>NW_027185791.1:25688491-25704124 GCF_028583685.1 Petaurus breviceps papuanus | reverse complement strand
CTTAAAGGCTTATTAAATAAATGAATGGTAATTAATAAAACTGTTTTGACAATAAAATTTGATATAGTACTTCATAGTTTCCAAAATTATTTTCTCCTAAGAATATTCTGAAAAATATTATGTGTAATTCTTGTAGGAAAATTGATCTGGAAGAAAATTAGAACAACATGGTGTTGGGGAAGAAAACTAATTGTGTTGTTTGAGTATTAAAAGTAACCAAGTAATATTCATATTTCAGGCCAAGCTAATAATGATTTCAAACAGTTTCACATATGCATATATATACACATTTATAAATACACACACATGCATATTATATCTATATGAATATATGTATAATAAGATGACCTTTTCTCCGATTTTTCCTATGGTATTCATTAGAAATGCCTGACTGCATAATTTGTTTCTTCGATAGCATCATTCTTCAGAGTGTATATTATCCCCATTTTATTTCCATTCATTACATTTACCCTCATCATGTTGGTATTGAAACTATTCTTGATTCTCTACAGAGAATATTCAAAAGGAATATGACATAGAAAAGAAAACATAAAACACTGGTCCACTTTTCAAAGGCCTGTGTTAATATATGTGATGATATTCAGTAGTTTATTTATGCAGTATTCTTTTGTTGTCATTTTCTTTTTTTAATATCTAGAGATGGAATCTGTCTATGCTCTTGATTTAATAGCACTTTCTAAACCTTGTGATTTTCACAGTTCCTAAAAGAAATATATTCTCTAATTGTCTCTCTCATTTTAAATCTACTTGCAAGTAAATTTCTGTCTCTTAGACAGCATGGTAATTTTTAAAACTTTTAATTTCTAAGATTCATTTTTATTTTATTTTTTAAATGCTTTATTAACTTCTGATTTACTTCGTTCGTTTCCGCCAGATTTTGAGTTACACATTTTCTCCCCGTTTTTCCCCTACCCATCCCCCCAAAACAGCAGTCCCACAGGATATCCCCACCTCTGATCTGCTCTCTCCCATATTTTCTCCCATACCCGTTTCAACTTTTCCAGTAGGGCATGGTGGATCTCTATATTTTCCAATTATATGTAAAACAATATTGATAATAGTATATATATATATATTTAGACATTTGATTTTAAAACTTTGAATTCCAGATTCATTCCCTTCCTCCCTTATCACCCACCCTTACTGGGAAGATAAGCAGTTCAGTATAGGCTGTACATGTGTGGCTAATGCAAAACAATAACATAGCAGATATATTGTAAAAGACTGACTATATTTCCCTCCCTCCTATCCCACATCCCACTTGTTCTATTCTCTACTTTGATCCTGTCCCTTTTCAAAAGTGGGTGCTTCCAACTTCCCACCCCCCCAGCCTGCCCTCCCTTCCATCATCCCCCCTCACATCCTCTCCCGCCCCTATTCTCCTGGAGGGTGAGAACCCCTATTTAGTGTGTATTTCCCTCCCTCCTCAAGCCAGATTCAATAGGAATAAGGTTGACCCATTCCCTTTTGCCTTCCTATTCTTCCCCTCCATTGTAACCATTTTCCCTTGCCTCTTCTGTATGAGATAGTTGCCCCACTCTGTCTCTCCCCATCTCCTCTCATTATAGCCCTCTCACCTCTTAATTTCACCTTTTAAGTATCATCCCTTCCTGTTAAATTGGTCCCGTGCCCTCTATCTATGTATACCTGTAAACATATATACACACATTCACATATGTATTCATATGCCTGCATACCCTCATATAAAGACATATATATATATGTATATATATATATATATATATATATATATATTTCTAATCCCTTCAACTACTGAGAAAAGTTTCATAAGTTACAATTATTGTTTTTCCATGTAGGAATGTTAATAGTTCAACTTTGGCCAAGTGGCTCAGCAAGCAAGAGCACCGGCCTCAGTGCCGGGATGACCCGGATCAAATCCGGGCCCAGACACCCAGCACCACACCCAGAAACAACAACTGGCCATGCAACCCTGAGCAAGCCACTCAACCCCAATTGCTTAAAAAAAAAAAATAGTTCAACTTTGATAAGTTCCTTATGATTTCTTTTCCCTGTTTACCTTCTCATGCTTCTCTTGCTTCTTGTATCTGAATGTCAAATTTTCTATTCAGCTATGGTTTTTTCAGCAAGAATGCTTGAAAGTCCTGTATTCCACTGAATGACCATATTTTCCCCTGAAACAGGATACTCAGTTTTGCTGGGTAGGTGACTCTTGGTTTTAATCCCAGCTCCCTTGACCTCCGGAATATCATATTCCAGGCCCTTGGATCCCTCAGTGTAGAAGCTGCCAGATCCTGGGTTATCCTGATTGTGTTTCCACAATATTCAAATTGTTTCTTCCTGGCTGCTTGTAATATTCTCTCCTTAATCTGGGAATTCTGGAACCTGGCTATAATATTCCTAGGAGTTTTCTTTTTGGGATCTTTTTCAGGAGGTGATCGGTGGATTCTTTCAACCTCTATTTTGCCCTCTCATTCTAAAACATCAGGGCAGTTTTCTTTGAGAACTTCCTGGAGGATGCTTTCCAGGCTCTTACTTTGGTCATGGCTCTCAGGCAGTCCAATAATTTTTAAATTATCTCTCCTGGATCTATTTTCCAGGTCAGTGGTTTTTCCCATGAGATATTTCACATTGCCTTCTATTCTTTCATTAGATCTGTTTAACAGCATCTTGATTTCTCATAAAGTCATTAGCTTCCATTTGCTCCAATCTAATTCTGAAGCAATGATTCTCCTCAGTGAGCTTTTGAGATTCTTTTTCCATCTGGCAAATTCGACTTTTTAAGGCATTCTTCTCCTCATTGCCTTTTTGAGCCTCCTTTGCCATTTGAGTCAGTCTGTTTTTTAAGGTATTATTTTCTTCAGTCAGGCTGTTGACTCTCATTTCATAATTTTCTTGCACTGTTCTCATTTCTCTTCCCAATTTTTCCTCCACTTCTCTTATCTGCTTCTTAAGGTCCTCTATGGCCTGTAACCAGCTTGTATTTTCCTTTGAAGCTTTTGGTGCAGGAGTTCTGACTTCACTGATTTCCTCCTGTTCCATGCCTTGCTCCTTCTTATCCCCAAAATAGGAGTGTAATGTTGGAATCTTCTGTCTGCTTTGTTTCCTTTGCCTGCTCATTTTGCCACTCAATGATTTGACTTTTGGGCTTTTTGCCACAGTAGGACTCTGCCACCAGACAGGGGAGTTTTTGTCCCAAACGCTGGGGTTTTCTCAGTTGCTGTAGGTATTAGATGGGTGCCCTCTCTGAGGTCTCCACACGCTCTGGCAAGCTGGACACACACCCCAGGACCTCCACCCTAGGCTGCAATCCAGATCCAAGCAGGTTAAAGCAAGAGCGATGACCCCTCAGACTGGTGCTTGGTCCCCCTACACTCTGCAGGCCAGGAGCTGAAGCCACCACGTGGCACTGGCAGGCTGTGCTGGTGTCTCAGAGGTTTCTCGCTCCGGGGGTAAAAGCCACGCACTCCCACTTCCTGGGTCCCAAAGTCCAGACAGCACTGGCCTCTCACCTTGTCCTTCTCATCTATGTATTGATAAATCTGGAAACGGCCACAGCTGCTGCTGATCTGGAGTCCCTCTGGCTGGCGCTGGTCAGGCCCGCCCTGGGGCTAAAGCCTCGGCGTGGGGCTGGGCTCGGCTCCCAGAGCGCTGCGCTGGCCGATTCCTGCCGGCCTGCCGGGCTGTTCTCAGCGGGAGGTTAGCTTCTCTGTGTCATTTTGTGGGTTTTGCAGCTCCAAAGTTTCTTTAGAGTCCCCTTTTTACATGGATTGGGGAGGGTGGAAGCCTGAGCTGCGGGAGGGTCGTGCTTCTACTCCCTAAGATTCATTTTTAAAGTGAAATCAAGCTTTGCCTGAATTTAAAGAACACTGATTCGATTCCTTCCAGAACTTAACACAACCTTTTCTTTGCAATTTTCTAACTTGGGGTGTAACAGTTATAATGCTAGGAAAGTTTATTTTCCTTGCACTTTTATTTACATTATTTGTTAAAAATGGAAATGTTATTACAAAAATCAAGATTTTTTTCATCAACTTTCAATCTACAGAGGGAAATGAGTGTTTCTTGTCATAAATCTTGTCTAATAATGTTTACTATAATAATAATTAGTATAATTTTCATTGTTATCACTATTGCTACTGCTAATAGTATAACAGCTACTTATTACAACTATTACAACGACTACAACTACTTCAACTACTACTACTTCAACTACTACTACTACTACTACTACTACTACTACTACTACTACTACTAGCACTACAATGATTTTTCCTTTTTTATATTCAGGTTGTCCTAATGCCAGCTCTGACTCCGAATGTAAAAACCCTTTTGGTGGTTTTCAGGGATGTATGAGACAGATTTCCATTAGCGACAAAGTTGTGGATCTGATTTTGGTACAGCAGAGCATCTTGGGGAATTTCAGTGACCTTCAGATAGACTTATGTGGCCTTATAGACAGGTAAGGGTAATCTTATATCTTTATTTTGAAATGTTTTTTTTAAGTACTTGAGATTAGAGAAAAAACTTAATGGATGGTAATGGAAACACTAGTCTTTGTTTTCATTTGGTACAATGTAAAATGGGATATTTTGATACTCATATCAAAAATAAGAAATTAAGATCTTCAGTTGGATAGAAAAGATTGCCTTTAAATGAAACTCCGTCACAAAAAGAGAATCCCAAACACTTCCTTAGAGCACATTGTAATATGTGCTGATATTTTGATGTTAACAATGTAAATACTTAGTCCATAAAATGAATGAGTGATACAATGATAGTTAGAACGTATTTTGCTATATGCTAAATATTAGGAAGTTAATAATTTGGGAAACAAGCCTCTCTAAAACTGAAGTAAAATGTTTTTTTGGGGGAAGAACATACACAAATTTATATATTACCTCCACTCCATGAGACTTAATAGTTTGTACTGAGACCTTGTCTGTTCGATCTCCAAAGAGGCCACACCTGCAATTTCATTTCCATGAAGGATAATTCATAATTATGGGAATAACTGTTTTTATATCATTCTAATATAAAGCCTCAGCACCTAATCATTACCTCTCCTTATTTCCTTACTCCCATGTCATGCTTCCTACAACATAAGATTTAATGAAAAAAATTTTTTAAAAATATAACTGCCTTAGACAAAAAGTAAGGGTTACTGAGGAAAAAGTCATACTATATATTCTAAAGGAGTGGTCAAGTAGACTTAATGCAGAAAGCTAGATAAAATACTGGGGCAAAATACAAAGGGGCCTTCAAAGCTCGGTTATTTTCCAGTCTGTTATATTGAACAGTAATAACTTGGAAATATTTTAAATGAAGTCACTCAATCTTTTATGATAATCAAACATTTTTTTAAAGGAACTATACAGAGAAAAAAAAGTGACACATGATACCATTATTTTTTTTTCAAATAGAATTGTTTGTATGTGAAAAAAAATCAGTCATAAGAGGGAAATACAGGGTGTTCCAAAGTTTTTAGTGCAGCTGTAAGGTATTAAAACTTACAACTACTTTGAAACTTTTGGGGTTCAGTATATCAAATATTGCATCATACCTTTAAGTTAAGCAGTTAAAGTTTACCCTTCTTAACCTGTTATATATTAAATATTGATTTTAACCTTGACAAAATTTAATAAGACTAAAAATTTACAAATCATTTTATTAATACATATATAAATTTGCACATATGTACATACATTTATAAATAGATTATTTTTAAAATGAGATATTTTCTATAAAAATCAGTGTTAAGTATTCTCAGGTATATCATTATAGCATAATACTCCCAGATATGGATATTCCTTTAATTTGAAAGAAAATTTTCTAACTTAACATGAACAATAGATAAAGGAAATATTTAGTCAATAATTATAAGTATTTTTGTATTATCTAACTAATTATTGGATTTACTATGCATGAATGTCTATCAATAATGTGATTCTGTGCTGCTGTTCTGGTAAGAAAAATTATTAGTCCCTCTTACTTGCCATTAACCCATTTTAGTGCCACCCTCCCACCCCAAACGGCCACCAAACTTTAAAGACTAGCGTATTTCTCCAAAATCGCTTCCTTGGATCTTCAGTATTCGTCTCCCCTGCTAAATTACTCATTGCCCATAGGAATCTCCTTTTAAGTATTCTTTCTATTCCTTGTAAAGTTGTAAAAAGGAAAAAGAAAAAAAATGAGTCTCTCTCTCCCTTTTTCCCTTCCCCTTATCATACACACACACACACACACACACACACTCACACACTCACACATGTCTCCCAATTTCTTCTTCCCAGCTGCATTCTCAATACATATTTTTAGCAATCCCTATGGTTAAAAATCTATGATAATTTCTGACTTAAGGGACAAAATAAATGTATAAACAATGAAATATCAACATATTAAAAAGAAAAGACTTTTCCTTTACCCAAAGTAAAGTACTTCAGTTCCAGATCTACCACCAACCTCCTGAAAGAATGAGGTGAGGGAGCTTAAATAGAGAAGTGAAATAAAGAATCACTGAATTGGAATCTGTAGTGAAGGTTTGTGTGTGTATGTGTGTGTGTGTGTGTGTATTAAGTTAATGCTGAATACCCTCTGCCTTAGCATGAGTTATACTTAATCCACTCATACATAGTTGCTCACACAGTCTTGGTCCCCTCTTGTCGTCATGACTCCTTCCCCAATTTTTACTCTCTAGTCTACACTTCTCCATCGCTAGCCTCATATGATTTCTCTCCTTCTCTTTCCCATGATCCTTTTGAATGGGAACAGGTATTTGTCAGGAAGTCTGGCCCCACTAATCATAGGACTAAGTAAATCCCCAAGGGTAGAAAAGGGAAATGCTAGCTATGTGGTTGCCAAGATAGCACACAAGTAGAAAGATAAATTTGGGATCCATTACTATTTAGAAGAAAAATGGCCAAAATCCATGTCTCATCAAGTTTCAGCCATAATGTAGTCCTGGATTTTTTAAGTCAGTGTAAATAGAACACAAATTCTTATAGGTTCTAATAAACTCGGTGTTTAGCTATTTCAGTTATGTTAATCTCTTCATGACCCCTTTTGAGGATTTTCTTGGCAGAAATGCTGAAGTAGTTTGCCATTCCCTTATCCAGCTTATTTTACAGATGAGGAAACCTCATTTTACTGAGGCAAACAGGGTTAAGTGACTTGCCTAGGGTCTCACAGCTAGTAAATGTCTGAGGCTAGATTTTGACTTGGGTCTTTGTAAGTCCAGGCCCAGGTTCTCTATGCACTGCACCACTTAGTGACTCCTCTAACAAGCACAAAGAGTTTCAAATATGATCTTCACTACAGATATGCTGTAGGTAGACCAGCCTAGCTGTGCAAAGAATCATATATAATAAATTACTTGACCTCAGACACTCAAGACCAGATAAAATTACAAAAAGTACTTTAGTTCTTTGTGGCCATCTTCTGTTTCTGCTGTGATGGTGGAAGATGGATGAAAAAGGCTCAATGGGTGTTTTTTATTTTTTGCTTTTTTTTTGAGGGGGGGAAGGCAGGGCAATTGGGGTTAAGTGACTTGCCCAAGGTCACACGGCTAGTGAATGTTAAGTGATTGAGGTCAGATTTGAACTCAGGTCCTCCTGACTCCAGGGCTGGTGCTCTATTTACTGCACCACCTAGCCACCCCAATGGGTATTTTTAACAACAGATTTTGACCCATATACAAATAGTAATTTGTGAGATGTTTATCCAATAATTAGTATATAGAAAGACTACTGGAGAAGCTAAACTTTTTCCATATCTTTATTAATTGCTTATAGTTAGATCAAAAGCTTAAAGGGCAACAATCTCTATCACATTTGAAGTGAGAAAGAGAAGAATCTATTTATATATCAATAAGTTAAAAACCAAGTTTATTGAAGCCAGTGGTCTCCAAACTATTTTAATGAAGAACACCTATAAGAAAACAGACAAATTTGAACACATAACTTCAGTATGTGTGTATTTACTTATTTCTATATTATTCACACATGCTACTATCCTTATTTTTATGTACATTATAAAGCTTACACAAAAATGGGAATCTAAAAAAAGGATGAGATGTAGATGAAATAATGTTTGATACAAGAGTGAATAGAGAGTTGCTGCAGTTTATTGACTGGTTAAAATGTTCATGGCTACACTTTGGGACAATCTCTTCGGCAGCTCTGTGGGCGATATTTGTCTGTCCTTCATCCTTGAAGAGGGCCAATAGCATCAGGAAGATGGCGGCTTTATTGGCAAGTGACATGGATTTAAGTGATGCAGGCTTGGACAGTAATCAGCCTCTCACCTCCACAGTTACTGGGGGCTAGTGGCAAGATATAGGTCATGATGACTGGTGATGACCCTGGATCCAGTAGGAGAGCTTGGCATTTTTAAACTAAGGTCTTTCCCAAGTCCCAAGACACCTGAGTGTCTGAGGCAATGCCCGATCAGTAACTAAAGGGGAGGTAAGAATTGAGGCAAAAGATGACCTAGTTTAATTTCATAAATATAACCATGAAATAATCATATGAAAGATAGATTGGAGTGAGGAATGCCAAGTCAGTAACCCCCTGCCTCACCAACCTTTCTCTGGAGCTTGAGTCTGTCATTATAATAATATGAGTAATTATGGCTTGAGTTGGCTGTTGGTCATGTGGGGAGAGAAAGGGGATAGATAGGAGAGAAAAAATCACAAAATTTGGCAACTAGTTTAATATATGGGGTCAAAGAGAGCATAGCTAAGTGGGCTATAGAGAATGCCATAAAAGCAATACAGAACTTCAGAAATTTAGGGGGTTATGGGTGACAGATGATGTGATGTTGTCTCAACCCATCTCTACCTTCTCAGTCTTTATAACTTACTTTAACCCACCCATAATAAAAAGAGGGAGGCAATGCTCTTACTGTCATGGCCACAGAGAATAGAGCTAATCCCATTGCTCAGGGGCAGTTCCCATATTCCAAAGGTGATCTCGCAAGAACAAGGTGAAGTTATGAATGTGTATGGGGAGGGAAGTCATATTTCCAGAGGCACTAGGATGCCATTGCTGTGAGGTGAGTGAACAGCTACAACATGTGTATTCTGAGGAGAGAAACCCCAGCAGGAAAGGAGAGAGATTGTGTGGGTGTGGTTTTAGAGACAAGGGCCATGCCAAGCAATCAAAGGCAGGGCAAGTGCTAGCCATCTTCTCACCTTCCAATAGGTTAATAACAGATTCTTGGGATCAGATCACGGACCCTATGGAATTATGCTGTGGTTCCTCAGGGAACCCCAAATACTACTCTGGTTAAAACGGCTTAAAACAACTAGCTGGCTCTTAGAAATGGAAAATGGATAAAAATTATTAATGACAATTATCAGGGCAGCTATGTTGGATACTGGGTATAGTGGTGGACCTAGAATTAGGAGCTCCTGCGTTCAAATCTAACTGCAGGTACTAACTGTGTGACACAGGGCAAGTTATTAATCTGTGTTTGCCTCAGTTTCCTCTTCTGTGAAATGGGGATAAAAATAGCACCTATCTCTAGGAACAAGTAAGATAATATTCATAGAGCATTTAGCACAGTGCCTGGCATATAGTAAGTGCTATATAAATGTTGGTTGCTATTATTTTATAGGGAAGATTAACCATTTTAAACAATTAAAAGACAAAGCTAATCAAAAGAGCCAAGAAACTTCATCAGCCAGTAAATACAATCTCAGTGGCAAGTCAAGATAAATGATAGCTAGGGGCTAAAACAGTTTAGAGAAGAAACTTATGCGGGAACCCCTACAAAGGAAAACAAGAAGAGATTATAAACACAAGTGCACACACATGCACATGAACACACACACACAGGGACGGAAGGGAAAACAAGCTTCCAGGAAGCTTGGCGTGAGGCAGAACTGAAATAGAATATTGCAGGAGGATTCATGGAATGAGAACAAATAGAATTGAAATGGAACTGATTTTTCTATTGTTACTGACTCATTAATTTGATGATGGAATGATCACAGTTGTTCTGCACCCACTCTGTGCCAAATGAGGGAAACTGAAAGAGGAAAGTATAAGGAAATGAGTGGGGACAGCAATTAGACCTGGCCAGACACAGCCAGAAGAAAAGTGCAGCCAACCATGCTTCAAAGACAGTGGGATGTTTTCATGGTAATTCTCAATTGGGCTGGACACTGATATCAGTTAGTACAATCTCTCATTTTACAGGTGAGAAAACTGAGACTTGTTAGGTGAAATGGAGAAAGTGGCATTCCTTAGGTAGTGAGTACCTTAACTAGAATTCTTAAGTCATGTTTAAGTATGTCATTAATAAAAACATGAGAAATGAACTTTCCTCAATGATTTTTCTATATCTATTGATGTAATAAAGTAGTATGTACACTTTAAAAATATATATATTGGAGCAGCTAGATGGGTCAGTGTGTAGAGCACTGGCCCTGGAGTCAGGAGTACCTGAGTTCAAATCCAGCCTCAGACACTTAACACAAAAACTAGCCGTGTGACCTTGGGCAAGTCACTTAACCCCAATTGCCCTACCCCCCTCCAAAAAAAAGCAAAAAAATTATATATATATATATATATATATATATATATATATCAATTGGGTAAAAAAAAAAAAGATTATATTTTAAATCTCTTCTCCTAAAAAGGGCAGCCAGGTAGCTCAGCGAGTAAGAGCACTGGCTCCAGTGTCGGGATGACCTGGAGATTGAATCCCAGGCTCAGACACTTAGCACCACACCCAGAAATAACTGGCCGTGTAACCTTGAACAAGTTACTTAACCCCAATTACTTTAAAAAAAAATCTCTTCTCCAACAAACTGTCTCCTATGCAAAATCCCTTAAAAGATAACAACAAAGGGGACTTTATTCAGAAATCCCTTTATCAATAACAAATAAGGAATAAAGTAGGCAGCCATTTGTTCGTCAAATATGTTCCCAAATATCTTTTGGAGCACATTCTTTGCAAGGTCATGTGGGAGCTGGAGTCCCTATAGATGCTGTTGTTTGGGGATGACATCATGGTGGTTGCACTGTACCTTAGAACAGTATAGGCCTTCTTGCATGAGTTCCTCTTAGCTACATTCTCACTATTCCTTCCCTTACCTCTGCTATGAACTCTCTGTTAACAATTGTGTTCTAGGCCTCCCTTTTAACTTCATTCCCTTTGGCAGAGAAAACTGTAACTAAGTAAAAATTGAGCTCTACCTTTTCTATATCAATAATATATTATGGTTCATTCCACCCCGAGCAACAATTGAAGAAGTAGATTTGGACCTCACTGCCTATAGAATATGGTATCAATCAATGCCTTAGGATTTACGAGGAGGAACGTTGCTATATTGTCTTACAAGTGAGACGACCCGGGTTTGAGTCATAAAAAAGTGTAGCCACTGACAAGTCACTAACAGGAGTCTCATTTTTTCTCTCCATAAAATGTAGATAATATTTGTAGTAACTATTTTAATGGTTATTTTAAAGAAAGCATTTTGTAAAATCAGCCTAAATAAATAAGGACTATTATTATTGCTATATCCAACAATGTATCATGTTAGTAATTACCTCCAGTAATGTCATCGAATACTGTTTTTGGAAAGTGAATAGTGTTTGCCTTCCATGACTCACATCTTGTACTTGTTTGGCTGGGAGAAGAGGGGTATCACACTTGTGATTTTTATTTGTGTTGAAAACTCCCAATGTAATGCAATTGTCCAGCTTATTTAATACTTGATAGCCATGGGGTGTCAGCTGAGGCACTCGGACATTAAATCATTATTTACCAGAAACAGCACTTGAATTAATGTCTTTCTGTTTTTCTCTTCATTTGTGGGTTTGACTGGATGGTGTCTCAAGCCCCATTCAGCTCCCTGATTCTGTTGTGTTGTGAACCCATTCTGCATCCTAAGGATCATAATTCCCCCCCTGAATTTTTGGAGAGTTCTGTCTTAAACTTACTGCTCTCCTATTTCTGAATCCAGTTTCATTACTTTTCGAAAGTCAGAATGAAACATGTCCATCTCTAATCATTTGCTATCTCTTTTCTATCCTTTATAATTTATACTAATCTTATTTTTAATGCTTACAGTGAGTTAGCACTCATATCTTCAGGTACTTTCACCTATTACATAATAATCTTCCTGTTCATATTTCAACTTGCCCAAAAGAGCCAAGAATTTTCTCATTATTTGTTATCCTAGACTTAAATTTCTCATAGCCATGTGCGTTACATCTTTTCTTTTTTAAAAATTATTTTATTTCATTAAAAAGGTGGAATCAAGATAGGAATTGAGTGGTGCAGTTTTCTCTGTCTCATATTAAGGCTCCTAGATGGTGTAGTATATAGAGCGCTGGATTTGGAGTCAGGTACGCCTGAGTTTACATCCTGACTCAGACTCTTACTAGATGAATAATCCTCAGAAGATTACTGAGTCTCAGTTTCCTCATCTGTAAAGTAGGGATAATTGTAAAGTTTGTGAGAGTCAAATGAATGAATGTTTATATATTGCTTTGCAAACTTTGAAACACCAAATAAATTCCAGCTATTATTATACCATATTCTTTCATTCAGTGATTATCTATACCTTTCTTTACTGTCTTGTTTCAAATGTCACTAAGGAAGCCATTTTTCTTTGAGCACTGAATAAACTTAGTGGATTTGGCCTTCCTCATACTATTCATGTAGATTCATGCCATTCCTTTACATATTGGGTATGTATTCTCCTCCCCCTGACCTTCAGTTCATTATTTTTAGAAGAAAGATTTTACAGTTCTGTTAAGTTTAATTGTCTCCTAATGTGATGATTTGAAGGATTCTATGTAGTTTAATTTTCATTCATTTCACCTAAGCTTTCCATTTTGTGGCAAACATTACAAAGACACATTGGGATGGAGAAGGAATCAATATAAATGAAGATAATGTAAATCACTTAAGATTTGTGGATAAAAGTCCTTCTCTGATAGCAATGAAAACCAGAGAGAAAAGCTTTTGGAAGACAGAGGAAAAAAAGCTAGTTAGTCATGTTCTATGAAATGACTTAGATGACTTATGTGAATGTATGGATACAGATATATTTGAAAATGTACCTGTGCTGAAAATAAGTAACTCAGTTTGGTCTTGTAGTGGATAAAGTGCTGGATATGGCCTGAGGAAGTCCTGAGTTCAAATTTGCCCTCAGATACTCTCAAGGTGATGCTATGAAAGTCATTTAACTTTTGCCTTTCTCAGTTTCCTTGTCTGTAAAATAGGGGTAAGCAGAATGCCTGCTTTTCAGTAGTTTTATAAGAATAAAATGAGATAATATTTGTAAAGTACTTTTCAAACCTCAAAACTACATAAATGCCAGCTAGTGCTATTAGCTATTATCAAATCTAATATTTAGTGATATTTAGTGTGTCAATAGTATTCATTACCTACATATAAGTAGCACACATATACATATATATCTACTGGTTTTGTTTTTAATTTATAAAATTTAAATTTAAACTCTGAATTATGAGGTGAATGAAAACTAATCTATCTTGTAGTTTTGGAAAAAATACAGTTAAAGTATGAAAGATCATATTTACTAGCAAGAGATAAAAGGTAAAATTTTAAGCTATTCCCAGATGTACTAGAGCAATTTGCTTAAATCATTTTCAGGTTCTGCAAAACAATATTATAACTGTTCTTTTTCTGGGTTATTTACTGAGTCTTCATTTTTAAAAGCTTATTTGTCCTAGCCTCACTTCTCCTGTTAACCTGTCATTGATTAAAAATATATTTTAAAAGATGTGACAATAGTTTGAATCCCAGACTAAATTAAACTTTTAGTTTTATCAAAGGAAATAGAATACTCTCCTTCTTTGGAGGTCATTCAAAGTATAATAGAGTCTCACCTCACCAGTTTAACTGGTTTAATTGTAGTCAGCACTTTCAAAGCTTTTATTTCAGCAGGGAAGAGAAGCTGGGGAGTTAGGAATGTTATCTGAAATCTCAGTTACTCATCTCTCCTAAGTTTCCAAAGAAACTAATCCTCTCTGGCACATATTATCAGTTTGATTTTGTCCAAGTGTGACCCTAGTCATTTATCTAAGGTTATGGATTAATTGGCCATCCAAAATCCTTCTCCAGCTTATGGAATTATATGGGTAGTCTTTTTCTTTTTCTTTTTCCTTTTTGTTTCAAATCATGCAGTAACTGACAAAAGAACACTATTTATATACACGTTTAACATAACAAAGCCGTATCCTATTCTTTGAGCAATTGATATTCCTGGTCATATATCCAATTAATTTTGTGCTGCTTATAGAAGCGATCCTCTGATAGCAAGAGAAGAAAGTATATCTCTCGCCAATACATGATAATAAGTAGTTTTCTGATGACTTTATTAATATGTAGAGTGGTCGTATGATTAGGGAATCTTAGTGACAGGCCCAAAGATTATTAGTCATCTTTCACTTCACTGGTTATGATACTGCTGCTGCCCTTATACTCACACTGGAATAGTCATAGTCAATAAAGCCAGGTCTAATTTTGATTACTGAATATGGGAAGATAGTAATTATATTGGCTTCTCCTTTTAGGTGTTTACCTAACTATTGTGAACATGGTGGGGAGTGCTCACAATCATGGAACAGTTTCTATTGCAACTGTACCAATACTGGTTACATGGGAGCTACTTGTCATTCCTGTAAGTCCAATATATTTGCTTATGCCTGCTGGTGTCCCAATTGCCATGGTTATCACTATTGCTTTTTGTATTGTTCCCTTCTATGTAACCCCATGATATGTATTTGTTTCGGGTTTAAAGAGTATGTTTGTGCATACGCACACATATACACGTCTTTCCTCTTTGGACCCTAAAGTCTGTGCAGTCATTTCTTATCATCCATTCATTCATTCTTTCTTTCTTTCATTAAACATTTCTTCTGCTTATCACCTGTGTAAGTCACTTAACTTCTCTGGATCTCAGTCTATAAAATAAAGAGTTAGACTAGGTGAAACTTGAGGTCCTTTATAGATCTGAAACCATGATCTGTGGCAACACTGAAAGCATAATAACAAATAAGCTATAACATCTGAATTCAAGGAGTTTACAACCTAAAAGGGGAAAATAACACATGCATGTAAGTATAATTTAAAATATGGCAGTAACTTTTACTTAGTATCATAGACCTAAATCTGTAAAAGACCTCAGAGTCCATCTAATCCAACCCCCTCATTTCACAGATGGTAAAACTGAGGACAAAGGAGAGAATAAGTGACTTGTCAAAGAACAGACAGAGAGTATGTGAGACAGGATTTGAACGTTAATGCCAAGAACTAGTGATTTTTGTTTGCTGGTTGGTTTGATGTAGTTAACTGTCTAGTTAAGTAGGGGTCAGAGTTGGAGTCAGAAAAACTTGAGTTCATTTCTTGATTTGGACAGATGCTGGCTTTATGATTATGAGCAAGTCATTACACATCTCATTTCCCCCAAAGAAATACCTAAGCCTTTGGGCGGCTAGGTGGTGCAATGAATAGAGCACCAGCCCTGGAGTCAGGAAGACTGGAGTTCAAATGCAGCCTCAGACATTTGGCACACTTACTAGCTGTGTGACTTTGGGCAATTCACTTAACCCCAATTGCCCTCCCCCAAAAAGCAAAAAAAAAAAAAAAAAA
>NW_027185791.1:25682783-25688391 GCF_028583685.1 Petaurus breviceps papuanus | reverse complement strand
ATATATATATATATATATATATATATATATATATATATATAAGCCTATACATTGCTAACCTGTGTTAGTGAAAGGACGTTTCACAACAGGATTCTTCCACATGGAAATCATTGATTCACAGGTGTGTGTGAATCTCCCCTCAAATCTATCAGTCTGTCTTATCTGTTTTATACATTCAACTATTTATTGTGCTTTAAATCCAAGAAGCAAAAAGCCTCGTATTCTAGAAAATCACTAGATCTTGAGCCAGAAGAGCTACTTCTTGTGAAGTGGTTCCGCCAAATCATACAGTCTAGATATAGTAGCAAAGGAACACACAGTGCTGCTCTAAAACCCAGTGAGGAGGAGGTCATTCCTTATAAAAGGCATCAAGCAAAACCAAATGGAGTAAATTTGGGGCCACTTCTCCCTGTCTTTCCCCATAATAGCAAAGCTGACCTTTGCGCCTTTAAGGGAGCGGTGCGCATGTCAGTCACCAGCTCAAATATCCCTCTCATTGTATGTTTTATCTTTTATGAAAATTGTATAAATACTTTATGGAAAATGTATTTTCTGCCAAATGACTTTCAAGTTTTTCCAACAGTGCTATTTGAATGGAGCCTTTTCCCAGGAGTTTGTGATCTTAAGTTTATCAAATTCTAGATCGCCATCTGCCTTAATTGCTAAGGCTTATTTATCTAGTCTATTCAACTGATAATCCTCACTATGTTTTCCACTCTGTCAGATAGTCCTGATAATTGCTCCTTTGTAATTCAGCTTGATTTGATGATGTAAAGCCCTCTTCATTATCTTTAAAAAATGATTTACCTCACAGTCTATCTGTTATTCTTCTGTTCCTTAATGTGAATTTTGTTGTTATTTTGTCTGATCCTATAAAACATGTCCTTGGTAATTGTATATAGTGATGCATCTGTAGAGCATCTGGGGGTAGTATCCATTTTTTTTTTTCTTTTTTGACCTGTGTTTTCCTTTCCTTTGTAGCTATTGCTAAAAAAAAAAAAGCAAATACAAAAAGCAGAAACAAAAACAAAACGCACACACACACAACCTGACTGATGTAAATTGGTGTCTTTTTTTTTTGAAGCAATTGGAGTTGTGACTTGCCCATAGTTACACAGTTAATAAATGTCTGAGCCTGGATTTGAACTCAGGGCTTCCTGATTCCAGGCCTGCTGCTCTATTCACTGTGCCACCTCGCTGCCCCTAAATTCATACTTTTAAGAAATGTGTGCTTATTCCTGGAAGCTTGATAGATCCTTCTTCTCATGGATGGAGGAAAGGAAGTCTGCCTGTGACTATACAGTGAATTCTACTGACTTGTCTCTTGTCCTCTATTTATAAGACTTCTTGTCATTTTCCTTTGATTTCCTGGAAAATAGTATTTTAACATGTTTCGTTCTATTTTCTGGGAGGACAGCAACTATCAAGACAGTCATTTCATGTTCCGTGTTCAAGGTCAGCAGTCTGTTCTTCCAGCTTTTTTGTCTTTTGATTTTGCTCTCTATTTTCTTTCACTTTTTCATCTGCCCTTTTCTTTTGCATATAATACAGTGTTTTATTTTTATTTCCACTGTATTTTTAAACGTGAATTCACTTATTGTTCTTTTTGTCTTCTTTAAGGTCCCTAATTTACATAATTACATTTTCAGTGAATCCTGTTTCTTGAGCTGCTTAACCACTCTCGAGTTTCTTACAGTTGCATCATTCACTCTTTGGGGAATATAGCTGTTACTCTCTTTTTCCTTTTGGAGATTTCTTCTCATTTTCCTTTATCTCACGTGTTTGACATTGGATTTTCTTTCTTCCCTTCCGTTCTCTCTATTGGATTCTCTGTAATCCCTTTGAGGATTTCTTTCCTTTTCCCTCTGTTTTTTTTCTGTTACTTCATTTAATGAATGTTGCTGACTTGAAGGGATGAAATATCTGGGTTTAGACATGGTCATTTACTCAGCCCTCTTGATACAGGTTCCTCTAAACTATACATTTCTTTTCATACCATATCCAATATTCTTCCTCTTTTCATAAATGTCCTAACTCTCCTCCCCAATGATTTACTTACTTGTCATCATTCCTTTTTCTAAGTTCAATTTTATTTTTTTTCAATTAACAAGTATTTTTTTTCTCTTTTGCCCTCCCTGCCCCAATCTTTCAAGAAAGAATTAGAATACTATCTCTTTTGTTAAGCATACTGTGACACTCAATATTTCAAGTTATCTTTCTTTTCACCGAATATTTATAGTATTTATTGTCTAGAAGTTTCATTTTAAGCATGTATTTCTCTTGAAAATTTTAAATCTTTGAATCAATACATTATTTAATGCATCATTTTATTCATAAGGTCCTCAATAAATACTGATCATTTTAACTGTCGTCTAAATTTAGTTGTGAATGAATCCTGTTTCCTCAGGGTATTATAGTTAACCACTGAGTTTTAATTTCCTAGTCTGTAAAATGAAGGGTTTGTGTGACAAAATCCCCAAGCTCCCTTCCTCTTATTATATTCTGTGATCCCATGGGAAAAAAATGTGAAATCATAAACATAGATCATATATAGTGACCCAAATTTGATCTGATAATTGAATTGACTATATTGTATTATTGGAAAGATATGCCAAAGAGAATTAAATGTTTTCCCAATACAGGGTGATTGATTAGTAACAACAGTGTGAGGCAGAAGGCCAGATTGGGAGACTCGGTTATACTGGAATCATCCATCTAAAGGTTGCTTCCGCTTGTACCGAATTAGAGAAGAAATGCAAAGCCAATCCGTATAGTTAATATTTCCATTGAAGTAGATTTTAATAAGAACAGCATTGATTTATTCAGTTTATTACAAACCATTTGTATTTAACAGTTGGTCAAAGTTAGAAATAAGCTTATCTTTATGATACTTTTGTAAAAGGATATTTTTTTTAACTTCATAGCCAATGAAAATAAAGAAAAGGAAGTCAGTCATTCAAATAAGTACTTTATATATTGTGAATTTTTTTTATTTGGGCATAAATAAAATGAGGAATAAAATATTATTCACTAAAAGTAGAAAATATGCCTTCAAATAGGAACAAAATAACCTTTTCTCTCTCTCTCTGTCTTTTTTTTTTCTTTTTGGAGGACAATTGTGGTTAAGGGACTTGCCCAAAGTCACAAAGCTAGTAAGTGTGTCAAGTGTCTGAGGCTGGATTTAAACTCAGGTCCTCCTGACTCCAGGGCTGGTGCTCTATTCACTGTGCCACCTAGCTGCCCCTACCATTTCTCTTAATATACAATTATATTTTGTTTTGAATGTATCTACATTCAATTAAATTCAACAAACATTTAAGTAACTATTAAATGTCAAACACTCTTCCTGGACCTGGGAATGTGAAAACAAACAAAGGAACAGGACAAAAATCCTTACTCTTAAGGAACTTAAATTCCAATATGGAGGGTATATAGAAATAAATACAGTCTACTGAGAGGTAAATAAAAACAAGATAACTTCCGGAGGGAGAGAGCTCATACACCTAGGGAAATCTGGGAAGGTCTTGTGTGAAAAGTGCCTCCTGACCTTAGCCTTGAAGAAAGCTAAGGATTTGAAAAGATAGAGGTGAGAGCAGAGTGCTTTCTAGGTCAAGAGAACAGTCTAGCTTGGAGATAGACAACAGAATGCTGGGAAGGACAGTTTGCCCCTGGAATATATAGTGCTCACTGCTAATAAAAATAATAGAATGCCAAGGAGCTCAATCGTGGAGTGCTTTTAAATGGCTGACTGAAGAATCTGTATCTTCTTTTAAAGTAAACAGGAAACTACTGGTATTTTTATTTTGTTTTGTTAGGCTAAATATTTTATTTTTTAAGTTTTATATTGCCTTTTTTTAAAAATCACATTCATTTTTATTCATGTGTCACCACTCCTTTTCCCCTTCTAGGGAATCTTCCCTTTTAAGAAAATTAAGCTTTTAAGAGGGGAATATGAACAAAAGCAACCCAAATATCAGCCTTACATTGTTGAGGTTAGGGAACCATAAAATGTTGAGGTTTAAGGTTCAGGGTGCTCGAGACCCCAGAATACCAACATGCTGGTTCCTGCTGAATGAATTCAACTCAAGTCTTCTCTCAGCCAAAGTAAAGTGTATTAAAGGCTCGCCATAATGGGTGGACTCTTAAGGAGCCTAGGTATCTGTTTTATATTATAGTTGTATATAGTATCATGTTGTACATATATACACGTCTACAGTACATACATACATACACTACATACAACTGTGTTGCCAACAGTATTGCACAAGCCAGCCAGAATAATCTGGCACAGAGTGAGTCTGTACAAGGTAACCCTGGGCCACCTCGTGGAGGTAAGAAGGAGCTTATATATGGAAAGATTGTGGGAAGGTTCTAGGGGTGGTCTAGAGGAGGAGTCAGATGAGGTCAGACTCCAGTAATCAGACTAAGGGTGGAAAATAGCTGCAGACTACCTGGAGATGACAGATGATGGAAGCCCATGCTAGTTTCAGGGTAACATATTTGGGTAGAGACATTTGGGGAGGATCAAGGGTAGGGGCTAGCTGGAAAATGGAGGGCTGGCTACAGCAAGAGATTTGGGTCTAGTGGTAATGAAAGGCTTATGGCCTCAGGCAAATTCCTCAAGTGGGAAGATACAAGGAGAGTTCAAGGGGTTTCCCAGAGCCTGTACCCCATCAATATGACAGCTACTAAAGATTCTTGTACAGTAAGTGGCTTGGTCAGACATATGTTTAAAGTTCTAGGGAATATTAATTTGGTAACCGAAAAGAAAAATGAAGTGGACTAATGAAGTGGAAGACTGGAGATGAGAAACCACTTAAAAATCTTTTGAAGTCATCCAGGTAAGGAGTGATGAAGGCCTGAACTAGAGCAGTGACCACAGGAATGAAGAAGAGGAGAAGGATGCAATATGTTGTGGAAGTAGAATCAGTTAGACTTGGGAACTGATTATCTGTGAGGACTGTAGGAGAAGATGAAGGAAAAGGTGACTTTGTGCTTGTCTACCTGGGTGACCATACAAGCGGCATTTATGAGAGGCAATGAAGGCTCCAGGATGTAAGGAGTTGGAGGGAGGGAGGGAGAAGGGAAGAGAGAGAGGGAGAAAGAGACAGAGAGAGGGAGAGAATGTAAGGGAAAGCTCTACAAGTAGAAATGTTGACTTTTCTTCTGAAATGAGAACAAAATAGAACATGGGTTATTCTTTAAAAGGGTTTTGAGGTGTAACTAGGGTGGAAGAGCTTTCTCACAGTGCTTGGTCCCTAGTTTCATGATGGGGTAGGAAGTAAAGCACTCTAATGACAGGGCTGAGGAGGAAATGAGTGTTAGGGGCTTAAAGAGAGTTGGAATGTTTTGGAAGTTACTGTTGGAACTGCAGGTCAATCGTGGAAGAAAAAAGGTTCCCCATGAGGAGATGAGGGGAGAATTAATGTACAAAATAGAACGTGGAGTGGGCCCAGTTGATATGTTTGTGTTGCTTCCTGTACCTAGGTCCATTAGGATATACATATGAGTGGAAAAGGAAATTAAGGATGTTAATGCAGAGTTAACATTTGGGAAGGTGTGAAGAAGAAGAAGAAGAAGAAGAAGAAGAAGAAGAAGAAGAAGAAGA
>NW_027185791.1:25660019-25682773 GCF_028583685.1 Petaurus breviceps papuanus | reverse complement strand
AGAAGAAGAAGAAGAAGAAGAAGAAGAAGAAGAAGAAGAAGAAGAAGGGGAAAGAGACTAAAGGATACAGTTGAATTGATCAGGTGTAGGATCAGGATGATGAAGAAGAAAAATGAGGACAATACAAGGGGGATGGATAGAGGGACTGGAATTTATAATGAAAGGAAAAATTGGTTTGGGCAAAGTTAGGGAGAAGGAGATGTAAGAGATTGGTAAGTATGGCCATCTGAAAGGTTATAGCTCCCTGAAGAAATTCCCCAGCAAAGATGTAAAAAAGACATCAGAAAAAGCAATCATAAATAAAACCAAAAGGAAGTAATATAAGCTGCTTCATCGAGTCCAAAACAGCACAAGAAAATGAACAAAAATCTGAACATCTAAGCAAGTGCAGGAAAATAGGTACTAAATAGCTGCTCTGAGTTTGGCCATCAAATCATTCTGAAGCCATCTGGTTGTACTATTTCTAATCAATACTTCTTCAAATTCTAGAAAATTGTGCGTGTATGTGTATGTGTGTGTCTTAACTAAATCTTTACTAAAACCTGGGGACACTATGTCTTCAGCATTCTCCTCACCTTCTAGGTGCCCGGTCCTATAAAAAATGGAAATGAAAGAGGGCCGGCATGACCTCTCACAAATTGCCCACTCATTGTACTTATCACTTCCTTTTCTAGCTGTTCAACAGCAATTTTTAAAATTATCTTTTCATTATTTTCCTGAGAATCAAAGTTATATTCACTGATATATACTTTTCAGGATTTATTCTTTTCAATTTTTTAAAAATTTGGGACATTTGCCCTTTTCCAGATTGCAGTGCTTCTCCTATTTTGTATGATCTTTCAAATGTCACTTACAGTAGCTTGCCAAATCAGAATTGCAAGTTATTTCAGGTTTCGGGACCCAAGAAAGTAGTTCAGCTGGGTCAGATGACTTGATTTCATCAAAGACAATGAAATTGCCTAAGGAAGTGACTATTTTCTTACTTAAGTATCAAGTTCCTTTGATTTATATTTATTCTGTCATTTTCTAGAATAAATGTCATTCTCTTCAGAGTAAGGAGAGATAAAATGAGAATTAGGCAGCTCTGTCTTCTCTTTTCAACTATCATTATCCAAGATATCCTAAGCAAAAATGCTATCCCTTCTTTAATTCTACATTTTCTCCTAATATAGTTTAAACAAACAAAGATTTTCCCTTGACTTGAGTTTTCCTCCCTTATGAGTTATTGGTGAGCTTTAGCATTCCCAACACTACTTTCATAGGACTATAGCATGCTTTTATTTTCTTCTTCTTCATGCCAGCCTTTTTTCTATATTCTAAGCATCTCATTTTCAATCTTCATTGATTAGTGAGTCTCCTGTGGGGTCACTATTGGTCTCTTCAGAGAAATCAATATTCTTTTCTTTGAAACTGTTTCCCATTGGGTTTGCATAATTTCATTCAAAAGATGGATGGTAAATGTCATGATTATTCCTACTTTTGGCATGTCATTAAGAAAATGTTTGATGTTTAAGCATCAGTGGTGTCATGCTGACTGTCTCTGTAAGTGGGTAACACTTGGGAACGGAAGCAGAGCTGCAGTGCTGAGTGTGGTGAACAGCAGGAATGCCTCCTTTATTCTCAACACTATACCTAGTACCTTAGGAAAGAAGTTGAGCTGTGTGCTATGGGCATAGTATCCAGTGCTGGAATCTTGGTCACTTCCATCTCTCTCTAGATGTCTCGCTCACTCTTACTTTCTTCACATCAGCAATTTGTTTTTCCTCCCTCAAAACAGAGCTAGTCCTTACTATGATCATGTGGCTGCAACTTAACAACCTTCTCAGAATCCTAGGAGGTGAAACTCATACTCTCCCACTGTAATGACTTATTCTCCACCAGCATGGTTCCCATTTTCACAAAATCAGTATGAAATTTTAATTATCACATTTTTCTCTTTTTTTAATTATTACGTTTTTACTTAATAATGTAAAGGAAGGAAAAGTCACAATATTTTAAAAGAAAAGGCAAAGGCAGGAATGATCATAGCATTTACTCATTAGAAAGCCCATAAACCTGAGTCACACTCTGTCCCCCAAATGCATGTGGTATACTTGGAAAAGAATGGATACACACTTACAGAAATCCAGCAGGGAGATAGGAGTGGGTAAAGCCACATGCCGAGGGCATCTCATGAATCTGGAGAGCATCCTTGATATCCTGCATTTCTTTAGACAACTGCTTGCCACATCTGTGACTTGTTGGGCAAAACTGCTTCTGTGCTATTTGCTCCCTTTATGGCTCTCAGAATTCTACTGATGGGCAAAGCTATTTCTCTTCTGCTCCATACTACATGTGCTTTTAGCACATAGATACTCTTTTCATAGTGTTAAGAAAGCATTATTCTCTTTCGGTTGAAATTATTTCCCTTAAGACAGAGAATTTTCAAGGACCTCAGATCTGCTCTGAAGTTCTAACATGTTTTTCACTATCAGATTATAGCTAATGATAAAACCAAGTAACCTTTCAACATCTGGTCCCTCAAATAGCAAGGTATTCTGCTTTGCTCAGTTAGTGTTCAGGAAAACAGATACAAATCCTCTCTTTTCCCCTTTGTCCTCAAACATGAAAGGGTAGTAGAAGGCAACAGAGGTAGCACCTAGAGGTTTTCCCTTTCTCAATCTATACTAGATTATGCTGGTGAAAAATCAACCCAAACAGCTGCCTTTCCTCCTTCTCTCTCTACCTGGTAGTGTCCTGCCCCTCTGAGCTTAGATTCCATTCTACTTTTATCGCCTTCCACTTACTATAGCTTCTAATTTAGCCTCAAACATGTTTCCTCATAAGCAGCAGCATCTGTAATGTTTGATATGAAGCTCAACTTCCATTTTCTGCCAGTTTTGACCCTATAATCCTTATATAATCTCATAGATCTCAAATAATTATGTGATTTATTTTTCTTTATTAATTACAACCTTTAAATGCTGAAAAGGCACATTAAATTAAGATAATAGATCATAATACACTACTTCCATTTATACCACAGTCAGCGCTGCCTTCAAACAGGTCCTGTCAGTATGTAGTTCACTTTCTGGAAGATCTTTCTATTATCAGAATATTGTGTCCCTCCTCAGCATTTTATCTGAGAGACTTCATTTCTTATAATGTTAATCTGATCAGTTTTCATTACATAAATGGTCTTTATATGCTTCCTTTGGCAACCAAAATGCTCACATGTGATAGGGATGGTACAAAAGATATGCAGAGTGCAAAGGAGGTTACCCCACTTCTCCTTCATTTAAATTAGTGGTGAAGTTTAATAATATATTTTATTCTTGATTATTAATCACACAACTTATACAAGGCAAAACATTCAATAATAAATTGAACATAGGGACACGCTTTTTTTTTAATTTTTTTTTTTTTTATAAGCAATCGGGGTTAAGTAACTTGCTGGTGCTCTTACTCGCTGTGCTACCTGGCCGCCCCAGGGACACACTTCTTATAAATATTTCTACTGGTGTTCTGAATTCAAATTATTTTGAAGTCTCATTTACAGAATATTTGAGTATTTTTAACCCATTTAAAAAGTTTTAATGATAAAAGTTGCCATTTTAAGTATGTTCCTTTTTAATTTAAAATACTTTTCATCTTCAAATTGTTTTAAATAAGTGCAAAGTATAATTACTTTTTAATTTTCTAACTACAGCATGGTTATTAGATAATAAAAAGCTTTTGATTTAAGCATTAAATTAATGCAATTTAGATGCAGTGTTTAATATTGCATAACTATTAATAGAGAAAGCATTTGTTGCTTAATTATCACATTTAATTTAGAAATCCAGTAACATGGTTTTTAACAGTATCTCATTCTGTATGGAATTTTGATCTCTGGTTTTCAGCACTTTATTTATTGGCTTGTCTCCTTTTCTTCAGAAACATCCTTAATCTTTAAAGAAGAAGAACAATGAATACAACAAAACGTGACTTTGTAAATACATAGAAATGTCTATCACCATATTCTTGGGACATGGTCATCCTTTAAATAGAGACAGTGTCTTTCCTCATCATGCAAAAATGCTTCCAAATCATCCTTTGTCTTTATATCCATTCTCCTTCGGTGGCCAGATGGATGACTGGATAGAGAGATAAAATTACATGTCATGAAAATATAATCCTCCTATGATTTTTCTTTATATATAATTCTTTATACATTAGTGAGGAAAAATGAAGATTGTCAATTTCCAGTGAACATTTACTTTTTCCTTTCAGTTGATAATATAGGATACACATAGTAGTTCAAAATTTGAAACATTATGTTGCAACAATTAAAATTGTCCAGGTTCTGTCCTTTCATAATGAATGTGCTTCCTTTGCAGCCATCTACGAGCAGTCCTGTGAAGCCTATAAGCACAGAGGCAACACTTCTGGGTTTTACCATATCGATTCAGATGGAAGTGGGCCCCTGGGACCTTTTCTTGTATACTGCAATATGACAGGTGAGTTAATAAGCTTCCTTTGAACATTGCTGTCTTTGTGTGCCTGCTCATTATACCCTGAATCATAATTTATCAAGTACAATGTTTATGCTGTTTGAGGCTTGATTAATATGCTAGGTGATATTAAAAAAAGATTCTTTAGTTTCATTGTAGCACTAAGAAGTGAACAGATCTTAGAATAAAAATTGTGTCAGGTAATTTAAAAAAATTCCATTCATTACACTACCTATTATATCTATGCCATAATAGTAATGAAAGTAATATTTATATAGTACTTTAAGAGTTATAAAGCACTTCACATATATAATCTCATTTAATCCTCAAAGAAGATCTCTAAGGTAAATTGTATTGTTTTATAGAAATGGGTGCTGAGAGATTAAATCACATGACTAACATGAATGGATGAATAAATGAAAAAAAATCATTAAATGCTTACTGTATACAAAGCATTGTTGAAAAAAAGTAGGACTGTTTCTTCTCTCAAAGATCTCACATTCTAAGGGGGGAGACTATACATATACAAGGTTTTAGCAGCAGCTTAGATAGTATTGTTCCATAGTCTTTAGAGTATGTTGGCAAAGCAGCTGGTAATGTGTCTTCTTTAATGTCATTTCTTCTGATAAAAATCATAGCAGTTTCTATTGTTGAATCATTTCACTATGCAAAGGACTTTGGTGACAAGAACTTTCTTTGTGAACCTTCAGTAGTTGTGACTTTAGTAGCTTTGGAACAGTTGCCAGCATGCATGTCCATGGAATTGCTTCCCAGGATCATGACTGTGGGCTTTGTGTTGGAAGCATTGCTGGTCCCAAGGCTCTTGGGTTGAAGGTTCTGAACTGTCTCTACTGCTGTCTGAGTGGTAGTGGTGGTCAGTAAGGTCGTGGTATTTTGAGTTGCCTTCCAAAAGATGGATCCTGTCTCTCCTGCAGGGCTCCTTGCTGCTTTAGCTAGATTGACTTACCTGCCCTATGGGTGACAATTGGTTGGCAGTTGGTATATAAGCTTAAACTTGAACTCAGATCCTCCTGAGTCCATGTTTGGTGCTGTATCCATTATACCAAGATGCATCTCTGAATTTATAAAATGCTAAAAAGCAGATTTTCACCTTCACCTTTGTATTTTTAGTATATTAGAACTGGAAGGAAACTTATAGGAGATTCATTCCAATACTCTTATTTTAAAGATGATGAAACTGAGTTCAGAGAGTTGAGATTATGTCCTCAATTCACATAACTACTAAAGAACTTATGGGATTATACTTTATTTATCTCACTGTACTCAAGGTAATATTAAACTTGTACTTGTTGGTAGAAAAATAAATCGATGAAGAAATAATCTTAAGTGCCTACTACATGTCAGACCTTATGCTAAATGTTGGGGACAGAAATACAGAGGATGAAACAATTCATATTCTTAAGTTTAGCTTTACCAGGATGAGAAGAAGTATGTAATAAGCATACAGAAAACAAACGTCTTTGAAAAAGAATCCATACAAAATATTTAAGCACAAGGTAATCTGAGAGCATAGGAAGGGCTCCATGGAGAAGGAGGGAGTGAGTTCCAGACAGAGAGAACTAGTACATGAAACACGGAAGCAGGAGATCTATTGTATTTGATGAAAATCTGCAATATGTTCGTTCTGTCTTGGTCTCAGTTATATGAACTATATTTGGAATTGAAATTTGCCTATATATAAAATCATAGGAATTACAAGATGGTAACATAGTTATTTATTTATTTTTAATGAGCAATCAGGGTTCAGTAACTTGCTCAAGGTTACAGAGCCAGGGGTTTCTGGGTGGG
Organism: Petaurus breviceps papuanus; assembly: GCF_028583685.1. Lineage (NCBI taxonomy): Eukaryota > Metazoa > Chordata > Mammalia > Diprotodontia > Petauridae > Petaurus > Petaurus breviceps. The sequence continues at coordinate 25,676,492 of NW_027185791.1, read as the reverse complement.
TGCTGAGTGTCAGAGCCCAGATTTGATCCCCGGGTCATCCCGACCCTGGAGACGGTGCTCTTACTCGCTGCGCCACCTGGCCGCCCCAACATAGTTATTTCTTACAAAGTATTTCTCTCAAAAATAAATCTCAAAATACTCACAAATATTCCAGGTCCAAATACTGGGTCTCCATGATAAGTAGACAACTAAAAACCAAAGTAGAAATGTTGAGAAAGGGCGCTGAATAACCGCGCAATGTGCAGCGCTCATTGCATTTCCCAGTTTCCAAGTTCACTCTGTGAGCCACATGCAGACGGCTCGAGTTACTTTGCGTGACTGTGCTTCAAGATTTGCCTGTAGATCTCTCCACCAGTTTCATTCATGGCTGTGACGCGACTTCTGTCCCAGAAGACATGGCACACACTGATTCTTCCCAACCATGCAAAGAAAAGGGAAAACAATTAGAAGAGGTTGTGTGAAGACTTGGGCAGTGCACAGTGCAGAAGGGGAAAATCGGTTCTGGAGGCTTTGCTACCTAAGTGTGCTCTGGTCCAGCACCCAGGACTGGCCCTTACTTTCCACCACTGAGAGGAAGCTGAGCACACGGAGCTTCAGGATTGGTGCAGTTCTCCAGTGTGTGGGAAAAGGGGGGATGATGGAAGAGTGAGCACAGAAATCAGAGATGAGCAACTGAGAACACAAAAGACTGAAGGACTCGAATTCCAAAGGTGATGTTGTGCCCAAAGTATGTGCAAGACCCAGGTAACAACTTAGAATTGAACCCTTTACTGGCCATGGTGTCTGAAGGGGCCCCTCCCCAAATCATACAGGGGCGATCCCACGCAAAACCTCAGCTTTTAAAGGGATGCCATGCAGCCAAGGGTAAGCTAATATGTAAGCAGGAACTTACAGAGGCTGAAATCAGTGATTGGTCAGTACACTCCTTGAAATTCCTGCCCGCCAAGTCTCCCTAGGCATGACTAAACCTGGCAGCCTGCCCACCTTTGTGAAGGAGAGGTGGCTGGGGGAGGGGAAAGAATGGGGCCAGGTACAGCAGTGATGCCAAAGTAAAAATCTACTTTAGAAGCAGATAAATCAATAGAGGGACTCAGAAAAGATAAAAAGGTAAATTTCATAAAAATGAAAATGTCCAGAGCACATAGAAAAATGATTATACTGTAAAGGAAAATTAACTAAATTATCCCAATTACAAAAAAAAAATCCTGGAGAAACCCTAGAGATCAATACAGAATTTTAAAACACAAACAATTATATGGGAAAAAAAGGAAACAAAACTGAAAAGTCCTCCAAATACATAAAAGCACACAAAAGCATTTTTGTTTGTTTGTTTGATTTGGTTTTAAGAAGGGGTGGGGGAGGATTACCAGAAGTCAAGTCAGCAAGTTATTTTTGCAAGGTACTGTGTTAGATATTGGAGATATAGTTTCCATAACAAATATCTTTCTGAGAAGGAATTATAGATATAAAAAAATCAATTCAAATAATCTAGGATTTCTTTATAGTAAAAAGAAATTAGAAACATTAAAGGCATAGGATATTCCAAAAAAAGCAAAGACTCTCCATCTATAACCCAAAGGAAAATATCCTGCTTTGTTTATAAAAATGGAATGTCATCTAAGACATCCCTGGCAAAAAAGAAAACCTTTAAAAATAAAAAATACAAAGGACATTTGATTTGTACAAACAACAGAAACATGAATTATAAATGTGCCAAATTTTCACAGAAATACTAAGTAATGGGAAAAATTCTTTCATGTCTTTGAGGACAGTCAGTTTTAAAAGATATTAAAGTGAGGGCTAGAAGAAAGAACAAGGATCTTCTGGAAGGAAAAGCTACATGAGAATAACAATTTCAGGGCAACATAAAGACTTGGAAGAAAGAATGGAGAAAAAGCTGAATTAATACTTTGCTGACGAAATCTCATGATGCCTTCTGAGTGAATCAATATTTTATTGGAAGGATCATTTCGTTAGAATCTATGCAGACAGGGAAACAGGTTGTAAGAGAATAAGTGATTTTGAGATACTCTCCCACCCAGTCCATGCATAAACAGAAAAGGGCTCTTCAGGCTCTCTACAATGGGATGGGAGTGAGCTTGTGGAAGACCTGGGTTTGAATAATGAGAACAAAATATAACAGAGACAAGCACAGCCTGGACTTTTATTGAGGGGATAACTCATGTTTCTAGGAGCAGGATAAAGTGCGTGAAAAATGAGCACCTACTGGGTGATCTTTGAGACAGTACTGGCTTCGTCTGGATGGAAAGTTCCGTGGGCAACACTAAGAGAGTCCCTTTTTTTCAGAACTCTTATTGTGGGATATGCGAGTTCACGAGTCATGTAGCCCCCTAAATCATTACAAATAAGGAAATTTACTTAACCAGGTTTACACCACTACCTGGCCTATAATTATGTTGTATGAAATTAAAATAGCTGGAACTGAGAGATACCCTTTATTCACCCTTTTTCATAAGATCATTTGTAAATTCTTTCTCTCTTATAGCCCTTAGAAGTTTCCAATTGCTTTGGAAGGGAGGTTGATATGCTAAGATATAAAGTGATAGAAATTACTTTTTGACAATAATGCACTTGAGTATTAGGAATAGCTGATATTTTTGCAGAATGGCCGCAAATTGTGTCTCTCCAGGCATAGACATTATCACTTGGTCATCCCAAAAGCTTTAAGGACCTTAAAAGCATAACCTAGTGAGGAGGAAATGAACAGAGAAGTATACTCCCCAGATAAGGATAATAGCATTCCCCTGCCCCAGCTCTGTCCCTGCTGGGCATGCATGGCCAAAACTCAGCAGAGACTGGAAAAAGAAAACAAACTAAAACAACCAAATGCCAAATACCCCAAGGTCCCAGGATCCTTATAGAACTTGTTTTTTCTACTATTATCTTGAGCATTCACTGGCTGTGTTCTCTCCATTTGTTAGGGGACCGGTGGATAGCAGTCCAGTTCCATTTAACTACTTGACACTGGGTGGCTAACTTTAATGCTGAGATATTTACTCCACATATATAGCAAGAAGAACTCTACAAATATTTACCATAATGACTCAATGCATTATTCTTTGACTCCTTCCTTGTGGTACTTTAATCTATGGGAATTAGGGGATTAGGTTTTAGTTCACAGTTTAGTTTAATTTCTTTATTGCACCAGTCCCATCAAGCTTAGCACCAGTTTTGTTCTAGATGCAACTTTGGGCCTGGATTCCTAGAAACCAGCATACCTTGAGCTCACACTCTCAGTCTTTGAAATTTCCAGGATTAGGGATGCCATTTCCAGAATCTTCAATGGAGTACAATGAACAGAAAGATGCATAAACCTTTCCCTCTATAACTTGGTACTCTCACTAGAAACGGTAAATAAATCACATTTCTCTCCCAGATATAAATAAAACAAAGAGAAAGGGAGAGCTAGAGCGGACTCAAGTCCTTTGGAAGATATCAAAAGGCCCAGCTGTGCCGTCAATTAAAAATGGCCCTACTATGTGGTAGGCCAACTGGAAGCAGTTATAAGATGTCCACATGTGCACTTCCCTCATGTGTCATCCATATGGCCCCTGAGGCCAGCTCTCACCCTCTGTAGGTGGAAGGACAATAGTTCAGGCATTCTTCGTAGGGACCAGACGTGTATTCCACCAGAAAAGGAAGATGCGAAGCTCACTGCCAAGAAGGAGCAGAAGGCCATAGGCAGTTCAGTTTGCCTGAAGCCTGAACAAAAATCTGACCCATTGTTGTGGAGGAGATGTGAAGAGCAAGATTGCAGATTTGTGATTGTTTGCCCAGATGTGGAGTAGCTAAGTCCTCAACATGAGAAGAGAGATGACCCGCAGGGAGGTACTTATGATTTATCGTAACTTTGAAACTAAGAGTTCCTACTAAGTGCCCTCCCTCCTCGTCCCCATCGCTAGGCATTGCTGGTGGTGAGCACAAGCTCTCTGTTGCATATTTTTGTGGGGTGTTGGGGCTAAATAAAGCACAAACAAGACTAGGGACCTCTGTAGGTGTAATGCTGTTTAACCAACATTCCCACTCTACTCAGTATGCTGCTAGACACTGAATTTACTGAACCATGTGAAGGAAAAGGGGAGACTGGAAGGGAGATTCAGGCTGACTAAAAATGAGGCTGTGTAGGAAGATGTTTCAAGCCTTAGGGAAAGGTCCTAACCTGGATGAGTCCCATACCCTAGAATTACTTGAGGACTTGAGTCTTTGGATATTCCCCTCCATGGAGGCTTAAAGAGCCCTGCGGCCTAGCCTTAGGGTTCTGCATCGCTAGTGTAGAGAGAGGAGTGTTAGTGGCTGCAATCCAACAAAAAGATCAAACATTAAAGGTAGCAAGAAAAAAAAAAACTCAGTGAAAGTCCTGTGCACAAATAGATAAAACAACAGAGATGATCCTAAAAATCGGAAGGAAATATAAAGAAAATGTCACTGAAAGGCCAAAGTACAATTAGCAAATGTTGTAATATGAAGGAAACTAAGTCAGGAATGTTTGAAAAAAGAAAATGCAGGAACTTCAGAGATCATGGAGCAAAAAGGAACCTCACAAAGTCGGGGGAAAAAATAAAATTAGAGGAAAAATGTAGAAAAGATCTGTCAGAAATTAAAGTGCTCAAAACAGAAAATAGAGTTTTATTTTAGAATTTTAAAGATGTTGTTTGTATATTAGAACAAATTAAATATTTAATGGAATTTGGGGTTTTTTGATACTGTGCTTCCCTATCATTTAGACTGGAGGATAATTCAAGTCTGATCTCAGGTAACCTGAGCTGGTTCACTCAGACTGTTTATCATATTGATACTACATTAAGTTGGAGACACCAGTTAGACTGGATTTAGTGGAACCCTACTGTAACTGACAATACCTGAGCTCAAAGGATCTGTCAGTCTTAGCCTTCCCCAGGAGCTAAGATTACAGGCATGGTGCCCATGCCCAGAGAGAATCTGTTTCAGAAATGAGGGATGAGTAGATTTTGGGGGAAGACAGGCAGATGCAGAAAAATTTGAAGAAAATAAAAGGTAACAGTATTAAAAGTATTATAAATTAAAATCAATTAATAGCCAAAGTGAATGGGATTGAAGACAAAATATGGAGATAATTTAAGGATGATAGGTCTCCAAACAAGACAAGTAAAAAATCTTGCATACCATAACATTCAAAATAATAAAAATTCCAAACAGAAAGATTGAATGCAAACAACAAAGCAAGTAGTCAAGAGAAAATTCTGAAAATATGAAGGAAAAGCAGTTCAGATAACACTGGGTTATTCTATAGTTATGGAAAATCAGAGAAGATAATGAAGTAATATTCTGAAAAGGAATAGAATTCCAGATGAAATTACAAGACATAAATCTTGTATACCTGAATCTAATCATATGTGGGGAGAAATGGATTTGCAGAAACAAACAAACAAACACAGGCATTTGACTATCTATGTAAAGCCAAGCATGAGCAGCTCTCCATCAGACTGCTGCTGTGAATAGTTTTAAGCTTCTGATCAGATAGTTTAGTGAACTCTCTATTCAGCAATAAACTGAGGCAAAACATTCACAGAAACCAAAGTACAGCATTCACAATTATGTGATATAACAACTTGTCACTAGAGTGGTCACATTTTTAAACAAAAGCTATCATTCAGAAAATCCTTAACTCAATTGTCCTTAAGGAACAATCTTCATTAAGGAACATAAGTTTTCCTACCCCTAAATCACACTGTTTTAATCTCTTAGTCAAGAAGTCTTCTTTCTTCTTGACTGAAGATTAGTTTCCAGTCATCCTTAATCAATCTTCCTTAAGGGGCACTAAGTACAAAGTACAAAGTTCTCCCACCCCTAGGCCAAAGTAAATCATGATCTTCTCAGTCAGCACTACAGAATTAATTCCATATATATATATATATATATATATATATATATATATATATATATATATATATATATAAAACCTTGGAGAGACTAATTCAATTAATGATCTTATGTTTATATGCTATAGTCTTATAAAAAAGATAGAAAGAATCAACTATGGGGTAAAAGAAAATGCAAAGAAATACCATCAAGGGATAGAAAAGAGATTTTTAAAAAGTTGTTAAAGGCTCAGGAGAAAAAATTGGGAAAGGATTGCACTCAGGCAAAACAACCTAAATTTCTTGACCCCACTCAGGTGAACAGTACATTTAATAAGTGGATGGACCAGACAAGGGGACAGCAGAGTAGAACATTACATAAATTGGTAAAATATCTTTGTTTTATTCTCTCCTTAAACCCCACTTTTGTTCCTGAATAAATTCGACCAATAAAGAGGGGAAATTCAGTAATTAGTTTGAGTCATGTGATAATAAATGTATGTTATACATTTGAAATTTAGTTTAATTTTGCTTTTTTCACACAATAATGTTGACTGTTATTAACCACAAAAATACAGGTTCTTATTTTTTTCTGGCCCTAAGATATAATCCTTTAATAGCCAGAAATGTTATATATACATATATATATATATATATATCATACAATTTCAAAATGAAACCAATAATAAAACCAAGACATAGATGAATATTTACAATATTTTAGCATGAGAAAGATCACAACCATAGTCACTTCAAGCTTTAATATAATGGAGATGGATTTCTCTTCACTTCTGGAAACACAATTCTATCATTCAGTTCACTCAAGATTATAACAAGATTATAACTAAAACTAAAAGAGTTAGAGAATTCAGAACTCCTCTCTTTGTTGATAGTTTATCTACACTTTGTGGAAAGCTAGGGAAAGGAACAGGAAATTAAGGTTTTTTTTTTTTTTTTCTGGTAGAGGAAGAATTTTTCTTTTTGGGTGGAGAGGGAAGTGGGATGTAAAAAGTTGTTAAATGGATTAATGTCTCGAACTGACCCATGCCACAGGGTCACAACCTCTGATTCGCCTGGCTTGTGTCTTGATCAGCAGTGAATCTCCAATTCTATCTTTAGGTTGTAATCTGAATGATTCCAGCCTCCCCTGCTGCTGGCCATCATAGTCATGTTGAAATTGCTTTTTTGGCTACTTATGGCCTCATCAGCATCTTCAAGTTTAATCTCAAGGGCATCTGGGAATTTTCTGTAGCCTGTCATGTCAAATAAAAGGCTACTAGGAATCCTAAAATGTCTTCTTGAATAGCAGTCACTAAACCATTTTGGAGTTTTTATGACAACATCCTTGAATAAGGCAAGAGTTGCCTATCAATGAAAGAGTTGGACAAAATGACTTTTGGTCTCTTCTAGATCTTAAACAGTTGTCCTATAAATAGAATTGACATATTCAATATTTTTTTTCAGATATTTTCCAATGTATGTAGAAACAAAGCAATCAGTCTAAAAGTTGCTAAGGTTTGCACATTTATGAGTGTCTTTTATGTTTCAATCTTAAGGTTAAATTTAAAGATAAAATAAATGATATGATAGCATCATACATTTTAAATTTGAAGGGATTATCAAGTCCAAGCCCATACATTAGGGATAAGACAACTAATACCCAGAGAAGTTAAGTGATTTGCCCAGGGTCACACAGCTATAAGTACCTGAGGTGGGCTTTTGAATCCATTTCAGTATTTTTATGCTCACATTAATTCTTTTTCAAGAGACCGCATTACAATTTTTTTTTATTGTTTTACTCCCTCCCAACATATTCTTATTCCTGAATAAATGTAATCAGTGAAGAGGGGAAAGTCAATAATTAGTTTTAGTAATGTGATAATAAATTATATTTTAAACATTTGAAATTTAGTTTGGTTTTGCTTTTTTACAAAATAGTGATATTAACCCTTACTAGTCATAAATTTACATGTTATCATCTTTCTGACCACAGAGATAATTTCCAATAAGCTATTTTACAATTTTAAAAACTAATGGTTTTCCTGATTTTTTTCCTTTATTACACCAAAGAAAGTTTTGTAATGGAAAGGACATTAATGTTGGTGTAAGATTGTTTAGGTTTGAATTTTATATATAATGTTTTCTAGTATTCTGAGTGTCAATTTCCTCATCTATAAAATATGTATGAAAATAGTAATATTGCCTATATTAGATTTTTGCATAAAAATGGGTTTTATGAAATTGTAGAACCCTATTAAGGGTGAATTATTTTTTTTATCAAAGGCTTTATTAACTTCTAGTTTACATCATTCATTTCTGCAAGATTTTGAGTTACAAATTCTCTCTCTGTTTTTCCCTACCCAACACCCCAAAATAGCAATCTTAGTGGATATCCCCTCCTCTGATCTGTTCCCTCCCATATCTTCTCCCATACAACCTCTGACTTTCTAGTAGGGCACAGTGGGTCTCTATCCTCCAGTTACATGTAAAATAATATTAATAGTAGTATATATTTAAACATTTGATTTTAAAACTTTGAATCCCAGATTCATTTCTTTTCTCCCTTGTCACACTTACTGGGAACATAAGAAATTCAATATAGGTTGTGCATTTGTAGCTATGCAAAATATTTCTATAGTGGATATATTGTTAAAAACTATATTTCCCTCCCTCCTATCCCACCTCCCACTTGTTCTGTTCTGTACTTTGAATCCTGTCCCTTTTCAAAAGTGGATGCTTCCAACTTTTCTATCCCCAAGCCTGGCCTCCCTTCCATTATCCCCCCCCACCATTCCCTACCCCCCTACTGTCCTGTAGAGTCAAATACCCTATTTAGTGTGTATGTCATTCCCTCTATAAGCCAAATTCAGTGAGAATAATATTGGCCCATTTCCTTTTGCTTTCCAGTTCTTCCCCTCCATTGTAACCATTTTCCCTTGCCTCTTCTATATGAGATAGTTTACCACATTCTGTCTATCCCCGTCTCCTCTCATTGTATTCCTCTCTCACCTCTTAATTTCACCTTTTAAGTATCATCCCTTCCCATTAAATTGGTCCTGTGCCCTACATCTATTTATACATATAAACATATATAGACACATTCACATATGCATTCATATGCCCATATACCCTCATATATACATTTCTATTCCCTTCAACTATTCTCATACTGAGAAAAGTTTTATAAGTTCCAATTATCATTTTTCCTTGTAGAAATGTTAATAGTTCAACTTTGATAAATTCTTTATGATTTCTTTTCCCTATTTACCTTCTCAAGTTTCTCTTGCTTCTTGTATCTGAATGTCAGATTTTCTATTCAACTCTGGTTTTTTCATCAAGAATGCTTGAAAGTCCTCTATTCCACTGCATGACCATATTTTCCACTGAAACATGATACTCAGTTTTGCTGGGTAAATGATTCTTGGTTTTAATACTAGCTCCTTTGACTTCCAGAATATCATATTCTAAGCCATTTGATCCCTCATTGTAGAAGCTGCCAGATCCTATATTATCCTGATTGTGTTTCCAAGTATTCAAATTGTTTCTTCCTGGCTCCTTTTGTAATATTTTCTCCTTGATCTGGGAATTCTGGAACATGGCTATAATATTCCTAGGAGTTTTCTTTTGGGGATCTTTAATAGTGGATTCTTTCTACCTCTATTTTGGCCTCTGATTCTAAAACATCAGAGCAATTTTCCTTGAAAATTCCTTGAAGGATGATTTCTAGGTTTGTTTTTTGATCATGGCTTTCAGGTAGTCCAATAATTTTTAAATTATCTCTCCTGGATCTATTTTCCAGGTCAGTGGTTTTCACAATGAGATATTTCACATTGCCTTCTATCTTTCCATTTGTTTGGATCTATTTAATAGTATCTTGATTTCTCATAAAGTCACTAGCTATCGTCTGTTCCAATCTAACTTTGATGGATGATTCTCCTCACTGAACTTTTGAGGTTCTTTTTCCATCTGGCAAATTCTACTTTTTAAGGCATTCTTCTCCTCATTGGCTTTTTGAGCATCTTTTGACATATGGCTTAGTTTATTTTGTAAGGTGTTATTTTCTTCAGTCAGACTGTTGACTCTCATTTCATAATTTTCTTGTATTGTTCTCATTGCTCTTCCCAATTGTTCCTCCACTTCTCTTATCTGCTTCTTAAGGTCCTCTATGGCCTGTAACCAGCTTGTATTTTTCTTGGAAGCTTTTGGTGCAGGAGTTCTGACTTCACTGTCTTTCTCCTGTTCCATGCTTTCATCCTTTTTGTCCCCAAAATAGGAGTGTAAAGTTGGATTGCTCTGCTTGGTTTGCTTCCTTTGCCTGCTCATTTTGCCCCTCAGTTACTTGACTTTTGAGCTTTTTGCCACAGTAGTACTCTGCTTCCAGAAAGCAGAGCTATTTACCAAAAGCTGGGGTTTTCCCAGCTGCCAAAGGTATTAGTTGGCTGCCCTCTCTGAAGCCTCCACACACTCTGGCAGGCTGGACACACACCCCAGGACCTCCACCCTAGACAGCAATCCAGATCCAAGTAAGTTAAAGTAAGAGCAATTACCCCTCAGACTGGTTGCTTGGTCCCCCTACAGTCTGTGGGCCAGGAGCTGAAGCTGCCTTGTGGTGGCGGCTGCATGGATGCAATGCCTCAGTGGCTTCTCCCTCCAGGGGATAAAGCCCGGACCACATTCCCAAGCTACTGGATCCCAAATTCCACACTTCACTGACCTCTCACTTTGTCCTTAGCATCTATGGGTTGATAATTCTTGAAACTGCTACAGCTGCTGATGATCTGAAGTCTCTGCAACTGGTGGCTGGTTGTGGCCACCCTGGGGCTAAAACTTCTGGCTCAAATGGGGCAGAGGTGGGCTCCCAGAGTGCTGTGCTGGCCTTCCTGTCAGCCTGCAGGGCTGTCCTCAGCAGGAGTTTTGCTTCTCTTTGTCATTTTGTGGGTTCTGTAGCTCCAAAGTCTATTCAGAGTCACCTTTTACAGGATTTGGAGGAGGTGGAAGCCAGAGTCCCATGGAAGTTCTGCTTCTACTCCACCATCTTGACTCCACCCCAAATTATTCTTATAATAGCAACAAATAGTATTTTATAGAGTTTCAGGGGTTAATGTTTAATTGAACAGGAAAACATTTGATAATGAACAGATTACAGAAAACTTATTTGGCCAACAACGTTAGTCACCTATCAGGGGTTAGTATACAATATTTAGCAAACATCTTATTATCCATTATATTACAAATGAGTTTATCATTACTATAGGAGATTGGCTCTACTTGGCTATCTTACATATGAGTTGTTTATATGATTTGAGAGTGACCTTGCTTTTGCAAAGGATAACCAAAGAAAGAGGAATCCTGCAATAAATTCAAACTGTCTTTTGTTCATTGTGCTGAGTGCTAAGCTCCCATGAACTTGAATTCAGAAATGTGATATTGAATAAATCACAGAGCAACACAAAAGAAAGGAAGACAAAAAGCACTCCTGATAGTACAGGAGTGAAAAAAATGGTTAAATCCAGATTCAAAGAATATTGACAAGCTGCCAGGAATGTTTAGAAAATACAAAGCCTCCTGAAAAGCAGTAGGCTACAGACAAACAAATGAGAGTCAGACTAGGAAGCAGCTAAATGTCTCTGGAGGTTTGAGGACCTTCTATTCAAATGCAGAGCAGAAACCCCAGAGAAAGGAAAAATACCTAGGGAAAATATACTGCTTAAAGAGATAGATAGATAGATAGATAGATAGATAGATAGATAGATAGATAGATAGATAGATAGATAGATCCACCTCTCAATGTCTATACACATCTACTTCCCTTTTCATTAAATAAAATGTACTAGAAATAAAACAGAACCAGTAGTTCATATATTTACTATACTAATGTTTCATTTGTCATCGGGATATGAGTCTTGCATAGAAGTTAATTTTATACTTAAATGAAGCATACTCTTTAAGGACCTTTTTCAATTTTAACCATTTTAGATAGAGATCTCTTTTTTAATTTCTTTCAAGTTGTATGCCTTTCATTTTTGCATCACCCTCCCCTTTGAAATATACCTCTCTTCCTTTTCCTATCTACTGAGCCCTCTCTATTCACAAAGAGAAACAAATACGTAAGCAAAACTAATAGACATCGTGTGTATTTGAGAGCATATGAAATAGGGCACACCCACAATCTCTATCCTACAGTTGTCAATGAAAGAAGAGATGTGGATTCCCTAATCTCTGCTCTGTGGATTCTCTAATTTCTTCTCTGGGGCCAAGATTGGTAATTTTACTTAGACAATATTTAGTTTCATTTTAGTTTTCTTTTCCTTTAAATTGCTTTCATAATTGTATGTGCTGTTTTTGGGGGATGACTTCTACTTATCTCACTCAGAATCATTACATATTAGCCTTCCCATGTTTCTCTGAATTCTTCTTGTTTATATTTTTTATGACATTACACTTAGATGTAGCATTTATTTATTCATTTGTCCTTTGTTATCACATAACAAAATAAATTGTTGATTTGAATACTTTTGTATATATGGAACCAAGCCTTCTGTCTAAAACCTCTCTGGTATGTATTTTGGTCTCTAGCTAAAAGAATATGGACATTATATATATATTTTTTCAACTTAATTTCTAAGTGTCTTCCAGAATGGGAGGTGAAGAAGACAATTCATTTATCTATTACCAGCTTATTAGAGAGCTTATCCTTACAGTCATTCCAAAATTAAACATTTCCATTAAAAAAAATCTTTGCTGATTTGCTGGGTTAGGTGAAGTAAAACATTTTCATTAATATTTCTGTTATTATTAGTGATTTGTGCATTCAAATGGTTATCAGTAGATTGTATTTCTTTTCCAAAATGTCTCTATCCTTTGATGTTTGATCTTTAGAAAGTTTTTCTTTTATCCTTTCAAATGTATCCTTTGATATCTATTTCTGGCTTCTATGTTACAGGCTTACATGAGGACATTGATGAGTTGTGGAAAGCTAGGGAGAAAAGAAAAGGACTTAAGTTAAATAAGAAAGAAAGAAATCATATAGGTGACTTGCAGGGATTTGAACTAATGAAGTAATTTAGAGCTTGATCTGGGATCTTGAATTTAGGGCTCAATTTTAAGAAATGGAGGAAAAATTGAAGGAAAAAGTGGGTTAAGATTTTATTGTCATATTGAAAGGACATTCAAAAGCAATAAAGAAGGATAAGAATCAAAAAGGATTAAGGATAAGAAGTTGAAGAATATGGAAGAATGGAAAGGAGAAGGCAGTTAGAAAGATAATATAACCCAGGTTCCCTGAATATACACTCACAGAATCCAAAAGCTGGTGACGTTATGAAAATGGGACTTCTGGGTTCTGTGGAGGTTTCTGAGAGACGAACACTTCCAGAAGGAGAGCAGACAAGTGATATTTGGAGCTCAGAGTTTGACTCACACCAGCAGACTTGCCACCATTTGGACCCATACCTTCTGGTCGTGCTATTTTTTCATGATCCAACTCCTTTCTCCTGAAAAGCATTGACATTGTTGATGCTGAGGTTCTTAGGGAATGCCTGTGTCATGAATGCCTCTTCACCATCAGAATGCAAACACTTTATCCTGATAAAGTCGTTTTCAAATACTCATTTGTGTTTACATTTTTTAATATAGCTCTTTGTTCCTTTGTTTTTAAGTACAAAGTTTCAATTAAATTCTGAGCTTTTCATCTGGAATGCTTCATTTTTTTTCCTCCTGTAGGATTGCATTCAATGTATTCTTGGCTGTAAGCCTGTACCTTTTCCTTTGGGGAATATTGTACTCTGTGCTACCCTTTTGAAGGGGTTACTGATAAACCTTGTGTGATCATGACTTTGGTTTCCTCAGTACTTTCTGGCAGATTGCAGAGCCTTTTATTTTTTTTACCTTTAAGCTCTGGATTTTGGCTATGATGTTCTTAAAAGTTTTCACTTTGGGGTTTCTTTCAAGAGGTGAATTGTATATTCTTTCTCTGTTTCACTTTGCCTTTTAATTCTATAAAATCTTAAAATTTTCTTTCATAATTTCTTGAAGTGTGGTGCTCAGCCTCTTTTTTTTTTTGAATGGGGGGGTATTATAGTTTCCACTTACTGCAGTCCAATGGTTCTTAAATTATTTTTCCATCTCTTTTTCATATCAATTTTTTATTTGAAATAACATTTTCTTCATTTTTCAATATTTTAAACTTTTAAAAATATTCCCTTAACTCTCAGAGCTATAAAATTCTTCTTGGTCCAGCAAAGATTTCTGGGTCTATTACTTGACTAAAGTTTTATACCTCTTGTGAAACTTTTAATCATCTTTCTTAGTCATTCCTCAATAACTCTCACTTCTTTTCCAGTTCTGTGCTCCATTGCTCTCATTTTATTTATAACATTATTTTGATTATATTTTTATCTCTTACATCATTTCTTCTTGGAATTCTAACTGAGCTTGTGGGAAAGTAGTTTTCTGGTTTTTTGGTTTGTTTTCAGGGGTTTTTTGAGGCTAAACTTGTAGTTGTTTTGGAGTTACAACCATGCCTTCCACATCATAACTTTCTGAATTTCAGTTCTGATGTGTCACTAGTTGGCATAAGAAATTAAGTGGGAATTTTTTTTTAATTTTTGCAGAAGCCTCAAACAAAATACCAAGGATAGCCGGAGACATAGGAAAAATTTAGAAAGTCATAAATGCATAAGATATATGTATAGTATTCTATAACATCAGCATACTTCATCTTTTAATGCCATAATAATTAAAATTTCTCCTCTAGTACAAAGAGAAGGTCAAAACATTTTGCACAATGCACCCCAACCCCTATAATGTGGAGAGGGTAAATGTACTCTTTTTTTTTTTTTGAGAAGAATCTCTTTCACTTTGATCATTCTTCCAATGTTATGCTTTAGAAAATCTGCTGTTGTTGATTTAGCATGGAGCTCTTTCAGGGTCAAGTTGGGGATCCTGTTGTGAGAAACACGTAGGCAGGGTCAGGGCAGTAGCCTGGACGAGCTTTTACAATCAATGACTGCTCTCCTGGGGGCCCTTAGCAAAATTTTCCTGGCATGCCCCTCAGTGGAGTTTTGGGGATCACAGGACTTCTTAGCAGGGTCAGGGAGTTAGCCTAGGATGAACTCTGCTTCCCTTTGGGGACCTTAGGAAGATCCACCTGAGGTACTTCTGAAAATGGCAACCCCTTTTCACTGAAAGGACTCAGAAACAGAGTGTGCAGAGGAATGTGTTTATTACTTTTCCAGCAAGTAAGCAGGTATGGTTACTACTAGGGACACACCCACACTAATGCTGTCCTTGTGGTAGATTTAGGATTAGTCAAATTCTTCACTTTATTTCCCTACATTTCCTCTATATATGCAGATTATATGCGGATTACATAGGCATGGAAGTGAGGAAATTTGAGACCTGACCAAACGTGACCTCTCTAAGCTCAGAGCTGTGTGCCACAACCCCACCTTTCTAATTCCCTCTGGCCATTATCAGAGTTCTAGGAAGGCCAGGGTTTTAGTAAAGATAAGTGAGATCTTCCCTGAAGTTACTGATTATTTTCCAATAACTTTTGTGGGAGCAAAACAAGATACTCCATTATATCCCCTCTTACACTGCCTCCTTTTCATATATCTGCTATTCTTTTCTTTTTTTTGGGGGGGGGGTAGTTGTAGGATCTGTTGTAGATGAACTTGTGCTGGGGAACTCAGGATGCAGAGTCCGTTTTGAGTCTCTACTCCAAAGCCCAAAGCTGCTAGGCTAGGCCAAGGGATTGAGTTCAGGATTAGCTCTGGAATTCTCTGCTCTGCAGACTTAGTTTGGAACTCTTACTGCTGAGTCCCTGTTTCTGCCTTGAGCTGTTTGCCTGGGCTAATGACAAGCTCATGATCTTCTCTGAATTGGCCTCATTTGGAACTCTTGCATCCCAGAGGGGCGATTCCTTGTTGTTGCTTTGGGCACAGGACTGAATCATCTCTGAATGTTACATAATGCTGCCATAATTCAGAGGCTTGGGCACTGACTCCATGATATTAGCCCACCCTCGTTATAAATAAAGTTCCTTAGTTACTTGTCTGTAGGTCAGATTGATGACATAGGGCTGAAGAGATGAGCCACTCGTTTTCTCCTTCCGTTTCCTAGTCCAACATTCTTCATGGATCGTTGTTGGAGCATTGGTGGGGGGATCTGGGCTGTACTTTTCCCTTCCCATTCCACCCTCTTGCTTGTATCTCCATTGCTTCAACCCTGTAACTGTTCATTTCTGTTGTGTAGCTTGTAAGAAGAACAAGTTGGATAGATGTCTGTAGTAATGTGTGCTAGGGAGAAGATGCATCCTACTGCAGTTAGAGATAAGGATGCCGTCACCTGTGGTTCCCATTGGAGACCACACACACAAATTTTGGTGGCTCCTCGGGATAATATTCATAAGCCAACTCAAGTTGATGAGCAGGAGGAATTATGAGCAGAGTATCATAACTCAAATGAACCAGATCTCCCTTGGGGAAGCAGAATAACCTTAGACATCGAGCCTCCTGGAAGGGAAGTTTATTTCTTTGGAACTGAGGATTCGTTACGATGGGTAACGTATTAATCCCTTTTTGGATTCTCTGCTCATATTTTCATGAGAACATCA
>NW_027185791.1:25609883-25660009 GCF_028583685.1 Petaurus breviceps papuanus | reverse complement strand
TTGATGTTCTCATGAAAATATGAGCAGAGAATCCAAAAAGGGATTAATATGTTACCCATCATAACGAATCCTCAGTTCCAAAGAAATAAACTTCCCTTCCAGGAGGCTCGATGTCTAAGGTTATTCTGCTTCCCCAAGGGAGATCTGGTTCATTTGAGTTATGATACTCTGCTCATAATTCCTCCTGCTCATCAACTTGAGTTGGCTTATGAATATTATCCCGAGGAGCCACCAAAATTTGTGTGTGTGGTCTCCAATGGGAACCACAGGTGACGGCATCCTTACCTCTAACCGCAGTAGGATGCATCTTCTCCCTAGCACACATTACTACAGACATCTATCCAACTTGTTCTTCTTACAAGCTACACAACAGAAATGAACAGTTACAGGGTTGAAGCAATGGAGATACAAGCAAGAGGGTGGAATGGGAAGGGAAAAGTACAGCCCAGATCCCCCCCCCAATGCTCCAACAATGATCCATGAAGAATGTTGGACTAGGAAACAGAAGGAGAAAACGAGTGGCTCATCTCTTCAGCCCTATGTCATCAATCTGACCTACAGACAAGTAACTAAGGAACTTTATTTATAACAAGGGTGGGCTAATATCATGGAGTCAGTGCCCAAGCCTCTGAATTATGGCAGCATTATGTAACATTCAGAGATGATTCAGTCCTGTGCCCAAAGCAACAACAAGGAATCGCCCCTCTGGGATGCAAGAGTTCCAAATGAGGCCAATTCAGAGAAGATCATGAGCTTGTCATTAGCCCAGGCAAACAGCTCAAGGCAGAAACAGGGACTCAGCAGTAAGAGTTCCAAACTAAGTCTGCAGAGCAGAGAATTCCAGAGCTAATCCTGAACTCAATCCCTTGGCCTAGCCTAGCAGCTTTGGGCTTTGGAGTAGAGACTCAAAACGGACTCTGCATCCTGAGTCCCCCAGCACAAGTTCATCTACAACAGATCCTACAGCTAGATGCCCCCAAAACAAAATAATAGCATATGTATGAAAAGCTCCCAGAGGAGGCAGAATCCACAAAAGCCCTGAAAGAGCTCCATGCTACAGCAACAACAGCAGATTTTCTAAAGTATAATGTTGGAGGAACGATCAAATGAAGCGAAAGAAATTTGTCTAAAAAAAGACAAGTACTTTATGGACATTAGGTTTGCGTTTTCCTCTCTTTTATATTGATTTATGTGGCCTTTAAGGGAGCAGTTTGTTTTCTTTTATATTTTCCTTATGTTACTTTGTTAGTCTGTTCCCACAGATTCACCCTTTCTCTACCCTTGTTTCTGTTTCCTTTCACTTCATAAATTTTTGAATTTACTTATTAATTGATCCATATACTTTGTTTTCATTCTCTATCATTTTTCGTTGATTTGTCCTAGATATCTATCTTAAGAATATGTGTTCCTTCTGAATGTTGTCTTTCTCTTCTAAGCAGAGCTCTCTCACTCCAAACCCAGGTCTCTTTTCAAAGGGGTGGTCTCCCTCTTCATCAGTGCATTCTGTCTCTTCATCTTTTTGCAATAGGGACAGTATCAACTGGCAGAGAGTGTGTTTTGGGTTGTAGTTACTCTTTTCTTTGAGTAGGGACACTCTTCATGGTCCAATGTCATTATCAAGGGTTTCCAAACTTCATCAACTATCAAGAAAGCAGAAGTAGCGTATAAGTACACATTGAGTCGTACACTCCCATTCAGGGAAGCATATGGAAGTGACCCTTTGAAGAAGATATGAAGGTAATATCTATCTTTGGAGCCAGAACAGTGGACCTAATGAAACACTTAATGAAGGATCACAATGAAGGTTTCACTTTGAATCAGCAAATATTGTACCTATAGAGATGAGTTGTGATCATTATTGCTCATGTAGTGAGACAGGGTGCATAGGACAGTGCTAAGAGAATAGTCCCTCCCTTTGCATTGTGTTTATAAGATCGAGCATGTTTGTTTAAATACCCTTGGGATACTTTCACCTTGGAAAGATCAGTAAGATATTCACCACAAGAAAAATAAGTAGAAATTTAAAAGTTCTATTTGAAAAAAAAATGGGAGTCTCTTAACAGCAACTTTTGTTTACTCAAACAATAGAGGGTTTTTTTTTCTCATTATGTCTCATATTTAAATTTTTCATAGAATATATAGTTAATCCACATAGGAATGAATAAACAGGTCCAGGTCATGTGAAATTGGAAAAGAAATTAAAATCCTTGGGAAGTAGCAACACAAACTAAAGCAAATTATAAATTTTGAAGTGATTCATTTATATTTTGGGGTACTAAAATGGCAAAAAACAAAACAAACAAAAAATGACTTCATGTAGGAATTTGCACAAGTACTGAAAAGTGATTCCTTAACTAGAAGTTCAAGGTCACACTCAACTATCAAGCAGAAATGATATGAAACATCTCAGTCTTGGTGGGCCACCTGGTAGCTTATGCAGATGTTGAATTCCAAGCAACTAGCTATTTCTGTCACCCTCTTTTAGTGTCAATGTAAAACAGTCATTCCTGGGAGTAAAACGAACATATATCCTTTATTTTCAAATACTGAAGTGGAATCACCCTGGAAGTACCAGAGTTGTATAAGTTGATGAACTGGGAAGTCAGGGCATTGAAAGGGATGTTAATATGTATTGATGTCTCTGCTTAGGAATGCAGTGTTTGGACTGAGAAAGCTGTGAACCATATACTGAATGCCTTGAGGAAAGGAAAGAGAATAAAATGGAAGCCTGCATATGATGTTGACAAATGTCTGGTCCAGATGTTAGAGTTGAATTGAATGACTATCAAGAGAGCTTTTTGAGTTATGGTACCCAAGTGTTTGAAATTGTCAGTCGCAACGATCCATGATTATGCCTTTCTCTTGGACCAGGAAAATTGAAGGGGAAGATCAATGAGCACTTAAGAAAATAACTCATTATACAGAGTCTTCTTAAAGGAGCCAGTTTTCAATAATCACAACATGATGGAAAGTATATGAAGAGATTAAGCACAAAAAATTTGTTGAACATTAACCTGTGATATCTAGGTGACATGCTAGATACAAACATGCACCTAGAGTCTAGAAGACTTCAGTTAAAATGTGGGGAAGTCACTTCCCATTGATATGTCTCCGAGGTTTCCTCATCTGTAAAATAGCAACCACATCCCAAGGTTGTTGTGAGGATAAAAAGAAGTAATATTCCTAATGCACTTTACCAACTTTCAAATACTGTAGTATGTTCATCATTTTTATTATTTTTTTGATGACAAGCTCATCATGAAGAGCATCAGTTAGTGTGGTGTGTGGTAATCAATGATGCTGAATCCAGGAGTTGTCTAAATGACTAGTGGAAAGGTTAGGTAGCTAGCACATCTGTATTTTGTCAGTTCTTTAGTCTGTTTTAATAGATTGTCTCTGTATTAGCAAGCACCCCAGCGTCCCCAGGGTGGCTGCCAACACAGGTTCTTAGATCTGCTTTGTTAAAGGAAAGCAACTCAAAATGGGTTAACAAGTTTACTTTAATCAGTCAAATATGTACCGCTTACCTAGTTCAGGGGAAAAAGGTCAGCACCCTGAACCTCAGAGTATACAGACAGAATTATCAAGACAAAGAAACAGATCAAGTAGACAGGTTTCCAAACTGTCCAACCATTACATCCATACCAAATCAACATCTGGGTTTTTCAAAGCTGGGAGGCTCTCAACAATGGTTTCCCAGAGTATCATCTGATCAAATCACACAACACTTCTTAAAGTGAGCCCCAAAGCAAAGCCTCACATCAGGGATTATATAGCCCTCTCCTGAGTCAGAGAATGTAACCACCCTCTTGACCCACTGCCCAATCACACAGCATCAAGTTATGGGCATTCCTGAAAACCAAACCTCCTGCCACAGGCTCCATGTGACCACATTCAGACTATTAGGGGGCAGAGTATATTTTCAAATCAAGGAAGGTTCTCGGAGTCTCTTAAGCCTATCAAAGGGCCTAAGGGCAGGGAAGATCTTTAAATTTGCATTTCCATTACAGTCTCCTACATCATTATTCATTTGTCAATTCTCACTTATTGTTTTCAATATGCCTGACTATCTCTAACATCCCTTCCTACCTTAACTACTGCTTCTAATGTTTGTTGTATCAGATTGTCACAGAGTCAGAACTATGTCAAAAACAAAGGCAAAGAGGCTCTTATTAACTGCCTCAGGGGCTTTTGTGTCAGTAAAAATCCATGATCTTTCATGAATGAACTTTACTATTTCTATTTCTGGTTGCTGAAAATGGATTTTTTTTTCATATCTCATGGACCTTGGCTTGCTCTTTTTAATTGAAGATGTAAGAAAAATGATACAGAAGTATATTTAAAAAATATTTTTCAGTTGTTTTTGTTGTATGAAAAATGAATTATTTAAAATATATAAGTAAAATGAATTATTTAAAATATATAAGTAAAATGAATTATTTAAAATAAATACTAAAAGTTTAACTGCTGTTAAGGAAAAAAAAATGAACTACATATTTAGATATGCTATGTATTAGACTAGTGGTTTTAAACTTTTTGGCTTTAGCACTCATTTATAGTTTTAAAATTAATGCAAACCACCCCTCCCAATAGTTTTTTTTAATGAGATTTATATCTCGCAATATTGATTGTGGTAGATATGAAAATATCTTAGTGTTATTATGAAAACACTTTTTACTTTGCAGAATGCATGAAAGAGTCTCAGAGACCACTCAGGGTTCTAAGACCCCATATTGAGAATAGCTGCATTAAGCTTTGAAATCTCCTCTCTAAATTTTGCCTAGAAAATAAAGGTGGAAAAAAGGTTCATGCTCTCATATTTGCAAGAGGGTGAAATGCTGTTGTCATCCAAGAGAACCTTCGAGGGGCAGGATGTCAGAATAAGTAGCTTAGATAGGGAAAGATAAAATTGCATTAGCAAATTCCTAGATTAATGTACCTGGAAGAAACAAAAGATAAAAGTGTTGAAATGGGTTCACTTTCCTGCTCTAGTAGCAGGTTTCAAACCCTTTCTCTTTGACACTGATTCTTAATTCAAGTGGTTTGCCATGTGAAAGTTTAAAAGTAACTTCTCTCGAAGGGTTAGGCTAAGATAATAGCATCTGTCATAATCAAATCCATTTACAATAGAAGGATTGAGTTGAAAGATATTTGAGAATCTTGATGTGATTTAACTTGCAGATACATTTTGTTTTCTCTCAAGAAATTACTTCACCTATTTGTGGAGTACTCACAAGGAAAAACATTTCTTAAAAAACAAACAAAAAAATTTTCTTCCTACCGTTGTTCATATATATATATATAAATCTAGTTAGGTAAATCCTACCTAAATTTATGAAGGAATAGACACAGTCAAGTGTATTCAAATGTGAAACATTAAATGAAAGTTTTATGGTTCCAGTGAAAGGGCAGTTAAAATTCCAATGGGAATGCAGCTGTGTGGGAGGAAGAAGCAGTGAAATCACTATGCTAAGTATATGTAGCAGTTGCGTCCTAGGTGTGAAGGGGAATACTTGATTGGAGGTTAAGGCTTCTTGTGTTAACTGTATTAGCTAAAATTCTGGAGAGTTACAAAACCTGTAGGATTGTGAAACTAAAACCAGTCATGGTTCCTACAAGAAGCAGATCATCATTCTCCATTAGATGAAGTATTACTGGAGTTTGCTGCACAGCGGTGATGGCTCAGTTGTCCTCTTTGTCCTCCTGGTTTGGATTGCAGTGAAGTGGCTACGGATAATTAGAGGTATCAGGAAAAGTGTCAAATATCATTTCTCATTCCTTTGCTAAAAATACTTCAAGGGAGCTGTAATAATATCAATATGGTTATTCCCTCCATCAATGAAGATTGAAATCTTGCCTTGCCCATTCATCCTGTGTGATCCTTATACACATTCTTGCAAAAAACCCTTCATTGAGGAGCTACCATACATGCTGAATTTTTTCTTTTGTTTTTTTTTGTTTCTTTGCCTTATTTTATTTATTTTTTTGTGGTGTGTGAGTTTTGGTTATCTTGTTTTTACTTACATTTGCCACTTAACTGAGCTACCATCTTTTGTGGTCACACATTTCTTTAGTTAATAACACCTGTGACACTTATTTTTTCACTTATTTAACAATTGGAAATATGCTGCAGCTGAATTCTGGCAAGATGGCTGAGCAAAGCTATGTAAGCCCTGCTCCCTTTCATTAACCCAAAGTGACAAGCCACTTACCATATAATATAAAATAGCAGCAACAAGAACAAACGTAAGAAACATAAAATATATTCTTATAGTAAAATATCTTCACAGAAAATAAACCTCAAAGAGCCTAAAATAACGAGTGAGGAAAAAAACAACACAAAAAATTCCCAGTACAACAAAGAAGTAAAATTGCATTGATGAAAACTGGTGGTGGGGGAATCAAGAAGAAAAGACTAATTATGCAATAATTACAACTAAAACCCCAGGAAAGACTAGAATTGCTGCTAAAACTGTGTTTGAGGAACTTATTAAAGTTTAAGAAAATGAAAATAAAATGAGAGGTCTTAAAAATCTCTTAAGGAGAATTGATGGTTTAGATGAGAAGCTAGTAAATGTTAACAAAGTGGTGGACACCCAGTGAATGTGGACTGAAGTAATAGAAATAAAAATGGAATGAAATAAAAATCATTAAAATATATTTACCACACAGGAAAATTAAAAAATGAAATCAAAAGAACATGTGGGATCTTTACAAACAAGGACAAAAGACAATTAATTTAGAAAACAGAGCTTAAATTTAATGATATATTAAAAAAAATTGGCCTTTGCATCCCCCACCCCCCAATGCAGTAGGGGAATTCTATATTTAAGGACATAGAAAGAAATTTCTAGAAGTATTGGGAAGCTGGCTTTGGAGCAAGAAGACATGAACCCAAACCTCTTCTGTATGATTTTAGGTAAGTTATTTCAACTCTATAGGCTTCTGTTTACTCATCAGCAAAATTAAAGGATTAGCATAGGTGGCTTTGAGATGTCTTCCAGCTCTAATCTGTGACCCTACCTTGTGTTCTTTGATCTTATTGGAAACAGAAATCAAAGTATCAATCAAGAGAATCCACAGAATGGTGTAAGAGAAATACAACAACAACTCATATCAAAATGTAATTTGATTAATCATTTGATGAATATGAATGACATCAAGATAAATGACTCTGCCCAATAAATAAATAAACAAATAAAAGTCTTAAGTAACTTCTCCATTTTGATATCAAAATGTATATTTGGAATTAAAAAGTATAAAATTCTTAAAATATGAGTTTTGAGCTTGACCATTCAGAGGTATTGTGCTTGAATTTAGAACTAACATTAAACCAAAGATTAAAGTAACAAATGCAACGTCTTAAATTCCTTCTGACAAAACATATTAAGCATAAAGAATTCAAAGAGAAGACTATAGCTTAATTTTTGTTTTCTTTTTGCTTTTTGGGGGGCAATTGGGGTAAGTGACTTGTCCAAGGTCACACAGATAGTTTTTGTGTTAAGTGTCTGAGGCTGGATTTGAAATCAGGTCCTCCTGACTCCAGGGCTGGTGCTCTCTACACTATACCACCTAGCAGCCCCTATAGCTTAATATTTTAAGAGACTTATTGGCATTAAGAAATCAAAACTGAATGGAAGGAATCAATTTAGACCAATGAACACCTACAAAATAGTATTAATGCACACTTTGGGATCCTTAAAGTAGACTATAACAAATTTGGAAAATAAACTCACAAAACACCATAAAAATTTAATGAAACATGGGAACCATCTAAAAAGGGCTATAATACTATCCCAGAAATCTGTAATATAATTTCATTTTAGAAATGATTATGGTACTTTGAACAGAATGGTCACAGAAGTTTCATTCAAAAGTCATAATAGCCATAAGAACTTAAAAGAACTTTTAAACATTTGCAGAAGTGTGTCACCAAACACAAAATTAAAACAAAGAGTTCTTAGGAAGACAAAGGCTTTCAGGATGATCTGGTCATATCATGTGCATAGTTGAATATTCATTTTAAAATGATTTTTTTTTTCAAATTAGAAAATAAAATTTAGTACAATTATATTTTTATGAAAAAAACTTTTAAAATTAATTAATTTTTAATGGATAAAAGTATGTTATTCATTAAAGTTCTGCAATACAGCAACTCAAATTTATAATGACTTTATGAACTGGAACTTATAAATATTATCTGATGTAGTGATGAACATTTGTATTTTAGAGCTGTTACATTTACAAGTCATTTTTAGACTATCTCCCCAACCAAAAGAAAGAAGAACATTGATGAATATTCTTAGATCACATTACAAACAAGTAAAAATTTTACCAGAATACATATTTGTTGTTTTAAACAAGCAGTCATCACTTCATGAATAACAATCAAGGATCATAACTCTGACTTACAAGGATTTTTTAAGAGTAACAGAAAGCAGTTTAGTGTCAAATGAAGCTTCTGAATTGGCTAAGATCAGAGAACAAAATTAAAAATACCTCATACATTGTATGTGAAATAAAACTAACACAAGTGAAAATCAGCATTAATGATCTTCACATACAGATTTATTCAACAAAAATAACCTGAATTTTAAATTGTACACATCACATGAAGATACAATTTCATTTTTTCCCTTTATTTTCTTCTTCTTGTGGGATGGGGGCTGGAGAGGGGACTTGGCTTTCTTTGTCTTTTTTTGTTTATTTTTGTTTCTAAAGTCAACTGTTTGTATGAGCAATATTCATATTAACTCGTACCACAGTTATTTTAACAAAATAGCATTTAGGAATAAATAAACTCTATTTTGGGAAACCTTTCATCCTTAAAACGTCATTTCTCTGAATGGAAGCTTCTGAGTTCCAGTCCCACCTTTAATGTTTATTGCCTATATGACCCTGGGCAATTAACTTCTCCCTCATAAGTCTCAGTTTCTTCATCTTCAGAATAAGAACTTTGAATTCAGATGCATTCTAGAATTCCTTCTAGCTCACTCCCTATAGATAATCCTATGAAATGTCAGTATTATAACTAAGATCTGTTATTTTTTAAAAAAGAAGCATTGGGACATTTCTCAAGAAATCAAAAATGAGGCAAAGGTGACCACTCTCCCCACTATTGTTTGACCTGGTATGGTTGGGATTGCAAAATACCCAATACCTTCTTGGGAGTTAATTCAATTTTGTAAACACTAATAATAAAACTTTTTATTCAGTGCTAGGCAAGGTATGGAAATAAGTAAGGGGCATGTTACTTGTAGACTGTGATTAAGCTTTCAACATGTTCACTGAATGAAAATCTTTATGTGAAACTCTTTCCTTTCCTTCCTATCAGCATCAATATGTAATTTATACTCATAGAGATGGGTCTGAATTCACTAAAAGATTAAGTGACATTTCGATTGTTTCAAAGTAGATATTAGAGGCAGGACTTGAACTCAGATCTTCTGATTGTAGAGACAATTATCTTTTCATTATTTCATACTGCCTGACTCCAATGCCTACCGTATAGCTACTATGTCTTATTACTTTCTCTCTTTTTCTTCTCCTTGTCTGTCTCTCCTTTCTCTGCCTATGTGTCCTCTATTAATCTTTATCTCCTCTATTTCTCTTTCTATCTCTGTGTATATAATATATATATATATATACAGGTATGTGTGCATATATGTATGTGTATGTGTATATATGTTTATATATATATTTTTTTTCATGAGTGAAATTAATTCAACATTTTAAAATTTGACTATGATCTTCATCGGCACAATGCAGTATTTGGTTTATCCATGTGTATCCCAGAGCAGATGCTGATATTTTCATCAGTCAACCCTTATTCAACATAGTGAGTGAATCTCCTTGATCAGTTCTTTATCTAGAGACATAATGTGACATGTTAAATCTTCTATGAATGTTTACTTTCCAATTTCTTCATGACTCATATTCCCCCTTTCCCACCAGAAGCAATGATGGCAGCTGGCTAAATTTCTTAAAGGATGACTTTTTTAAATTTTGTTTTTGTTGTTAACACAAAGAAAATTTCTTTTGATATGTACTTGAAGAAGTTCATTTTGCCCTCACTTTCTTGGAAGTCATTTTCTATATCATAAGCGATATATCCACCAATTACACTTACATCAATATTTCTTTGATGGGATATTTTTTTCTTTCTTTCTTTCTTCCTCTTGGGGAATAAAAGGATAAGTAGAGCAGATGTGCCTCCTTTAAAAATGTTGTGTTGTTTTAACTGATGTGTAAAATAAGAGTCTGTTTTCCTTTATAGCCAGGCACCTGTTTTTTTTTATTTTATTTTTTACAGCATAGAAAGAAAACTGCTTGCCTAGTTTCAGATTAAAAGTAAATTAGAATATGACAGAGGGGCTGTGAAAGGGCTTAAAGTTTCAGCTGGACCTGAGACATCTTAAACCTTAGCATTAAAGAGAATGCAAAGGCTATGATCCCATTTAAAGAAAATGAATGTTGTCATAAAATAATGTGAAGATTGATGATCACTTTTATACATTAACTGAACTTTGAGGAATATTTCTCTTATGCAGTTTTTATTATATAATACTAATTAAAAATAGTAACTGAGTCAAAGGCTTATTTTTGTCCCAAATATATTTTAAAGTTACTTAATTTTTTAAAAAATAATTCTCTAGGCTATTATGAAGTCTTCTCCTCATTTCTTACAGCACAATAGTATTCCACTACATTCATACTCCACAACTTGTTTAGCCATTCCCTAATTGAAGGACATCCCCTTGATTTCCAATCCTTTGCCACAACAAAAAGAGCTGCTATAAATATTTTTGTAGATTCTGGTCCTCCTCTCACTTGAATTATTTCTTTGGAATATAGCCCTAGAAGTGGTATTCCTGTGTCAAAGGGTATGCACATTTTTAGAACCCTTTGGGCATAGCTCCAAATTGCTCTCCAGGTTGGTTGGATCAGTTCACAACTCCTTCAACAATGCCCTAAATGTGTTCCAATTTTCCCACATCTCCAGCATTTATAATTTTCCTGTTTTGTTGTGTTAGCCAATCTGACAGTTGAGATATGGTACCTAAGAGTTGTTTTGATTTACATTTCTCTGAAAAAGAGTGATTTAGAGCATTTTTATGTGATTATAGATATGTTTTAACTTCTTCCTCTGAAAACTGCCTGTTCATATTCTTTGGCCATTTATGAATTGGGGAATGGACTTTTATTCTTATGAATTTGACTCATTTTTTAGTATGTTTTGTAAATGAAGCCTTTATCACAGACACTGGCTATAAAAATTCTTTCCCAATTTTCTGCTTCGCTGCTAATCTTGGTTATATTGGCTTTGTTTGTACAAAAATTTTTCAGTTTAATGTAATCAAAATTATCCGTTTTGCATTTCATAACGCTCTCTATCACTTGTTTGGTCATAAATTCTGCGCTTCTCCATAAACCTGCCAGGTTAAACTATTCCTTGCTCTCCCAGATTGATTACAGCATCAGCCTTTATACCTAGATCATGCACCCTTTTAGACTTTATTTTGGTATACAGTATAAGATTTTGGTCTTTGCCCAGTTTCTGCCATACTATTTTCAGTTTTTCCAGCAGTTTTTTTGTCAATTATTGAGTTCTTATCCCAGAAGCTGGAGTCTTTGTGTTCATCGAACAGTAGGCTACTATAGTGACTTACTGCTATGTCTCCTGTAACTATTCTATTCCACTGATCTACCACTCTATTCCCTAACCAGTGCTAAGTAGTTTGGATGACTGCTGTTTTTTAATACAGTTTAGAATCTGGTATGGCTAGGCCACCTTCCCTAGCATTTCTTTTCATTAATTCCCTTGATATTCTGGACCTTTTGTTCTATCAGATGGCTTTTGTTACTATTTTTCTAGCTCTATAAAATAAATTTTTTTTGTTAGGGTAATGGCAAGCACAGAAATACTTCACACCTCTTTTCAGCTATTGAATTAACACATTGTTTTAGTTCAAGTGTTTTTTTTTTGAGCCTTGTATCAAGTCTGTTAATAAACAGAATGTGTGAACCCCACAGCTAGTGAGCCCTAGAACTCATGAACTCCTGCAACAAGAAGGGGAAGAGCTAATGAGCACATATAAGGAGAATTTCCAGGCTACAGTCAGCAGAACTGAGAAGAGGAATTTTGTTGTGGCAGAGTCAAGAAAGAGAAAACTTATCCCAGCACTCTGTCTGTCTGTTCAGTTTGTGTTGATGTTTGTTTGTGATATTTTGTACAGAAGCCATGGGACCTTACTGGAAGCCCGGAAAGAGGATTTTCTGTTTGTATGTTTACAGAAGTCCTGGAGAAGGGTTTTGGAGGTCCTGGGACTTTGCTGATGATTTGTGCTGACCTCTTGGACCTTGTTTGTGGGTCTGTGTTGATTTCTATGATGATGATTTGTGCTAACCTCTTGGACCTTGTTTGTGGGTCTGTGTTGATGTCAATGTTGATAATTTGTGTTGAGTTCTCAGACTTTGTTGGTGGGTATGAGTTGATTTCACAGGCAGATAGTAAATTGATGATGGTGCAGGCAATGTGGAGGAATATTGTTATGGCTCTGTTAAGCTTTGTCTTCCCAGAAACAGGAACTGTGAAGGACTTTAGGGGGACTGGGAACTGTGAGCTGCTTGCCTTTGAACCCAGGTGACAGTTGGAGCCAGGACCATGGAATAGGAACCATGGAATCTGAGAGCCAGCCTCCAGTCAAGCTGAAAGAAGACTTTATTTGATACTGTGTACTGACTGAGAGGATTATAATTTACTGTGACATAGGGGTGGAGAACTTTGACTTTTGTACTTTGTGATTGAATTTAGGATTTTGTGATTGACTAAATGAATGTACTTTGTTTAAAACTATGTGACCACTTTAATGAAAATTATGCGGCTATTTTAGTGATAAGTTGTTGAGTTGTGACATGGTGAATTCTGTATTTTGATTTTCTGTGATAGGTTGTAACATTGTGGGTGCTGTATTTTGATTTTCTATGAAAGTTTTGCTCCGATATGTCATTGAACAAATAGAGAGCTCACTATACTATATAATAAGAAACTTGAAAGCTTTTCATAGCAGCAGCCCTCTGGAAAGCTGCTCATGCTTGGCTTTATAGTTAGTTGGATTGGTATGGCACTAAGTAGGGAAATTGATTTGGGTAAAATTGCCATTTTTAGAATATTAGCTCAGCCTAACCATGAGGAATTGGTTTTACCAGTTATTTGGATCTGACTTTATTTGTGTGAAAATGTTCTGTAATTTTGTTCATTATTTCCAGATTTTTTGTTATCATGAATGTTCCTTTAAATAGATTTTGTTGTAGTTATTATTGAGTCATTTCATTCATATCCAAGTCTCTGTGACTTCATTTGAAGTATTTTTGGCAAAGATACTGGAATGGTTTGCCATTTCCTTCTCCAGCTCATTTTGAAGATGAGGAATTAATGTCACACAACTAGTAAGTCTTTGAGGCTGGATTTGAACTTGAGTCCTCCTGACTCCAGGGTCAGCTTTCTATTTACTATATCACAAGACTTCTCTTTGTTCTTTATAGAAAGGCCTTTTTAAATTTTAGGCTTTTTTTTGTATTTTTAACTATTAACTTCTTCTTTAAAATATGATCCAAGTAGTAAGATCCCCAGGTCAAAGTGCATAAGCAATTTAATATTTTATTTCTTTTTGCATGATGCATAATTGTTTTCCAGAATGTTTTATTTCACAGTTTTACTAATGATGAATTCTAAGAGATACCTATTTCCTTTTATTTGCTATCTTTGATAATTTCATCTTGTGAGGTGGTATTTCAGGGTTATTTTTTTAATGCTTTATTAACTTCTGATTTACATCATCCATTTACGCCCGATTTTCAGTTACAAATTTTCTCCCCATTTCTTCCCCGCCCAAATAGCAGTCCCAAAGGATATCCCCTCCTCCAATCTGCTCTCTCCCACATTTTCCCCCATTCTTTGCCTCAGTGGCGGTATATCTTATTTCCCAATTACATGTAAGATGGTATTAATAATAGTATATATACATATATGTATATATGTACACACACACATATATATATACATATACACACATTATATATATATATATATACATATTTGAATATTTGATTTCAAAACTTTCAATTCCAGATTCATTCCCTTCCTTCCCCATCACCCACCCCTACTAGGAAGATAGGTAGCTCAGTATAGGTTGCACAAGTGTTGCTAATGCAAAACAATAACATAGTAGATACATTGTAAAAGACTGACTATATTTCCCTCCCTCCCATCCCACCTCCCACCCGCTCTACTCTCTACTTTGATCCTGTCCATTTTCAAAAGTGGGTGCTTCCAACCTCCCTCCCCCCCAATCTACCTTCCCTTCTATCATCCGCCCCTCATCCCCTTCCCCCCCTATTCCCCTGGAGGGTGAGATACCATATTTAGTGTGTATTTCACTCCCTCCTCAAGCCAGATTCAATGAGAATAAGGTTGACCCATTCCCTTTTGCTTTCCTATTCTTCCCCTCCATTGTAACCATTTTCCTTTGCCTCTTCTTTATGAGATAGCTTACCCCAATCTGTTTCTCCCCATCTCCTCTCATTATATTCCTCTCACCTCTTAATTTCACCTTTTAAGTATCATCCCTTCCTGTTAAATTGGTCCCATGCCCTCTATCTATGTATACCTGTAAACATATATACAGACATTCACATATGTATTCATATGCCCATATACCCTCATATATAGACAAATATATATATATACATATATATATATATATTTCTAATCCCTTCAGCTACTGAGAAAAGTTTCATAAGTTGCAATTATTGTTTTTCCATGTAGGAATGTTAATTGTTCAACTTTGATAAGTTCCTTATGATTCCTTTTCCCTGTTTACCTTCTCTTGCTTCTTGTATCTGAATGTCAAATTTTCTATTCAACTCCGGTTTTTTCAGCAAGAATGATTGAAAGTCCTCTATTCCACTGAATGACCATATTTTCCCCTGAAACATGATACTCGGTTTTGCTGGGTAGGTGATTCTTGGTTTTAATCCCAGCTCCCTTGACCTCCGGAATATCACATTCCAGGCCCTTCGATCCCTCAGGGTAGAAGCTGCCAGATCCTGGTTATCCTGATTGCATTTCCACAATATTCAAATTGTTTCTTCCTGGCTGCTTGTAATGTTCTCTCCTTAATCTGGGAATTTTGGAACCTGGCTATAATATTCCTAGGAGTTTTCTTTTTGGTATCTTTTTCAGGAGGTGATTGGTGGATTCTTTCAACCTCTATTTTGCCCTCTGGTACTAAAACATCAGGGCAGTTTTCTTTGAGAACTTCCTAGAGGATGGTTTATAGGTTCTTACTTTGGTCATGGCTTTCAGGCAGTCCAATTATTTTTAAATTATCTCTCCTGGATCTATTTTCCAGGTCAGTGGGTTTTCCCAGGAGATATTCCACATTGCCTTCTATTCCTTCATTTGTTTGGATCTGTTTAACGCCATCTTGATTTCTCATAAGGTCATTAGCTTCCATTTGCTCCAATCTAATTCTGAAGCAATGATTCTCCTCAGTGAGCTTTTGAGATTATTTTTCCATCAGGCAAATTCGGCTTTTTAAGGCATTCTCCTCATTGCCTTTTTGGGCCTCCTTTGCCATTTGAGTCAGTCTGTTTTGTAAGATATTATTTTCCTTAGTCAGGATGTTGACTCTCATTTCATAATTTTCTTGCATTGTTCTCATTTCTCTTCCCAATTTTTCCTCCACTTCTCTTATCTGCTTCTTAAGGTCCTCTATGGCCTGTAACCAGCTTGTATTTTTCTTTGAAGCTTTTGGTGCAGGAGTTCTGACTTCACTGTTTTCCTCCTGTTCCACGCCTTGCTCCTTCTTTTCCCCAAAATAGGAATGTAATGTTGGAATCTTCTGTCTGTTTTGTTTCCTTTGCCTGCTCATTTTGCCACTCAATTACTTGACCTTGGGGCTTTTTGCCAAAGTAGGACTCTGCCACCAGACAGGGGAGCTTTCCTCCCAAATGCTGGGGTTTTCACAGCTGCCAGAGGTATTAGATGGGTGCCCTCTCTGAGGTCTCCACATGCTCTGGCAAGCTGGACACACACCCCAGGACCTCCACCCTAGGCTGCAATCCAGATCCAAGCAGGTTAAAGCAAGAGCGATTACCCCTCAGACTGGTGCTTGGTCCCCCTACAATCTGCAGGCCAGAAGCTGAAGCCGCCACTGTGGTGCTGGCAGGCTGTGCTGGCATCTCAGTGGTTTCTCGCCCCGGGGGTAAAAGCCAGGCACTCCCACTTACTGGTCCCAAAGTCCAGACTGCACTGACCTCTCACACTGTCTTTTGTGTTTATGTGTTGATAAATCTGGAAATGGCCACAGCTGCTGCTGATCTGGAGTCCCTCTGGTCAGGCCCACCTGGGGCTAAAGCCTTGGAGTGGGGCTGGGCTTGGCTCCCAGAGCACTGAGCTGGATTTCTGCCGACCTGCTGGGCTGGCCTCAGCAGGAGGTTAGCTTCTCTGTGTCATTTTGTGGGTTCTGCAGCTCCAAAGTTTGTTTAGAGTCCCCTTTTTACATGGATTGGGGAGGGTGGAAGCCGGAGCCGCGGGAAGGTGGTGCTTCTACTCAGCCATCTTGGCTCTGCCCCCTCAGGGTTCTTTTAATTTAAATTTCTCTATTTAATTGTGATTTTAATACACTGTCAGATGATTACTAACAGTTTTCATTTCTTTGAACTATGTAGTCATACCCTTTGATCACCTATTAGAAAAATAACTCATAGATTTATATCAATTTCCTGTGGATTTAAAATATCAAATTTTCATCCAATATTTATCATGTGTATTTTCCT
Organism: Petaurus breviceps papuanus; assembly: GCF_028583685.1. Lineage (NCBI taxonomy): Eukaryota > Metazoa > Chordata > Mammalia > Diprotodontia > Petauridae > Petaurus > Petaurus breviceps. The sequence continues at coordinate 25,643,167 of NW_027185791.1, read as the reverse complement.
AATTCATCACTATTTTTCTAATTCTACCTGCATTACTTTTATTTGTTCAAACTTTCTAAAACATATATAGTATAGATAGACTTTTTGCAAACTATGACTCTGGTTTCTCAAAGATTATTCCAGCAGAGCATTAGGTGTTGCAAATTTTGCCATATTGGGAAGGTTTTGAGGATGGTTTTAAAAATAGATCAAGTCTGCTTTCTGAACATCATATTACTTGAACATTGCAAACAATCATGTGTATGCTGGCTAGTTGGTGATTTAATTCTTTGCCTATGTCTATTCTGAAGCTAAGAAAACACGAAAGAAACCAGACTCCTATATAGTTACTTTCTGTATTTGCAATGATATTAAAGCATAAAATGGTATAGAATATGCTGATAAAAAATTTTAGACAAGATTCCATTATGGTTATTTTTTGATTATATTTTTAAAATTCATTCAGGAAAACAAAATAATTCTTTAATGGCTCTCTTCCAAAAAAAAAAATGTACCCCACACCATTACACAAACTGGAAGATGGAAGAGGTAGACAGATTCCTAAAGGGAAAGCTGACTGAATGGCAAAAATGCCTAGATATTAACAAATTGCAGGAAACTGAACGTTACTTTCATTGCTACATCAGTCTAATGGAAAGCAACACATAAATGGAAGCTTAACAATACTGAACAAACTATTAAAAAAAGTTAGGATGGAAAATGTTATATCTTCTGAAAAGCAACATTAAATATTTTTCATATCACTCTAAAAAAAAGTTACCTTGAAAAAAACAGACCATGTCCTGCAGCCCAGAGAAATTATGAATAAAAGGAAAAAGACATCTAACTCCTCTTTTGAAGACTACCTGATTTAATGAAATATTATTTCAGTAACAAAAACTAGAGGTAGAATCTTAAAAGAAGACTTAAAAATGAAATTCTGAATAATGAACAGGCCAAAGAATATTCCATAAAGACAATAAATAAATGTTTGCAAAATAAGGATAACAGTGAAACAAATACCACATATAAAGCATATAGACAGCATAAATTGTAGAAAATCTCAGAGTGAAGACACTGGGGATTCAGAGGTGTAGGATAAATTACTTGTAGAAGGCCAGGTTTTAGCTGATTTAAAATGAGACAACCCCTGACATAGAGACAGCCAGTGAAAATACAGTCATGAAATGAAGGGTCTTTTAAGAGAAAGAACAAGGAGGCCAGTGTATAGTATATAGAAGTTGAAATGGTATTAGAATATTAGAAAGGTTAGAATGGATAGGTTATGATGAGTGCTTTAGAAGACAGTCAGAGGATTTAATATCTGATCTTGGAGGTAATAGGGAGCCACTAAAGTTTTTTGAATAGGAATGGAGGTGATATAGTCAGACTTATAGTTTAGGAATGGTAATTTGACAATTGAGTGGAGGATGGATTGAAGTGGGGAGAGATTTGAAATAGTGAAACCAATCAGTATTTCTTTTAAAGGGAAATTACATAATTAAAAAAATCTATATTTACAGTTACATGACATAAAAATAGAGAATTTAGAGGAAATGACTTATAATCCCAAAACATTTTTAAGAAATACTCAAATTAGCATGTCATTATCTTGAGCTATCCAATCACAAAAAAGTGATATTGAAGAAATCATAGAAGTACTATTAAGCATGGCATAGAGGGAAGTTGTCAAGACTGATTTACAAGTTGATATTGCTGGCTTTTTAAAGAACAGTTACTACATATGCTATGCAAATTATTCTCACAGTGTGAGAAAGAATAAAGTTTTTCAGACTTGCAAGATTAATATAATTTCAATATCTAAACCAGGGTGAAGAAAGCCTAAAGTGTTTCTTCATATAAAGTGAAAAAAAGAAAAGTAGACAAATCTCATTATTATATATTGATACCAAAAAGTCTAAATCAAGTCCTAATAAAGAATTACAGACATATACGGAAAAGCTATTCCCTAAAGACCAAATTGAATATACACTGATAATGAAAGGATAGTTTAGTACTAGGAAAATAATCAACATAATTAATAACCTCGAAGAGAAACAAAGGACCAGAACTTTATACTGATGAACACTGGGGCAAAAATAACTGTAACAAAATGCAGTGCTGATTTACATTAAACAAACTAAAAAAGCATAAGCAAAGTCGGGCCTTTCTGGAATGTGCTGTTTTAGATACACATATAGATATATCTACAGATATATGACTAAAAGCTGGCATTTATTTGTAAAGGAGAAACATTTCCTCACTAAAAGATTTTCTAATACATATATAGGTAAAACAAGAATATTGACTTATTTGATCGAGTTTTAGAAGTATTGGTGATATCAATAAGACAACAAAATGAAATTAAGGCATAAACCTTCGTAAAAGGAGAAAAATACATCTCTCTTTGGACTTGATAGCATGCCTTACTTATAAAGCTCCAAAGAAAGTAAATGAGATGATTAATAGCTTTAGCAAAGTAGAAAAAAAATGCATCAAAATCATCATCATTTCTATGTAGACATAACAAAAAAGAAGAGAAAATGACAAAAAGACAAGTCATACTGAAAATGGCTTGAAATGTATAAAATATCTGTGAATCAGTCTACAAAACACATTCAAGTCTTAGGTATCACTGCTCTTAGGCTTCTTTTGGCATGGACATCCACAGTTAACTCTCTCTTTGGTCCAGCTAACTCAATCCATTCTAACTTTACATTGGTCGGTCTAAGGTCTTGGGCAAGTACCAATATGTGGCAATAGCTAACTTTGTTTATTTTTTTTTTCTGAAGTGGGGAATATACTCACCTAGACTCACTTCTATATCTCTTGTGACCCCACTGGTATGCTTCCATTTACACAAATAACCACTCATGAGAAGACAAAAAGAAAAAAAGAATCTTACCTTATATACAATAAAGCAAGTTCAGAAACAATAAATATATAATTTACATGTAAATTTGGGTGATGGGGTGAATAGGATGCTCACTTAAAGAATCCTATCCTGGAAGCACACAATGGAGGAAGAGTAATGCTCTTAGTGCAACTCAGAGTTCTACACTCCAGGCTTTAATGTCATAGTATATTCAGCAACATCCACAGCACATGAAGCCACTTCTCTTTAACTATTCTGTCTCTCACTTCTTTCCAGATGGGGAATCATCTCTTTTATTCATAGCATTTATAGACTTTTCAATATAGAATTACCTTTAACATAGTGCCTAAGAATGTTTACACTGTTCATTTAGCTCATCAAGTTGTCTCTGTCTAGTCAATTCAGTTCAGCCCAACCAGCTATTCACATTGACAATAACTAAAAATTTCATAAAATATTTGGAAGCTAATCTACCATAACACACTCAAATCATATAAATAGAATTATGAAATAGTCTTTATAGAGTATGTAAGCAGTTACAGAGGTTTGTTTTTTTTTATAATGGTTTGGCTATATCAAAATAATAAAAATGATAGTATTAATCATGTTCCCTTATAAACAGTACTATACAATCAAATTGCTAAAATACAACTTTATGAAGGCAAACAAAATAATGACAAAATTAATTGGGTGTAACAAAGTCCACATCCTCAAGGTAATTTTTAAAAATACTCATAATGATTGGGGAATTACATTTCCAAGCCTGAAATTATTATAATGCATGAATCATCAAAGCATTTTGGTACTAGTTAAAAAGTAGGAAAGCATATCAGTAAAGGAGACTAGGGTCACATATTTATAGCAGGAAGGAAACTTCAAAAATACCTCATCACCTCCTTTTACAGGTGATGAAAAGGGGCCCATTGAAGTTAAATGAATTGCTGAAGTTAATACAGATTAAAAATGACAGAGATATGTTTTGAACCTAGGTCATTAATTTCTAGTTTTTCTTTCCATTAAACTATGTTTTTCCTTTGCTACTTCTTACTAAATAAGCAAGAGTCAGAAAAATGTAATTCAGTATTAAAGTTTTTGATAAATCCAAGAACATAACCTAATTACTTAAGTACTTTCTATTCAAAACTCCTGACAAAATTGGAAATAAATTTCAAAGATAAAATGAATAAATGAATAGGTGTAGGTCGAACAGGTATAGGCTAATATCTTACATGGAATATCATATTATTTGTTCTGAATAGATATAATTTAAATATGAAAGGTCGTTTTTTTGGTAAGTGGGTAATAATTAAATTATCTCATTATGTAGAGAAATAATTCTTAACACATATAGGATACTAGAAAAGATAAAATATTTTAATTACATGAAATTGAAAAGCTTTTCTTATAACATTATTAAAGCAGTTAGGATAAGAATGGAAACTACCATTTGGGGAGAAAAATCTTTTCATGAAATACCCCTGAAATTGTCTAATGTTTAAGATTTGTAGGGAATTGGTACAAATTTAACAACAATGACAATAGTGACTTTTATGTAATGAGGCATTGTGTTAAATATTTTACAGTTATTTCATTTGGACTTTATGACAATTTGGGGAGGTAGGTATTATCATTGTTTCCATTTTGAAGATGAGGAAACTGAGGCAAACAGAGAGCAAGTGACTTACCCAAGCTTATGCAGCTATTTTTATTGTCCAATAGATGAATTGTCAAATTTATGGGAAAAAAGTTTAAAATCATTAACAATCATGTATACAATTGTTCCAAATTCCTAATAAGAGAAATTAAAATTAATCCATCTTTGCAATTTCACTACCCACTCAGGATATTGCCAAAATTGGGAAAAAGATAGAAATAAGTAACGTTAAAGGAACTGCAGATGTAGAGTCACACTAATTCCTGTAGCTGTGAATATATGCACTCATTCTAGAAAGCATTTTTAAAAAGTCACCAAAATTGATACTCTGACTCAGAGACCCTATGCTTGGCGGATATGCCAAGGAAATCAAAGATAGAAAGAAAAATCACATTTACCAAAAATATTCATGGTAGCAAAAGGCTATAAATAATGTGGGTGCCCATACATCAACAAGCATTTATTTAGTAAGAATCTAATGTGTGCCAGGCAGTATACTAAGTATCAGGAATACAAAAGCAAAAATAAAACTTCCGTCCTACAAGCAAATTATATTTTTTTTGGACAAAGAATAAGTATGTAAATAGGTATGCCCGTATAATTAGATACAAAATAATAGAAAATGAGAAAATAATTTGGTGAGGGGAGGCACTCGTAGCTGAGCACAATTAAGAAAGACCCTATATAAATGCCCCATTGATTGATAAATGACTAAACAAACTGGTAATTCCATACTAACACAATATTATCATGTTTCAAGAAACAATAAATATGAAGTTTTCAGGGAGATAAAGAAATTGATTCAGAGTAATGAGAATCAGGAAATAATATTCTTTCATTGTTTTCTTTTCTCTTTTAATAAGTATTTTGAGATAAATTTTCTTCTTCTAAGGTAGCATTTTTAAATCTAGGGTCAGTGGACCCCTAAGTAGTATGTGGATAGATTTCAGGGGGTATATGAATTTGAATGGGAAAAAAATATATTTTCAATTGCCTTTGATTTCATTTATAATCCTATTTATTTTGTTATATGAATTTAAGAACATTATTCAGAGAAGGGGTCCATAGGCTTTATCAGACTGCTAAAAGTGTCCTGTGACCCACAAAAGGAGGAAAACAACCAATGTTCTAAGGACCTTTAATTTCATGCCATAAGTTGGGGCATGATATCTCATTCTTATATTTTTAATACAAGCCATTTATTTTTTACTATGATTTTGTTCTTTGAACTACTTTGAATTTAATATTTTATTATTTATATTCTTTTATTTTTAATATAGACATTTATTTTTCTGTGACTTGTTCTTCGAACTGCTCTACATTTAATGTTATGTTATTTAATCTCTGTTTTTTGTTACTTTTTTTGCTTGCTTTTTAAAAACTGCATCTACCCACCTCACCTAGCCTGGAAGTGCAGAGGCTGTTCATGAACCTGATCACACTACTGCTTCATGCAGGAGATTTGACCCACTGTTTCTAATCTGGTCAATTTGTACCTCCTTAGACAACCTTGGGGCCAACTGTTCCCAGAATCTCAGCATATTGATGCCTAATTTAGTACAGATGACTCTATCTGCATGATCCAAGGTAGCTCAAAACTCAGGAGCTCACGAAGTCAGCCAATTTCACCCTCCCGAATAGCTGGGATTCTAGGCATGGTCAAACAATGCCTGGCAGTCTCTATTTTTCTACATTTTCCACTCTATACTTTGTGAATTGTTTAGAATTTTTACTGTGTAAAGGATTTTATAGTATTTTCCCTTCCTGCATATATTTGTGAACTTGAGTAGTCTAGAACATGAACATTTTTAATTTCCATGAAATGCTTTAAAAAAAGTATTCATTAAAATTCAGTTTTATAATTATCAAAAATTTATCATATGTAGTTTCTTATTATTCTGTCTAGATCCTAATTTTCCTACCTGTTTATATTTTGGGTAGATTTTCTAGATTTAAAAGCATAATAGTAAAGACACCTACAATTATTTATTCTTTATATTTTTTTGAGGGGGGGAGATTTCAGTTAGCTTTCTTTATAGAGAAAGTAAGTACCCACATGCTATTCTGTCCACTACATATTGATTTAACATTTCTATTTTATTGCTTAATGTTCTTTTGAGTATAATGTAGTTTCCCATGTTTCATTTATTTATTTTTGTTCTCTTTCCTTTTTTAGAAAAGCCTTTGTTTAATTTTTAAAACTTGTTACAGAATTCTTTTCCCTTCCAGAAAGCTATCCCCTTAAATAAATCTCTTTACAGAAAATGTAAAAGGAAAAGAAATTCAGTAAAACCTGTTAAAATATTTTAAAAGTCAAAATATGTGTGTACATATGTATGTTATATGTATATGCACACATATAAATGTACACCATTCACGAGATTCCCACTTTTGCAAGGGTGGGTTGAGGGAAGTGGAATATCTTGTTATATCTCTTCTTTAGGGCCTTCTTTCTTCTTTGTAATTTTACAGTCTCCCCTTTTGATACTTTTGTGGGGGTTGTTTCCATTTTCATTGTTGTGGTGACAGAGTATGCTTTTTCTTGGCTTTACTTATTTCATTCTAAATCACTGCTTGTTAACAATAAAATGTCTGGAGCATATAAACTTAAGAATCAATGCTGTTTTGTCTGTGGTTTGTTTCAGCCTAACATTGTTCGTTTTTGTTTTTGTTTTTTTGCTTTTTTATGTTGTGAATATTTTTGTATGATTACAACTCTTGCTTTTTTGGATTCATCTAAAACACAGTAAGTTTTGTTCTAGGACCTCATTTATATTCTGTGTATGTCTTTGTTTTTTAGATGCATTTTCATGTAGGTGACAGATGATGAGATTTCATTTTCTTACCTGATCTTAATAGTCAGTCAATAGACATTTACTAAGCGCCTTCTATAGCCAGCCACTGTACTAAGCACCGTGGACACAAAAGGAGGCAAAAGGCAATTTGTACCCTTAAAGAGCTTTCTGAAATCAAATGGCAGAGACCACACACAAACACATATATACAAAGAAAACTATGTGTAGGATAAATAGGAAATAGCAGAAGAATGAGCACTGCAATTAAGAAAGGCCCGGGAAGGCTTCCTATAGAAGATGGAATTCTACTTGGCACTTAAAGGAAACCAAGAAGGTCGATAATCAAAGCGGAGGAGAGCATCCCAGGCATGGGGGTCAGCCACACACAATGCCCGGAGTTAAGGGGTACTGTGGGCTTGCTCTTGTTTTTGTTTTGTTGTTTTTCTGAAACAGTCTGGATGCTAGTATGTAGAAGAGTATGTGTTTTGTTGGGAGTAAGGTATGAGAAGACTGGAAGGGTACAGAGGGGCTAGATTCGGCAGGTCTTCGAATGCCAAACAGAATTTTGCATTTGTTCCTAGAGGCAGTTTGGAAGCCATTGGACTTTATGAAGTAAGAGAGTGACATGATGGGGCCTGTGTTTCAGGGAAGGCACTTTGGTGACTGAATGGAGGGTGGACTGGAGTGGGGAGAGACTTAAGGCATGCAGATTGTAATAATAAAGGTATGAGATGGTGAGGGCTTACATCAGGGGGGTACACTGTCAAAGAAGAGAAGGGACAGATTCAAGAGAGGTTGCAAAGGAGAAATCAACAAGCCTTGGCAACAGCTTTGATGTGGGGGGGTGGGAGGTAGTGAAGAATCTAGAATGACCCTTAAGTTATAAATTAGGAAGGTGGTATTGCCCTCTACAAAATCAGGAGAGAGAGGAAGTGGACAGACTTTAGTGGGAGGGGGACGGGGGGGAAGATAATGAGTTCTCTTTTGGGCATATGGAATGTAAGATGTTTACTAGATATCCAGTTTGATATGTCTCAAAGGCGGTTGACATGTGAGAGTGGAGGTCAGTGGAGAGATTAGGGAAAAAAAGTCATAAGTCTAAGGATGGTGCTAAGATTAAGGAAGACTAGGAAAAGTGAATTGTAGAATACAAGACTCTAGCTGAGACTTGAGGGAAGCCAGGGTAGGTAGGAGGTGGGAATGAGAAAAGAAAGTATTCCAGCAATGGTGAACAGCCAGAGAAAATGCTTCCAGTAGGGATATGGAGCGTCCTATTCAAGGAATAGCAAATGGATAAAGTCACAGGATCAGAAAGCACATAGAGGAAGTAAGGTAAAATAAAACTGGAAAGATAAGATTAGCGGCCCTGTTATTAAGGTCTTTGAAAAAGCAAAGAATTTTAAATTTGATCCTGGAGATAAAAGTCATTACAATTCACTGAGAAGGGAAGTAAAATTTTTAGACATGTGGCTTAGGAAGATCACTTTTAAAGCTAAGTGGAAGAAAGAATAGAACGGAGAAGGATTTGAGGAAGGGAGACCAAAAAGAAGGTTATTGAAATTGTTCTAGGGTACAAGTGTAAGGTCTAGGGTGGTGGCTCTATCAGAGGATCTCTCTCTCTCTTTCTCTCTTTCGATGTCTACATCTGTCTGTATCTATGTATCTAGATACACACCTATAAACAGACACACACAAACATACACACATATGTCCAACGTGTTGCCAAATCCTGCCTTAATTGAATATGGAGTGTGAATGAGAGTATATGAGGGTGACTCCTGGGTTTCCAGTCTGGGTAACTAAGCATGTGGTAGTACACTTGACAGTGATACAGAAGTGTAAGCTCATGAAAACTTCTTTGATTCACAGCCTGAGCTTCCACTATTGATCTATGTTAAGGTTCACCTGACCTAGAGACCAGATCTTATCTCCCACCATCCCAGCCATTTGCTTGGTGCAGCAGAGTTGATTCAGTTTTCTGAATCACTTTCACATCGTTCTTTATTTCTTATTAGAAAAGACGTAATTCAGTATTTTCAGTGGTCCAGATTATGCCGCTGCCTTCCCCTATAGATGACAGTGCAGTTTCCTATGCCTGCAATGTCAGCTCTTTGTCTAACATTCTGACACATTCTGAGCGCTGAGTGGTTCGGGTGCACGTCTTGTTGCCTGTCCGAGCACTAGCTTTCCCTTGGAGCTGGGGACAGCACACAGCTCCCCTCTTTTGTTCCCCAGCAAATCTATTCTTCTCTGTCTTCTGTCACTTTTTGTCATCAGGAACAGTTTCTTTCACTTTTGCTCTGCAGGAAGTAAGGACAAGAGTAAGTTTCAGGATTTGGGGGGGGGGCAGGAGAAGAGAAATAATGAGTTTAGATTGGACGTGATAAGTTTAAGATGAATTTGGGACAGTTTGGGACAGTTCAAAATTTCCACCAGACAGTAAGAGCTGTGAGACTGGAGGTCAGGACAGAAGGTAAGGTTATGTAAATTGACCTGAGGTAATTTGCATAGAGATGATAACTGAATCCATGGGAACTGATGAGATCACTGAGCAGCCTGGTGTAGACAAAGAAAGAGGACCCAGGAGAGAATCTTGAGGAACACACCGGGGTATTGGCTGTGACCTACGTGAAAATCTAGAAAAGGACACTGATAACAATAGGAGAGCCAGGAAAGAACCTGCGGGGAAAGCCTAAAGGGAAGGGAGGCTGACTGAGACCATGAAAAGCTGAAGAGAGTTCAAGAAGGATTAAGACTGAGAAGAAAAGAAAATAGATTGGTCCAGTGATCAAAGTTAGTTTGGTAGAGAGCAGTTTCCATTGAGTGATGGCATTGGAAGCCGGACTGCAGAGAGTTAAAAAAGGAGTGAGAAGAAAGAAAGTGAAAGTATTACTTAGAGACACATTTTTAAAAGGAGTTTAGTTGCAAAAAGATAGGTGATAGTATGCAGTAGTGACGGGAGACCTGGCTATGATTGGAGGCATCAGGGAAGCAACTGGGAGATGTTGAAGCTTTGGAGATAAATGGGAAAGTGAGTATGATGAAGAGGGAAGTCTGTGGAAGCCCATGGGACAGAATGGAAATCACATGTCCATGTCAATGGATTTGCTTTAGCAAAGAGAAGGGACGCCTCTTCATGTGAGACGACAGAGACAGAGACAGAGACAAAGGAGGAGATAGTGAGGGGAGATTTCTGAATGATGTGAAACAGAGAAGGGGAGAAGAGAAAGCTTTAGGCAAATGACCCCATTTTATTTTAATGAAGCACAAGGGAAAGTTCTCAGCTGAAAGGATGGGAAGATAGAGGTTTGGGGAGGGATGAAAAGGTTTGGAAAACCTGTTGTGGTGATTTGAGGTATCAAATCAATTAGGGAGCTGGAAAAAGATTGTCTCAATGCAATAAGTGCCCAGTTGAATTATGTAACATCAATCTGTAGTGAAGCCAATCAGTGGAGTTTAATGATTTTCTTCTTCTCCAGCACTGGCATAGGAGTGAAAGCAAAAGATTGTGGGAATAAATCAAGGTTAAGGTTTGGAAGGGCGACAGTGGTGATAGGATGAGGAGGTAGGGTCTTAAGTATAGAGGGTGAAGTAGAGTTGAGCTGGTGTAGCAAAGGGTTAAAATAGAGAAGGGAAGAGAGTACAGCCAGTGCAGGAAAGAACTGAGGAATGTGATGCTGAAGAACAAGCCTAGGGATTGTAAAGAAAAGGAATGATAGAATTAAAAAAAAATTTTTGACCAGTCAAAGAAATTTCAGAGTTACATGGAAATGTAACTTTTTGGTAAAGGCAAGATATTGGAGTAGGTCATGGCAAATGAGTAAATTAACTGAAAAGTTAGGTTTTCTTCTAATTTTGCTATCTTTTGCTCTAATATTTATTAAAACTTATTACAATCTACATTTATTCACTCTGTAACATCTTTTTTTTCTCAATATATCCAGTAGCATATTGAGAATATAGTTTATTCTAAAAAATCAAATCTCTTCAATTTTTTTCCTCAAAAATATTCCTTATTTTTTTAAGCTACTCTATGTATTCCAATTGTTATTTTATTTTTTTGTTTCTTGTATTCTAGTTAGAGTTCTTGAATGAATTTTTCCTTCATTGGGAGATTTCTCCTCAAACCTTTTTACTCCATAGTGGTTCTTCATTTTCTTAGGAGTCATTTTTTACTTACTCGATTCTGCAGTCCATCTGCTGATTTATTTTGAGGTTTTCCATGTAAACTTTTCTCAAATCTCTTTTTTCTAGTATTTTTTTTCTCATTTCATTTGGTCAATTTCTGATACTTTTTGTGTTATTAGTCAGAAGTTAGTTGTGATTTTGTTCTCTCATTTTGCCACATTGCCAGAAGTCCTTAAAAATCCTTTTACAACCTAATAAATGTTATGCTGATAAGTGCAAATTGCTTCGTGCCTTGAGCATTGTGCAATCTGCTTAAATTGAATTATTTAAGCCATAGTTTTTATCCAAGGAAGTTATATAGACTCTATGAATGAATGTGTCTACTCTGCTTTTTGTAGGACATTTCATCTAGAATGAAAACATAGAATAATTTCTAATTTTTCTGCCTTTGAGCTAAAAGGGAAACTTCCTCATGAGAGAATTTTTCAGATAACTAAATGTAAGGTATTTAGACATACCTTTTAAGTTCATTTAGAGTCAAAGAGTGTGTCAAAGGAAATAATTTCATTTCCCATGACCCATTCCTACAAAATTTTGCTGTCACCAATGAAAGCTAGATTTTCATGTTGATGAACTCTGAAATTTCTTTGTCTCATCATATTTTTTTATAATTCTATCATTCCCTTTTTTATAATCCCTAATGAACTTAATGATAAAAGTTTTGCTGAAATACTTCTAACATGCAAGTGCTACCCTATTTTCCCAAGTGTATTTAGTGAACATAATCAATTTTATTTCTTTGATGATCTGTTGGAAACATTATAAACATAACTTATTTTCACATTGTACTATATCATAATTATATTCTCATGGCTTTTGTCATATAGGGCTATTTTTTCTTGACATTAATTTATTCTAAGCTGCTATGGTTTTTGAGTTCTTCTCTTTTTTTAGTATATATTTTTTTCAGTTTCTTCTTTTCTTGTTATTCATCATTTTGGGGTATTATCAGTGTTCCTGGATCTAGCAACAATTCTCCATCATAATGTGCCACTTCTTGTCTGTTGTGATCTTAGAAACCAGTTAGAGGGTGGCTAGGTGGCACAGTGAATAGGGCACCAGCCCTGGAGTCAGGAGGACCTGGGTTCAAATCTGGCCTCAGACACTTAACACAAAACTAGCCATGTGACCTGGGGCAAGTCACTTAATCCCAAATGCCCTACCTTTGCCCCTCAAAAAGCAAAAAAATCCAAAAAAACCCCCAATCGTTAGGAGTTTCAATGTGCTCCTGGGGGCAGCCAGGTGTCTCAGTGAGTAAGAGCACCGGCTCCAGGGTTGGGATGACCTGGGGATTGAATCCGGGCTCAGATACTCAGCACTACACCCAGAAATAACTGGCCGTGTAACCTTGAGCAAGTTACTTAACCCCGATTGCTTAAAAAAAAGAAAGAAAGAAAGAAAGAAAGAAAGAAGCCAGTTAGAAAGTTATTTTGAGTGATGTCGACTCTGAGTGAGAACTGTATCAGTTCTCCTGTGTAAAGCAGATATATTTCAAGGCATAGATTTTATGATCTGAAGAGCGTTTTTTCTACTCCGAGAGCCCTTTTACTTATTTGTTCTTAGTCATAGTTTAATTGGTTGAGATTTCAAGCTCAGTGAGGTACTACTTTTCTTTACAATTTGCTTCTTCCCTATTTTTAGCATATCTTACAGGGTAAGAGATATTTTTCTAACTGTGTATATCATGGAAATTGAAATGGAGAATCTAGAGACCATGTTTACACAAACTGCTCAAAATAATCAGACTGTGACTTTCAGTTAGTTTTTCTTGTTATGACATGTCTATTTGACTAATCCTTGGGGTTTGGGATTCTGGCCAGAAGCAATAATGCCATTGTTTAAATGCCTTTAGAGCAGTCTCTGGTGGACTAGAAGGGACAAATGTCAGGTTTTCAACTCGGACTCATCAATAGTATATAAACTCAGTCTTAATGAAGGCAGGGATATGATAATTTGCGATCTCATTCTGTAACATTTCATAATTAATACTAGATGAATTATATTCTTTTTTTTTTGCACTTGCTTTCTCTAAGCTTCAGTTGCCATTATATATAAAATGAGAGTATTATATTAGATGATTTCTAACATTCCTTCTACCTCTAAGATTATGTGATACTAAAAAGCACAGAAATATTAGAAAAGAATAAAGTAATTTTATGTGCCCTTGCTTGGGGCTTTAAAATAGTCATATTATAGGAGTATATGATAGAAATGGATTTTACTGTGTATACGCAGGTGGAAGTGAAAGATTGTGTCCAGTTTATTATTCTGACCTTCAGGAAAGTATTCTTACAGCTGTCTACTCAACCTTTTCCTTCTCTTTCCTTGAGAAAGTTTTCTATTATTACATTTTAACCATGCATGACTGTAAATCTATCATACTGACCACCAGCCAATATGAACTATTCGGGTGCGTCATTTTTCTTCCAGTGTGCTGCAAAGCAGGGAAGTAGATGACAAAAAAATGACATTATAATTGATCAGCTTCAGATCCTAATTCAGTACTTTACAAGGTTCCTTTTATACTTCATTCTTTTGATAGAAGGAACATTGAAGATGAATACAGACTAGGCAATGGACAAAAATAATAAAAGGGTCATTTAAAGAATTTTCTACAAAAAAATGTTAAAATTCCTGATTCAAATATGATGACAGTAAGAATCTGTAGAATTTAAATTTGCTTGAAAACTCTGACCTTCTTAGGATGAGTAGAGTGGACCAAGGCATCTAAAAATCTGTCCTTGATTTCTGTTCTGTTTTGCTCACTTTTGTTCACGTTTTGCCTGGAGGATCTTTCTATAGCTATCTACATATTTATAGAGTACTCAAGAGTCATTTTAAATCAAATTTATTCCCAGCACTTCTAAATACCAAGATCAGTCACAGAGTGATTTTTCCTGGACCTCTAGTCCGGAGTACCCAAGCAATGGTAATTGGCCACATATGGGAAAAAGAAGAGATCCCTAGAGGATTTTTAAAATTCATACAGTGGTGACAATAGCAGGCCATCAAAAAGTCCATAAGCCCACAGGGAAAAACATTACATGGTAGAAAACTGCCAGATTTGGGGTAGAGGAGGCAGTTTTGAATCCTCATTTCACCTCTCATAGGCAGACGTTTCCATATTTAGAGGCAGCTAGGTGGATAGATTTTACAGCTGGACATCCTCAGGAGGACATGAATTCAAATCTATCCTCATATGCTAGCTATGTAACTCTGGGCAAGTCATCATCACAATCTTAGTTTCCTCATTTGGAAAATGGGAAAAAAATCATGACTTTTCCTTCCCAGGATGATTCTGATGATCAGATGAGATTTTATATAATAGTAAGTGCTTGAGGCTGAATTTGAATGCATATCTTCCTGACATGTTGGCAACCCATTTAAGATGACCCTTGCCCCTCTAATTGGGAAAATTCCTGCTTTATTGAAGTGTACCATTTCATCTGATCCACTTTTCCAGGAATTTGACACCCCCTCTTTGGCTTAGTGACTTGTATGAAGTCAAAGAACAAAACGGTATTAAAGAGGGTTAGGGTAACATAAAATCTAGAGGTATAGGTTAGGGGTGCTCAAGACCCCAAAATACCAGCACGCCAGGTCCTGCAGAATGAATTCAACTCAACTCTTCTCTCAGCCAAAGAAAAGTGTATTAAAGGTTTGCTATATTGGGCAGACTCTTAAGGAGCTTCAGTATCTGTGATGCTTGCATTGGGCATGCTGGCCGGAACCCATCTGACACAGAGTGGTCTGTGCTAGATCATTCTCTGGCCTTCCCCCTTTCATGGAGACAAGATGGGTTCTGATATACAGAAAGGTTGTAGGAGGAATCTAGGGGTGGACCAGAGGAGGAGTTTGGGGAGGGTCCTCAGGAGGAGTCAATGAGGCCAGACTCCAGCAATGAGTGATTAAGGGTGGGAAGTTGCTGGAGGCGAGTACCTCATCAGTGTCACTCTCTCTCTGTCTCTGTCTCTCTGTCTGTCTCTCCCCCCCTTCCCCTCCCTTTTCTCTCCCCTTTCTCTGGTTTTGTTTCTCTGTGTCTGTCTGCATTTCTCTCTCTTGTTTCTCTCAGTTGGGTCTCCCTTACACAGATTGGAAATACAGTGGCTACTATGGGCCATATCCCACAATTGATCAGTCAGCACAGGAACTTTAAACTGTGCTATTCCTGAACTGGGCCAGTTTGCCTCTCTTTAGCTAGCTGGTGGGCCCTTCCTACCATATTGATGCCAGATGTAGTGCCATGCAGTTGGTTTTAACCCTACTCTAACTCAGAACCCTGAGCATAAGCAATCCACCATCCTCAGCTTCCCCAGAAACAGTAACTATGGTGTGTACCACTAGGCCAGGCCAGGATGATTAGATTGTACAAGTTGTAACACTACTGTTTGGATGTGTATAGGTCAAACACCAATAAAATAAGTCTTCTTTAATTATACTAACTTTATCGGGTAGTTTTTTTGGGGGAATTTTGAGTGCAAACTGTGGAGAAAAACAGATATATTCAGAAGGAAATGCTGAAAAATTATAAACCGTGAGTGATTGACTATGATTTGCAAATAAGTTGACAAAATAAGGTAAAGAAAAGCAGATTATTTTGCAGTGTCCATTTTTATTCTAGAAAATTATTTATCTCTTCTCCAGACCTAGCTTGGAATATTTTTTTCCTATAAACTGCCTTATTGAATATATACTACACTAATTGATCTTAGCAGGATAACTGTTAGTTTTGTGTTGATTCCTTTAAGATTTTAACTAATTCTGATGATTAGAAAACTCAAGGAACTTGCTTCGTAACAAGATGATTTTTATTTTATTTTTTCACCTTTTTAGCAGAATTATCCCCATGTTTTCCCTCCCTTTATTTCTGCATTTCTCCAGATACTTCATGGACCATTATACAGCACAACAGCTCAGACTTTACCAGAGTCAAAAGTGCCAATCGAGAAAACCCTCATACTGTGTTTTTCAAGTATACTGCCAATACAGAACAGCTCCAGGCTACAATTAACCATGCAGAACACTGTGAGCAGGAGCTTGCTTACCATTGCAAAAAGTCTCGGCTTTTAAATAAGCCAGGTGAGTAAAGCTGAACAATCTTATTATGCTGCATAATGTGCTTTATTCAACTAGCTGTTAGGGATCTTAATTCTTCTAAGGTTATGGCACTTGCTATTTAATGCACAGGATTCTTGTTTATGGTCTCCTTGTGGAAGTTAGAGAGTGTTGCTCCAGAAGGAAGACAAAGGTTAATTCTTTATGAGCTTCTTTGTAACCTTAATTGTTCTCTCAATACCACTCTATCAGATAACTGAACATGAAAGCTTCCTTCCTTACAGCCTAAGCCAAGTTTGTCATTCACAGATTGGACTTCCTTTTGTTTGGTTTGTATGTGTTTATGGTTTTTACAGTTATTCTCTGGAACTAATATTTAAGAACCAAGGTCTGTCTTCAATGTCATTCCCTTCCTCCCACTGCTGAGTACTTTCTATTGTCTTTAGACCAGTCATTCAGTATAGTACCTTCATGCCTAACTCATTTCTTATTAGTAAACTAGCCACTTTCAGAGTTAAATTGACTATCAAATGGAGGAAATGTTTAAAATTAAAGGTGTTAGTTTCTTGAACTTCCCCAAATCACCACAGGGGAGTACTATGGCCCCAAGAAAAATGAGTCTAAAATATTTGTTTCACATTTTTAAAGAAGTGACATAATCTCCTTTAATATTTAATATTCAATTTTCCCAGTGGGACATTTGGGAAATTACTTAGTTCTTTCAAACCATTGACATACTCAAATAAACATTCCCTTCCTGTCTTGAAGTACCTCTAAAAATGTCTAAGCAACTGAAAAGGAATAAATTGAGTTTGCCTTGCCTCTCTAGAGAAATTAGAGTCCTGCTGGCTTCTTAGAATGATCTCATCCAGGTATCTATTGGATTCCATGCCTTTTATGGACAACTTAAATAAAGGGAACAATAATGTATGTATCACATTACTTGTAAGGGCACAGAATTCTTTATTTGCATGAATCTCTCCCCTCACTCAATTCCTGTCAATTCAAATTTCTGGAAAAAATCAGTGTATTCATTTCAATATTGTGAGTCTTGTTCAAAGAATCCTCAGAATAAGGAAGATGGAAAACCTTCAAGACGATGAACCACGGCTGCTCAAGTGCTATTTACCTGTGAATTCACTAACAATCATGTGTTTTCACATCCTTCTACACATGAGGGAAATGCTAATGGGAAAACTGGTATTTAGGTGAGAGAAAAAGAAAAATGCTAATTGAGAAAAAGAAGCCAGTTAATTAAACCCCCTCACTCCCCCCATAAAAAAAAAGCTACAGAATTGTTAACTAGCAATAGGTGATCATGGCTCTGGTTCAAGGCACAACATCCATTATCTTTACACCTAAAAGAGTAGCCCCATATTAGCCCCCAATAGGCTGCACAATTGAGAGTCCTGTAACCACGATAAACCTCCCCCATGGGCTCTCTTCCTGTGCTCTTCTTAGGAACTTGAATTGAACTTTCTAGGGGAGAAACTCCCCTTTCTTCTGACATGACTGTATTTGTGGTTGAACTACATGTTTTGCTATGCTCCTTGCCAACACTACTTTTTTTTCCCCTTGTCCGCAAACAAATTGATTTGGCCACAAGCATATTCATGACTATTCAATCTCTGATAAGCCATTTGGCACTGGCAAGTGACTGATAACTCCCATGATTATTTCAGGTCCCACAACTTACTATATAGTTATGTCTCAAGAGGCACATTCACTCCCTCCCCCCAAAACAAAACAAAACAAAACAGAAAACAACCAATGTTGCCATAATACGCAAATATAACTTTTGTAAAATTTCTAAAGAAATGCAGAGTAATAAGTATGCACATCTATATTACACACAGGCAGGATAAGAGCTGTTTATACATAGCATGACTTCAGGTGTTCTGGGAAGTTTTCCCAAACATAAGATATCTCTGCCACTTTCTTATTTGATGTTTGGAATTCTTTTAATAGGGAGGGAAGTTTTTTTATTAAACAATAAAAAAGATGACTTCTGTGATATAATTATTACTGAGAGAAGGGATATACACTGGTGTATAAAATGATATATATGAAAATGCTTTTCTAGGAGTAGAATCTAATAGGGCAATGTACAATGGGTGCTTGAAGGTGACACATCACGGAAACAAGAGACAAGACTCACACAGAGGTCATTTGGCTGCATTGAAGACAAATTTCATCTCGTTTAGAATTTTATATTGGGCAGGATGCACTGTAGCTTTCTTTTTAACAGAGTATTTCTTTAGGAAACAGAAATGTGGTAAGCCATGGCTTCTTCTTCGTTTTGCCTAGGTTTAGACTAAACTCAGCCAAAGACTTGCTTTGTTCCTTTCTCCCATTCCAATGCAATCAATCAGTTAACATGTATTAAATGCCTGCTGTGTGCCAGACACTTCTCTTCTCAACATAGGATGATATCGCACTGCTGACTCTACTTTCTAGCAAGGAAACTGATCACTCATATAGAAAATGCAAAAAAAATTGCAAAAGCCTCAGATGTTTTCTGTGAAAATAAAATAAAACAGATAGTCTCTGACTAATGTATGTGTGTCCATATATAATCAATGTACACTTACCCCTTAAAAGTTCAGTGCTATTGCAGGAGCACGGCTCTCAGGACTCCTCTCTCTCTGCTTCTGGGGGTTTCATTCTCCCTTATTCTCTTCTCTCTTCCTCTATAGAGTCCCTCATTACTTGGGATATGACAACTTAGATAGCCTTACTTCCCTAACCTGCTGGTATTTACTGTTTTCCTTAAGGGAAAGTGGGTTCCATGGTGATGTGACTGGCATTGGGGAAAGAGAAAGGATGATACGGAGAGCCAGCTGCTCCCAATCCCTGCCCCACGGGGTCTTTTCCCTAACTCGTATTCTTGCAGCAGTTTTTCCTTGCCCTTTCAGGGGCAAGATGTAGATGAAGGAAAAAAAAATGTAGTTTGAAGGAAAATGGACACAACAAGAGGGACGAAGTCTGCTTGCCACTCTTCTTTCTCGCTGTTCCCAGGCCTTGTCGTCTTTCTCACTCTCTTGATAATTCCCATCACCTCCTCTTTAGTCTTTCACCCTAGTCACTGTCCCTGAGCAAAAATCTCATGCCCTGACAACCTCCAACCTACCATGACTGGAAGACGCTTTGTTAATCCCAAATCCCCTGTAGTCCATGTGCCCACTCCTCCCTCCAGCCTTTTAAAGGCAATGTCTCAGATGATGGTACTCGGTAATAGTATTGTGGAATTTTAAAATGTCCTTTTTGCCACAGCCTGTAAAGTTGGAAAGGATATAGTTAAAGGTAGAAGACTTTTCTTTCTCTTGTCAAGGATGAAATAAGGGTAAATATGTCTCTGACATTCTAAGCTAAAATTGTAAAATCATTTCCCACTGAAATTTGCTTATGATATTATCCTTTATGTCTAAATCATGTGCCAATTTTGACCGTATCTCAGTATACAGTAAGACATTGTTGGTTTCTGCCAAACTGCCTGCCACTTGCCCAGAAATTTTTGTCAAATAGTGATTTCTTGGCCCCAAATATTTGGTCTTGGGGTTTGTCAAACACTAGATTACTATGATCATTTAGTACTCTTTACCGTGTACCTAATTTATTACACTGATCCATCATTCTGTTTCTTAGCCAGCACCAGATAATTTTAATGATTACTACTTGGAAATACAGTTTGAAATCTTGGTACTGCTAAACCATCTTCACATTTTATTTTCATTGATTCCCTTGATATTCTTGAACTTTTGTTCTTACAGAAGAATTTGTTGTTATTATTATTCTCTCTCTCTCTCTCATAATTTGATTACTATGGCACTAAATGAATAAATTAATTTAGATAAAATTTTCATTTTTATTATATTGGCTCAGCCTACCCATTAGCAAATAATACTTCTCCAATTTTTCAGATCTGACATTGTCTATTTTATTTTCTAAAAATGTTTATATGGTATTTATATTAATTGTTCTTTAAATGTTTGGTAGAATTTATTAATACTTATTAATCCATCTGATCCTGTGGGATTTTTGGTAGGGAACTCATTGATAGCTTGTTAAATTTATTTTTTCTAAGGTAGGGTTATTTAAGTGTTCTATTTCCTCTTGTTTTAATCTGATCAATTCTTTTTTTTTTTTTTGGTAAATATTCAACACTTTCACTTAGATTGTAAGTTTATTGCCATTAAATTGAACAAAATAGCTCCTAATAATATTGCATTAATTTCATCTTCATTGTTGGTAAATAGTCCCTTTACGTTTTTGATACTGATAACTTTTTTAAAAGTTTTTTTTTTTTAAAACATCAAATTAACCAGTGGTTTATCTGTTTTATCATTGTTGTTTTAATAAAACTATCTCCTAATTTTATTATTAGTTCAATTTTTTTTTAACTTTCAGTTTTATTAATCTCTCCTTTGATTTCAGGATTTCCAGTTTGGTGTTTAATTGGTGATGTTTAATGTATTCTTTTTCTAGCTTTTTTTTAGTTGTGTGCCCAATTCATTGATCTTCTTTTTCTCTATTTTGTTGATGTAAATATTTAGAGATATATCTTTTTTCTCATAAGTACTACTTTGGTGGGATCACATAAATTATGGTATGTTGTCTCAGTGTTGGCATTCTTTTTAATGAAATAATTGATTATTTCCATGATTTGTTTTATATCTCACTCATTCCTTAGGATTAGATTATTTACTTTCCAGCTAAGTTTTAACCTATGTTTCCATGATCCTTTAGTGAACATATTTTTTATTGCATTATAGTCTGAAATGGATGCATTTGATATTTCTGCCTTTCTGCACTTGTTTGTGAGATTCTTATTCCTTAAAGCATGGTCAGTTTTTGTGTAGGTGCCATGTACCACTGAGAAGAGGTATATTTCTTTTTATTTCCTTTCATTTTTCTCCAGAAATCTATCATATTGTAACTCTTCTAAATTCTGTTCAACTCCTTAACTTCCTTTTTTTTGTTGTTGTTTATTTTATGTTTAGATTTATCTAGTTTTGAGAGGCGGAGGTTGAGATGCCTTACTAGTATAGTTTTGCTGTCCATTTCTTCCTGTAGTTCATTTAACTTCTCTAAGCATCTGGATACTATATACCAGTTGGTGCATATATGTTTGTGTTGCTATTACTTCATCGTCTGTGGTGGTGGTGATGGTTGTTGTTGAGTAATTTTCAGTTGTGTTTCATGTTTCATGACCTCATTTGGGATTATTCCTGGTAAAGACACTATGGGAATTTGCCATTTTCTTCTCCAGATCATTATACAGGTGAGGAAACTGAAGCAAACAGGGTCATGTGAATAGTGTCAGAGACTCGATTTGAACCCAGGAAACCAATGCTTCTCTAATACTTCAGGCTCAGTGTTCTTTCCACTGTGCCACCTGTGTTCCCAGTGTCTGTGGTACATTTTACCCAAATGTTGTTTCCTTGCTTATCTCTTTTAATTAGGCGATTTTTGCTTTTACTTTGTGTTTATAATGCTAGTCCCGCTTTATTATTTTTTTTTATTTCAGCTGAAACATAATCGATTCTGCTCCGCCCCTTTATTTTTACATTGTGGATGTCTCTCTGTTTATGGTATGTTCCTTAATGTGCGCATATCATTGGATTCTAGTTATTAATTCTTTCTGCTATCTTATTCTGGTACATGGGTGGGTTATTCACATTCACAGGTATGATTACTTTATTACCCTCCGTCCTATTTTCTCCCTTGTTTATGCTTCTCTCTTTTTCTCTCTCTGTCTGTTTTACTCTGTGCCTCCTCATAAGCCTCCCTTTTATGACAATCCTTCCCCTTTTCTAATCACCTTCCTCTCTTATTTACTTGTATGATAAGATAGATTCTTTTACCCAACTGAGTGGGTATGCTATTTCCCTTTGAGCCAGTTCTGATATGACTAAGGTTTAAGTATTGCAGACTCTATAGTAGTTATAATGTGAAAGATAAACTGTTTTCCTCCATCTTATCCCACTCCCCACTTATTCTATTTTCTCCTTTGACCCTATCCCTTTTCAAAAATGTTTGCTTCTAACTACCCTCTCCCCCAATCTTCCCTCCCTTCTCGCCCCTCTTATCCCCAAGCCCCCTATTTTCCTGTATTGTAAGATACCCAACTGAGTGTGTATGTTATTCCGTCTTTCAGCCAAATTCAATGAGAATAAGGTTGACCCATTCCTTTTCACCCTCCCCTCCATAGTAACAGTTTTCTCTTGACTCTTTTATATGAGACAATTTACCCTAATCTATCTCTCCCTTTCTCCTTCTTCCCATAAATTCCTCTCTCACCTCTTAATTTTATTTTTTAGATATCATCCCTTCATATTCAACTCATTCTGTGTCCTCTGTCTATGTATACATAAACATGCCCACACTCACATATATATTTATGTACACATATACCCTCCTATACATGCATACGTATGTATGTATACACACGTATGTGTGTATACATACATACATACATACATACATATTCCCTTCAACTGTCCTCATACTGAGAAAAGTCTTATGAGTTACAATTATTGTTTTTCCATGCAGGAATTTAAATAGTACAACTTTACTATGTTCCTTATAATTTCTTTTTACTGTTTACCTTCTCATGCTTCTCTTGCTTCTTGTATTTGAAAGTCAAATTTTCTGTTTAGGTCTGGTTTTTTCATCAAGAATGCTTCAAAATCCTCTATTTCATTGAATATCCATATTTTCCCCTGTAGCATTTTCCTCAGTTTTGCCAGGTAGGTGATTCATGGTTTTAGTCCTAGATCCTTTGACCCTTGGTATATCACATTCCAAGTCCTTCAGCCCCTTAATGTAGAACCTGCTAGATCTTGTGTTATCCTGATTGTGTTTCCACAATACTCCAATTGTTTCTTCTTGACTGCTTGCAGTATTTTCTCCTTGACCGGGGAACTCTGGAATTTGAGTATAATATTCCTGGGAGTTTTCTTTTTCGCATCCTTTTCAAGAGGTGAATTCTTTCAATTTCTATTTTGCCCTCTGGTTTTAGAATATCAGGGCAATTTTGCTTGATAATTTCTTAAAGGTTGATCTCTAGGCTCTCTTTTTGATCATGGCTTTCAGGTAGTCCAATAATTTTTAAATGATCTCTCCCAGATCTATTTTCCAGGTCAGTGATTTTTCCAATGAGATTTTCACACTGCCTTCTGTTTTTCCATTTGTTTGGATCTGTTTTAGTACCTCAATATCTCATAAAGTCATTAGCTTCCAATTGCTCCAATCTAATTTTGAAGGAGTTATTCTCTCCAGTGAGATTTTAAAATTCCTTTTCCATCTTGCACATTTGCCTTTTTTAAGGCCTTCTTCTCCTCAGTGGTTTTTTCCGCCTCTTTTGCCATTTGAGTTAGTCTATTATTTTTGGGTCTCCTTTAGCAGGCTGTTGACTTGCTTTTCATGATTTTCAAAATCCTTCTTAAGCTCCTCCATGGCCTGTGACTAATTCACGTTTTTCTTGGAGGCTTTTGATGCAAGAGTTCTGACTTCTCTGTCTTTCTCCTGCTCCATGCCTCGATCTTTTTTGTCCCCAAAAGAATTCTGTGGTCTGTTTGTGGTTGCTCGGCTTGCTCCTCTTGCCAGCCAATTGTTTGGCTTTTGAGCTCTTTGCCATGGTAGAACTCTGCTTCCAGAGTGGAGAGAGTTTTGTCCCAAATCACTGGGGTTTTCACAGCTGCCAGCTATGAGGAGGTTGCCCTCTATAAAGCCCCCACAAGTTATGGCTCACAGGCCACACACTGTAGGACCACCATCCAAGACCACGATCCAGATCCAAGCTGGTTAAAGCATAAGCTACTGGGGCAGCTAGGTGGCACAGTGAATAGAGCACCGACCCTGGAGTCAGGAGGACCTGAGTTCAAATCTGGCCTCAGACATTTGACACACTTACTAGCCGTGTGACCTTGGGCAAGTCACTTAACCCCAGTTGCCCTCCAAAAAGCAAAAACAAATAAATAAATAAAGCATAAGCGATTACCCTGTGCATGGTCACTTAGTCCCCCTGTTTCTGCTGGCCAGGAGCTCCTGAGGCAGATCCCGGCAGGGATGCACATCCAGAGCACCTCCTCTGCTTCTCTCCCTGGGGGCGGGGGCTGGACCTGCTTTTCTGTCCCTCCCTGCTCCAACAGATTCCACACTGACCTTTTACTTTGTCTTTGGCATTTGTGGGTGGAGAAGTCAGGAAACCTCCACAGGTGCCGTTGATTCACTCTCCTGAAGTCTGCCCTGGCTGCTGCTGGTCAGGGCTGTCCTGGGGCCAGAACTGTGGCTCACATGGGACTGGGCTCGGCTTCCAGAGTGCCGCAATAGTCCTTTCTTGTTGGATTGCCAGGCTGCCTTCAGTGGGAGATTTGTTTCTCTGTCTCCTTGTGGGTTCTGTAGCTCTAAAGTTTGTTTATAGTCATTTTCTTTTACATGTATCGGAAGCAGTGAAAACTGGAGCCCGTGCCAAGTTTGTGCTTCATCTTCACTGTATTGACTCTGCCCCTGATGTTGCTAAATCTTGTGTGGTATGATCCTGACTGTGGTTCCACAATATTTGAATGTTTCTCCTTTGGTTTCTTTTGATATTTTCTTTTCCTTGACCTGGGATCTCTGGAATTTGACTGTCTAGGTCCTGGGAGTTTTTATTTTGTAATCTCTTTCAAGAAGTGATTGGTAAATTCTTTCAATTTCTATTTTGTCCTTTGATTCTGTCATATCAAGACAGTTTTCATCAATAATTTCTTGAAATATGGTGTCTTGGCTTTATTTTTGATTAAGGCTTTCAAGCAGTCCAATAATCCTTAAATTATCTTTCCTTTACCTATTTCTCAGAAAATTAATTTTTTCCCAAAGAGTTATTTCACGTTTTCTTTTGTTTTTTAAAAATTCTTTTGATTTTCCATTATTGTTCCTTGTCTTCTACTCATGTTGTTAACTTCCACCTTCCCAATTCTAATTTTTAAAGAATTATTTTCTTCAGTGAACTTTTATTCCAGCAAAGCCATTGCAACCACAATTAGAAGGGAAGTAGAAGGTTGGGGAAAAACAAATATAGCCAGTGTCTCTGATAAAAGCCTCATCTCTAAAATATGTAGAGAGCTAAGTCTAATTTATAAAAATACAAGTAATTCCCCAATTGATAAATGATCAAATGATGCTACTAGGCAGTTTTTAGAGGAAGAAATTAAAGCTAGCTATAGTCATATGAAAAAGTACTTTAAATGACTAGGCTAACATGACAAAACAGGAAAATTACAAATGTTGGAGAAGATGTGGTAAAATTGGAACACTAATGCATTGTTGGTGGAGTTGTGAGCTGATCCAACCATTCTGAAGAACAATTTGGAACTATGCCCAAAGGGCTATAAAGCTGTCCTTTGATCCAGCAATACTATTACTAGGTCTGTATCCAAAAGAGATCATAAATATGAGAAAAGGACACACATGTAGAAAAAAGTTTATAGCAGCTCTGTTTGTGGTGGTCAAAAATTGGAAATTGAGGGTATGTCCATCAATTGAGCTATGACTGAACAAGTTGTGGTATATGAATGTAATGGAACGCTATTGTTCCACAAGAACAATTGCCCACAACTTTGTATGGACAATGCTACAGGATCCGGAACCCAGTTCCAGCAATGAATCCCCTCTAATCACCTTCTGATCACTTATCAAGCCACCCCTATCATTTGTGGGCTCAGAACTCCCATTCTGGCTGCTGCCACCAATACAGCTGCTCCAATGCTGGCACCATACTTCTCTGTGAGCATGCTTTGTGCTTCAGGACCTTCCACCACTCTGGGGAGACAGATCTTTTCTGCTGACCTAAATCGACTTGAGCTGGAAAATTGTTTCTTCTGATATTTTGTTGTTTCTGTCCCTCCAGAATTCAATTTGAGGCAGTATTTTAGAGTTCTTCTGTAGGGAGTTTGGGGAACTCACATGAGTTCTCTACTCCACCATCTTCACATCAAAATGGGCAAAAAAAGGTTTTTTGTTGTTGTTTTTAGTTAACCAACCCTCCTTACAAGTGCAATCAGAGCCATTTCCCCCTTCCATTTCTAACTTTATTCAGTAGTTTGGGTTGAAACTTTTATAATTTCAGTGTCCTATCATATGTAAATTTGTACAGAATTTGGTCTGATTTCAATCTTTGTTTTAATCAGTGATGGTCTAACTGTACACAAACAATTGACTTTGAGATTACTCCCACATATACAGACATTACTCTCCTGTGTGTTTAGGTATTTTTAATTTTGTTATTTTTTCTGATAGCATTCAGAATTCTCCATGCCCAGTATTTTCCTACTCTCATCTTCAAGTAAGTGTGTTCATGATATGTAGCCATGAGACTTCTCAGCAGTCAACAACATTCTTTCACGTTTTGATTCCAAACAATATTTTCCAATTATTCACCATTTCTCCCTACTCTCTGTTTCATTATTTATGTTCATTATAAATGATACAAGGCAAGATGACCAGGCGTCTTAAGAATTAGTGTTTTCCTTTCACCTTCTCTTTGAGAACAATTTATGACTGATCCTTCCATTTTAATCTGGTTATTTCTTCTGCTTTCATTTGCAGCCAGATAGAAATCATTTTGAAAGTTATTCACTGTAATTATCAATATGTTGGCTTTGGCAAAAAAAAATAATCCAATTAACATTGACATTAAATTTATGTTTATAGAAGGTACAAAACTTAGTGATTCTTAGTCTTTTGAGACCCCTTCTCCACTACTTTGGTGCACTAGAGAAACAGAAAAGGAACCAATAAGTATGAAGGCATTTTGCATTTTCTCTCTTTTATGGACCCTTATGTCTACTGGCTACTTCTTTGCTGCCTGTGAATATGACCTGTTTTAGTGTACAAAATGAAGAAAAAATTAAAAAAGAGAAAACCTTTGCATGATTCTAGAATATTCCCAAACTGTCATATATCTCTTCTCTCTTTCATGATCAAATTCCTACCAAAACACACACACACACACACACACACACACACATTATCTACCTTATTGCTGCTTCTCTTATTTCTCAGTCTCTTATAGTATGATTTTTTTATCTCATCTCTCAATTGAGAATGCTTTCTTCATATTTATCAATGGTGTCTTAATCACCAACTCCAATACATTTCTGACAGTCTTCATCCTTCTTGATCTCTCTGCACATTTTAGCTTTTTTTATTATGAATTAATAAAGATAATTTCTATGTGAAACTCTGAGTCTCTAGTTCACACTGCCTGCTTAAAAAACACATATAATAAATCCCATATATAAATTTCAAAACCTCTCCGTCTGTGCTTCTTTATGTATTTCCTTTTTTAAAATCACTATTGCAAATAATTCATTCTCCTCCCCACTCTGACTCCTCCACTCCATTTCTAGTTAAAAACTGAGAAAAAGGAAAAGAAAAATGGGGCAAAAAAGTGCTGTTTAACTTTTTTAAAAATCTGCACAGAAGCCATGTCTCAAATGTACATCATTTTCTAAACTGTGAATCTATCACCTGTCTGTCAGGTAATATACATCATTCTGAATTTTGCTAAAGACATGGTTAGTCGTTGCTTTGAACAGTTACTGGAGTTGCTTTTCTCCTCAATATTATTGTCCTAGTATAAATCATTTTCTTAATTCTACTTACATTCTGTATCTCATACTCTCTGAGTTCTTTGAAATCACCTCTGGCATTATTTCTTGTGGTACAGTAATATTCCACTAAATTCATATATCACAATTTGTTCAGTCATTCCACCACTGAGGAGCACCCCATTTAAACTGCAGTTCTTTATCTTTTTTATATTTAATACACTTTTAGGATCAGTAATTTTTTTCCCTCGTGATTTTTTCATCCCAGGTATTATTCCCCTTCTTAAATTATCATCACCACAATTTCTGCTTATTTCCCTGTTGAATTTAAGTATTGTATGCAAGCATTTTGTGTATGGATGTTCAACCCCACTTCTTCATTTGATAGATCTTCTCATGTCTTAATTGTGATTCCTCTTCTGCGTATGAAGCTGACCTTCTGAACTTTGACATGATGCATCAACTCTACTCTCCCCCAGTAATTTCCCTTAGTTTCTGAGACCTCATCACCATGGAGTAACCATCTATCCTTGTAGCCTTGTCACAGTGAAAAGACTCTCTCTCTCATCCTGGCCCCTTTCTCCCATGGGCTCCCAGAGCCTCTATTTTATCCTCTATTAAGCCACCTAACCTTCATACTCCTCTTGGCTGTGTTTCTGGTATTTTAGCCGTCAAACCCA
The DNA here is from genome assembly GCF_028583685.1 of Petaurus breviceps papuanus. Taxonomy (NCBI): domain Eukaryota; kingdom Metazoa; phylum Chordata; class Mammalia; order Diprotodontia; family Petauridae; genus Petaurus; species Petaurus breviceps. The sequence continues at coordinate 25,614,347 of NW_027185791.1, read as the reverse complement.
CGCCCCTTTGCTGGAAATTTCGTGACCACTCTACTTCTTAGCTCCCTTGAAGCCAGGGATTGACTTTCTTCTTTTTGCTTGTATTTTATCTCAGGTGCTTAGCACGGAGCCTGGAACATAATAAACAATAAATGGCTGCTGCTTTGCCTCTTGACAAATAGCAAGTCCCAATGTCCTCCAGCCTATTTTCTACTTCGTTGTATTCCTTTTAACCCTCTCTTCTCTTTTCCCTGTCAAACCTGAAAAACATAACCAGTTTACCTGTACATCACCCTCCTCCCCCTCCCCTTTTTATAAATTGAAATGATACTAAGGAAGACGTATTTGTTCATTAGTTTTACTTCTCCATTTTACTTCAGCCAAACTGGATTACTTTCCACCTAGATCTCTGATCCACCTGGCTCTCTCTTTCCTATAAGGACCATAAGGAATCCTGGACTTTTCTGTACATCTGGCAGTTGGACCTTTCTACTTGTGTTATCTCAACACCATAATTCTAGTTTATTGAGCACATGATCATTTTTATACCTCATTTTTTCCTGTTTATATTTCTAGCCTTATGACACTGCTTTGCATATAACAAGCACTTGCTGCATCCTTCTGTTAAAAATGATATTCCTAATGTAAGGCCTGTCTGTGATTCTATCATCTAGCATTCTATGATTTAACAGAATGATTCCACCATGATCAGTTATCCAATTTCCCCATTCACTCCAATATGTCCTCCTTATCCTGAAGTGCTATCACCAGTCTTCCTGATCTGTCTCCAAGCATTGTTTGTCCTATTTACAAGCATCTATAGCTATTCCTTCCTTTTTCTACCACATTATTTACATTATTCCAGATAATTTCTTTCCCTTGTTTTCTTATATATTCTCAAAATTCTTTCCAGTACTCTTCAATATTGTGAATGGAGCCAGATGGTGTATGATATAATTCAAAATACTTTAGACAATTTTCATGGATTCTACTTTATAGGGAATTTGGGTACAACAGACATGAAAATATAGCTGTACATTAAGCTATAATGATTCACTTCATCTTTAAACTATAAAAATATCGTGCTTGAGTAATTAATTTTTGAAGTGGTGTTTTTCCAGAGTACCTAATACGTATTTTCAGTATCTCCCATTACCCACTTTCCATCTCAACGATGAGCTTTTATCTTTAGGGGAGGGAGTATTAGGGTTTGAGGAGGGACCTACTGAAGATGCTGCCAATAACATCTATTAGAACTGTAACACCATTCTGGCCAGAAATGAATGTGGTGCTTTTTGAGGCACCCTGCTGGACTGGCAGTTGCCTGGTAATGACTGAAGTGTTATGTTTGTGGGCTAAGAGATTTTCAGCATAGCAGAAGTCTTATCTTACACTGAGTTATAATAATCAGTAGTGGCTATACCTAGGAAGGAATCTGGGATATGTTCCAGATTCTCAATGGGGGCCTAAGAATGACAACTTCTGAGTTTGAATGAACGCAAGAAAATGTCCAAACATCTCTGAGGAGCCAAAAGATTGAATTGCCCCTTATGGCTTGACCTTGTATGACTTCCCTTTTCACCTTTTAAGCCCTTACTCCTTCAAAGATAGATTGCCTTCATGTCCCTCATTATACTTGCTTGCATATTATGTCATTTCCTGTTCTGGTAAGTTGGGGATGTTGTTAAGTATTGTAGAGTTAAGGCATTATTCAGTTTTTATCACTTAATTTTAAACACTCTGAGGAGCAGATAAAATGAGGAATGATGGGAGTAAATAGAACCATGGTAATAGGGCTCTGAGAAATTCCGTTTAGTGCAAAAGGATGGTGCAGGGGATAAAATATTAGCCTTGATGTCAGGAGTGATCTGGGTTTTAATCCTACCTTTGTCACTATGTAAATGGCTACTGGGAAATCATCTGACCTCTTTGATCCTTAGTTTTATCATCTGTAAAATGGGGATACTAAAGTGTTGTATCACTATGCTCGCAGGGTTGTTGTGGAGATCTTGTGAAATGATATCTAGGACTGTGCAAAGCAATGCACTCTCTAAAAATGCCAGCTATTATTGTCTGACCGGAAAAATGTATCAAAGTCACTTAGTTCCACATTTCTAGGAGAGTCATGGCTACTACATCCCTGGGAAGTAGGGAAAATACAGCCTCTGCTTAATACCCCCCAAAGCAGCCCACTCAATTTGGGATCAACTCTTCTCACTATGAAAGCTTTACTCATAGGGATTTGACTTCCTCCAACTTCCACTCAGTTCAAACAGAGCTTAAACCAGGAATTCTTAATCTTTTGTGTGACTATCTTGGACTCCTTTGGATGTCTTGAGAAATATATGAACTCCTAAGAATCTATTTTAAATACATAAAATTACAAAGGAAACAAACAAATAAACAAATAAAGCTGTAATTTTCTCCTCGATGGACCTCACTCTAGATTTAAACTCTCATCTACTGGGAGGTTCCATGCCTGATGTTCAAAAAATGCCCTTGGGGGTTATATGATAACCCTTCAGTTTGAAAACAGTCATAATACTATTGCCCTGTTTTCATTCCACGCTGTCTGATATCTGGTCTTCACTTTGTGCAGACTGTACTACCCATCCCTCCTATCTGGAATGCATGCCCTCTTCATCCCTGCCTCTTAGAAACCCTAACTTCGTTCAAAACTCAGCTTGTGTCACTTCTTTCAGAAGGATTCTCCTCATCACTTCCTCCCATTCAGTCCTTCCAACCCCTTCAGAACCTGGAAGAATGTTACCATTTCTTTCAATTAATCTTCTTATTTCGTCCTCTTACGGTTCTGAGTGCCCTCGCCATCTCAGTGATAGTGCTCAAGCATTCTCCTGGTAATCACTTTCCCTAGAATATATGGCTTTCAAAACTGTTGACAATTTATTTCATTGTGATCTGAGGGCAGAATAAAGGAGCACCACCCTTACTCTAGTCCTGGATACTATGCTCTCAATGCTGTGAAGTGAATAAGATTTACTTCAGTCAAATAAAGGATCAATTAATGCTTCTACTTGTCCCAATAATCGTATCCTTGAATATGTACAAAAATATTCACTTAACATTTTTTTCTATTTCTCAAAAACAGTGCATAGATGTTTATGTGAAAAAACACATTCTTTAGGAATATATAGTGAGAAAAATTGCTTTACATAAACATTTAATTTTCTCAATGGATATTTCATATTCTTTAGTAGATTTTTGCTTTGCTGTATAAATTATTCTGACTTCACATTTGATGGAATCTCATTTTTAAAATTTTGATTTTTAAAGAAGTCACATAAAAATTCTACTCAAGATAAATTATTTTAATATAATGCCTAAATGAGTTAAGAATGACTAGCTCCTTTTCCAATGAAAGTATAAAACTGTGACAATCATTTAATCTTTGGTAATGAAATATTTTAAAAATTAACTTGGGTGTTATTCTTAAAGAAATATCTTGCTTTAATGCATAAGATGGAATTACTTCTCAAATATCCATGTCTTTGTATATTAACAATGATGCGTCAAAGTAAATATGCATTTGTATTTTTATTTGTATGCATTGTATTTTGTGTTTAATATACATATATTTACATTTGTATAGTCATGTTAAATTAATTGATAGTTTTAAGTGAGTCAGAAAAAAAAGATTATGCAAAGAAGAAAAACTCAGAGACAGAAGAAGTTTCTCATCATGGGTTAAAGTAGATATACTTTTTTTTATTTGTCTTTTAGATGGAATACCATTAAGCTGGTGGGTTGGAAGAACCAATGAAACACAGACTTATTGGGGAGGCTCCATGCCTGATGTTCAAAAGTGCACTTGTGGATTAGAGGGGAACTGCATTGATTCTCAATATTACTGCAATTGTGATGCCGACCGGAATGAATGGTGATTTTTATATGATTTTATTATACAAAATGCACTTTTATTTATTAAAGAATACATTAATTTAATTTGTGTAGATAATATGGAAAAATGACTACAGTCATTAAAACAAATTTAACACATTGGTGTGAACACTGACTGAGGTAAAATAGGAAAATCAAATGTGTTGATTTATTCCTTTCAACATTTTCACATTAAAAACTTTTAAAATGCAATATTTTCCCTTTTTGCAGTGTTCATTTTTTACACAATTTGACATTAAAGCAACACAATTTTTAACATGTCTTTTAATTCTCCTTGAAACCAAAGTTTTATTATATTAAGTTTACCTTTGATAAATAATTCATTTTTCCAACTATAGACTTGATTCTATTCTTTGTATTTTCAGTGGGGTTTAAATTAGATAATTTCCCAAGCCATTGAAGAATATTTATCTCCACTTCTTAAATGTGTTTCTAATTCTTTAATGATGTATGGCATGGTTCAAGGTAATGTTGCAGTATTCCTTCTCCATTTGGAAATTTTGGCAATTCAAGATCAATTTTCCCTCAACTTCTCTGTCTTTTCCTTCCTTCCTTCCTTCCTTTTTT
>NW_027185791.1:25576242-25609483 GCF_028583685.1 Petaurus breviceps papuanus | reverse complement strand
AAGTCTTTCACTTCTACTGAAAGAAAAATAAACTCTAAATTATTTTTGGGTCGATGCTTTATATTCTGATCATGATGCCCATGTCTTATTGGCTCATCTGGACTTCTTTTTACTATGCTTTTGATTTAGTTTTCAATTAGATATAGTTTTGAATGAAAGAGTAAATTTCTTCAGTAAAATGTTTGGTCTTTGTCATGACAAATGTCATTGTTTAGGACCAGTGGTTAGCAGCTATTTTTGTTTTATTTTAAAAGTCTTTTTACTGGTCTTTCAAATTCAAAAAGTCTATATTTTTCTTTATATATATATATATATATTTTTTTTTTGCTTTTTTTTTTTTGGAGAGAAATTGGGTTTAAGTGACTTGCCCAAAGTCACACGGCTAGTAAGTGTGTCAAGTGTCTGTGACCGGGTTTGAACTCATGTCCTCCTGACTAGAGGGCCACACTCTCTTCACTATGCCACCTAGCTGCCCCATATTATTCTTTAGAAGAACCAAAATTAACCTCTCAGCTGTCGGATCTCTGATGATCTTTGATTATTTTTTTCCTGACAACTAATAAGACTGTATTCCAGGAGCAGTTTGTTACTTAGATATTTTTTTAAAATTTGCAACCATACTTTGAGTTTCAGTAGAACTTATTGTGTGGTTGAATGATTCTTGAAATGTTTGACTTCTGTACAGCAGCAAGCACCAGGGGGCAACATCTCTGAGAGTCATTTAAGTATGTCCCTAAAACTTATGATGTTGTTCAGTCATGTCTAACTCCTCATAACTGCAGGAACTATGCTGTCCATGGGATTTCTTGGCAAAGATACCAGAGGGGTTTGCCATTTCCTTCTCCAGTGAATTAAGGGAAACAGAGGTTAAGTGACTTACCCAGGTAACATAGCTAGTAAGTGTCTGAAGTCAGATTTTAACTCAGGTCTTCCTGACTTCAGGCCCAGCTTTCTATGTAGTGAGCTATCTAGCTGTCACACACACACACACACACACACACAGAGTGGTAGGGAGCTAAAAATTATAGTGATTATTAAAAACCACAGAATTAAAGTACACAACAGAACCTGTTTATATAGAATGAATTCCACAACCAACTACCAGAACTAATTAAAGGTACAGAGAGTAGTTCAATTTGTTTCAATAGGGTCAAGGTCAGATGTTTGGAGTTGACTCTTGCAGTGACAAAAGGAAACCATATCAAAATTATTGCTTAGCCTAAGTAGCTAACTCACCACTGTAAGTCTAAAAAAATTCAAAGCGTAAGTCTTGATTAAGAATGATATAATTAAGTTGAAACTTAAATGTTAATGTGATGAATGATTCATGTCACTTTGGAATAATAAATTATGCATCATGCATGGTCTTGATGTAACAAGATGGAAATATGGTTATGTGTAGTGTCCCCAAAATCTTAGTGCAGTTTTAAGTTATTAAAACTTAAAATTTGATTTTTGAAAATGGCTCTTCAAGCAAACTGAAAGCTAAGATGTTGAATTGCCAATTAATTGTGGTTTGGGTAATAGATGAGCCATGGATGTTTTTATGTTTTCCTCCTACATACTGGAAACATTTTAAATATCTGGATTAATTTCCCCAATATTTGTCACCTCTTTTAAAAATGCATTGCTTTCAGATTTGAAAAGCCTTATACATGCATTAGTTTACCTGGTCTTCATAATGTTCCCATTAAGTGGGTACTTCAATTATTCTTATCCTCATTTTGTTGATGAGGAACCTGGGGCTTTTTGAAGTTAAGTAACTCATACTGCTAGAGAGTTTACCAGTCAGAATTTGAACCCATGTTTTCCTGACTCCAGTTCTGACATTCCATCCTATAAGCCATGCTTCTTTTGTCCAGCACACTATCCCCTACCCACCATACATAGGAGTTGTTTGCATTTGATGACTTGTATGTTTTCACAAAAAGTATTTCACTTTACCACAAAATCCCACATCTGTAATAAAATGAATTATTTGTCTCTATGATACTTACACTTCTTCTCTTAACTTGCATTCTCAACATAGTAGAATCTTTTCTTACAAGCGACACTTTTTAAAATGGAAATGTCAAGATTTACACAATGAAATTTAGGGTATCCTGCTGTCAAGACACCCACTCAGGCATTGGCCTGAGACCAATTTCTGTACCTCAATAACATTCTGCCATTCTAATTTTGTTTTTCAAATATCAGATTTTTATTTTTCCTGCAATAGTTACTTTTCATTATGTAGCAGTCACTTCACTTGAATGTCATCACCATGCCCTCCTACAATATGTCAGGCAGGTAAGAATCCCCTTTAGGTTTAACCTTCTGGGATCTCTGCCCAGTCCTCTTGTTCTCTTCTAGCTTAATATAATTTCTGGCTGCAAACACTCCACTTTTCACTCCCAGTCAGGGAACTTGAAAAGGAACTGGATTTAGGGAAGAAGGGCAAGAATCCTTGGAGAGTTAGCTTTTGTAAACTGTAAGACCACATGAACTAGTGTCTGAAGACAGCCTGATTGATGTTGGAAGTACATTACAAACATTTGAAGGAAGAGATCAAGTTTCATTTGCTTATGAGATACCCTGCATGCAGAGGAGAAACTGAAAGACTTAGGCTAACTTGGGACAAGGACCTCAGTTACTGATTATGTGATAAATGTTCCTGCTATTGATTGTGGAAAAATAAGGATAAGAATCTCTCTAGGGTCTGAGACATTACTAAGAATGCTTCTTACCATCTTGCACCAGAATGGGCATTGCTGGAGAACAGAATAAAACAACAATCATAATTAGCATTCCTGATGATCTTTATTGTTGGTGCTGAGTAGAGACCATATTTTAGGGTCCCCGTAAGAATAAGGGTCCTCAGCCTTTTTTGTGTGTCACAGATTTCTTTGTCAATTTGAAGTTTATAAATTCCTTCACAGAACGAATGTTTTTAATGCATACAATAAATGCACAGGATTATGAAGGAATTCAAAGATCAGTGAAAATGAAGCTGTGCCTTGGGATGTATCCAGAAATCCTAACAAGGTCTGGGTGTAGATAGTGAAACCCAAAATGGATATCAGAACCAGAGGTCAGAGTATATTCCACAAGGGAACAATTCAACAGTCTAAAATTTCTTTACTGAGCTGAGAATAGAGTTTGAAAATAAATTTAATCATAGATTTATTTAACTTTAAATCACAATGATTACAACCTTCTTCCTCTAGACTGAATCTTCCCTTGTGATAAAGAAAAGTAATTAAACAACATCTGATAAAGTAGCCTTATCTGACAATGTATGCAACATTCTACCCTCATAGTTACCCTAGGAGGGAGATATGTTTAATTATCTGTACTCCATAACCTCATTAAAAAAATACTGCATTTTAATGATCTTTTTACTTACATTATTGCATATATTTATTTTGTTCTATATTTTTAAACAAATATCACTTTTTTCTAAATTGCTTATGTTCATCATTTCTAATCCTGAAGTATTTTTTCTTAAACAACTGATTTCTGTTTTAAATGAACAAATTTCTATTTTAAAAGAAGACCCACCAACACAAGTGAAATGACTCACAGACACAAATGAAATGACCCTTGGGCCCTATCCATTTTTTAATAATAGGATTTTGCTATATTCCAATTAATATGTTTGTAATTAAAGTCAAAGGCCAAGACAAAAATATTTAAAATATGGAAATGTGACAAAGGAACATAGAAATACAATATTGCTTTGCATTTTCACACTTTGGGCTCAAATATGACAATTTTGAGTAGGACTTTCTACATGGCAGCATTAACCTTCAGCAAAATTCAATACAAAGCATATATATTAAGTATTAGTTGGAAATATTTTGCAGCTAACATTAGGCTTAAGGGAAATAAAGGCAAGTTCCTTTACTATAGCCTATCCTTTATATAAATAAGCATTTGTGAAACAGGTAAGGAAGGATGTTAGAACAGAAGGTCTCCACTTGTCACATATGCCCCTAAAGGACATCATCAAGACAATCATTGAAAAAATGATTATATGGAAAAACCTCCCACAATATTACAATTTTTAAATTACTTTCTTTATGTGGGTCAGCTTAGAACAAATCAAATGGGCTTACAATATATCAAAGTGGAAGAAATGTTTTATTAAGTAGATATTACTATATGACATATATAGAGAGAATATATGTGCTATATTTATATATACTACATGCTATATACTCTCTGTATATATATCTATCTATTCACTGTGCTGAATACTTTACAAATTTTATCCCATTTAATCTGATGATGACACTGGGATGTAGGTGCAATTATTATTCCTATTTTACAGTTGAGAACACAAAGAAAGATAAAGGTCCAGTGACTTGTCTGGGGTCACCACACAGCTAGTACATCTCTGAAGCTGGATTTGAATGCAAGATTTCCTCACTTTACTTTCAATATTCTATCCACTGTGCTACCTAGATTTGTATCATAAAACAAAGATATGTTTAACTACTCAAATGGCTCTGTGATCTCATCAAATTAGGAGTTCTTTCCAATGATGAAGATTGCTTTCCATCATTTCTACTTCTTTGTCTTTTGTCCATATGCTCTGACAAATTTGCCAAGAGAGGCTCAACTGAAGCCTTCCTTTCTTTTTCCCTATTTAACGAGAGTGCCATTAGAGTACTCTGGCCATGTACTTGTAAACCATGTGAACATATCATTTTCTCTTTCTATTTTAGAATCCTTTGGTGCTGTTTTCTTTTTTTTGTTTGTTTTGTTTATTTGTTTGCTTTTTTACTTTCAGGAAAATTATTCTTCAGTTTGCACACAAAGCACATCAGTTTTCTTTCTGCAGGTGGATAGCATTTTTATCACTAGTACTTTGGAATTGTCTTCAATCAAAGCAGTGATAAGAGTGGCCAAGTCATTCACAGCTGATCATCATTATAAGACTGCTGTTACTGTGTACAATGATCTCCCAGTTCTTCTCACTTTACATCAGTTCACATAGTTCTTGCTATGTCCCTCCCCCCCAAAAAAAGCCTGCTTATCATTTCTTATAGCAAAATCTCATTTCATACTGACTATGACTCTACAATATTTGATTTGTTTCTTTCAGACTGCTTGCAATATTTTCTCCTTAACTTGGGAGCTTTGGTATTTGGCTAAAATATTTCCAAGAGTTTTCATTTGGGATATTTTTCTTTTCTTTTCTTTTCTTTTTCTTTGGAGGGGCAATTAGGGTTAAGTGACTTGCCCCAACGTCACACGGCTATTAAATGTTAAGTGTCCGAGTCTGGATTTGAACTCAGGTCCTCCTTACTCCAGGGCCAGTGCTCTCTATTTACTGCACCGCCCAGCCACCCCTTGGGATCTTTTTCAGTAGATGTTTGGTGGATTCTTTCAATTTCTATTTTATCTCTCCCGTTCTAGGATATAAAAGCAATTTTCTTCCACAATTTCTTGAAATATGATGTTTAGGCTCTTTCTTTGATTATGACTTTCAGGTAGTCAAATAATTCTTAAATCATCTCTATTTGATCTATTTTCCAGGTCAGTTAGTCAAATGATTTATTTCATATCTTCTTTTTTTTTCAAATTTCCTTTTATTGTTTCTTGGTATCTCATGGAATCATTAGTTTCCACCTGTCCAATTCTTATTTTTAAGGAATTATTTTCTTCAGAAAATAGCTTTAGAATTGAGTTACAAGAGTTCAGTGTCATTCAATAAATTCCTGCAATTGACCACTTGATGTCCTAATCCACACAATTCCTCCAAATTCCATTTTTCCCCAAATTTTCCTCTACCACTCTTATATCTTTAACTCTACCAGGAATCTTTGTTTGGCTCAGTCCAATTAATATTTTTCTTTGAGGCTTTGCTTGTACATATTTTTCATATTATTGTCTTCTTCTGAGTTTATGTAGTGATCTTTCCTGCCACAATAGCAGATTTTTATAGTCAAGTTCTTCGTGTTTTTTCCATCCTATTTCTAGCCTTTGAATTTTACGTTAAAGTTGGGTTTTGTGCACTGGGTGTGGAAGCATTGTCCCAGGATTAAGGGTTTTTTATGCTGCTGTTTTCAGAGCTATCTGAGAGTCTGCAAGTTTTTGTTGTTGCCAAGGTGGTGTGGTCACTGCTCTCCCAGTTTAGAAGTCACCCAAGAAGTGGCTCTGCCCTCCTGTAGACCCATGCACTGGTGTGCTTCTTGGCACTGGAATTTCAGCTATGACCCTGCTGCCTTGTGACTGACCACAAGTTCTGTAACCTTGAATTATATATGGACTATAGAGTTGCCAATTAGTATCAGCCGCCCTGTAATCTCTTTCTTACCAGTTGTTGGACCCCATTGTAGTCTCTGGGTAGAGAGCCCATGAAGCTCTGACTCCTGCAGCCTCTGTTGCAGTCACCACCACTGCTGGTGCTCTAACCTCTCACACTGTGGTGTCCCAGACATGTGCTGCTGCCTTCATAAGCTGTATTAGGCTAGGAAAATGTCTCACTTGGACCTTTCATGGGCTCTGCTGCTCCATACTTTGATTTGAGGTTTTACTTCAGTGTTGCTTTGAGGGGAATGTTTGAAAGTTCACCTGCTTGCTGCCTTGAATCTGCCATCTTGTCTCCACCTCTCTTAATATGGGAGACCTTGGGGTGGTGATTTAGGTGGCTTGAGACCTCTTACAACGACCAAGGAAAATTTCAGGTTTTTTTCTTTTAAACCTCTCAGACTATTTGTAATGTCTGAAGAAGTATTCAGAATCATTCCCTTGACCTGAGCATGACTTCAGAGGACGTCTACATTAGACGTGTGGTGTAAATGCCATGATAATGGTGTTCCTTGCACTAGAGAGCATTTAAAAAATTAGATATGACATAATATTCCATCCCTTCATCATCTCCATCCTCCTGAGTTCATACAAAACTATTTCATGTCAGATCCAAGTAGGTCACCATAAAAATGATAGCTATTAGAAATTTTACCAAATTTCTTTGAAAAAAAAACCCATAAAAATACCCTATCATTTGGGAAAAAAAAAAAACAACTTAAACCATCCCTTACAGAGTTGATAATACAAGCATCCTAAACTACTTATCAATTGTTGCCTTAATTAACCATTAGTGGAGACTATCAAATGGGATATTAGGGGAGAAGTTGAAGGGGGAGGAATAGATTCAGGTAAATTGATTAGGAAGTTTCCAAAAGTGTAGCTACAAGTAGAAAGATGAATGACTTCCCACATTAGTAAGATGTTCATAAATAATGTTGATGAGTCAATCTATTTATACCTTCTTCCATTCTTAGAAATGCTCAACCGTAGTCCCTTTGACTCTAGAAGAGAACAAGCTCTTGTGCCTTTACAATAATTAATATGCAGAAATAAAAGCACTTTATGATCTTGATAATGAATTTCAATTCTTAGCACCCTGAGTACATTTGACAAGGCTTTAAATTCAATGATAGATTTATCGCCTTGCTAGTAATGCTCTCAGGTTTGTTAAAAGGAGGCTCAAATATCTATCTAAATCTACATACAGATAGAGACATGTATGTGTATTATGTATGTGTATACCTATTTAAATAGGTGTGTGTCCCAATCACCTCCAGCTGGAGTAAAAAATGCAAAATCTCCTATTTGGTTCTCTAAAATTTTCAGAATTGTAATATATACTTAATGATATTTGTTTTTAATATTACCACTTCATTCTCTCTTTCAAAATACAGTATTTCATCCAGCATATTTATGTACCACTTTTTTTTCTGTTAACTGTTTGCTAAGGGAATATTACAAGTTTAGTATTAATAAGTATATGTAGTTAGATAAGTGAAATACCTTAGAACAAGACTCATGCAATATATTCCAAAGCCAATCATTAATGTACAAAGCATCCCCAAAGTCTTAATGCCATCTTAAGTTTTAATAGCACTAAGACTTTTGGAACACACAGCATTTAGATAATCTGCCATGTGTCTTCCCCCCAATAGTATCAATAATCCAGACTAAATTGTATAAAGCAATGTATTTTCTTGAGAGAATTTTTGAATCATATTTAATCACATGATTCTCTCAGTGGAATGTTACTTATTTTTCAAAAAGATTTCCTGGACTATAATCAGATACACACACACACACACACATACGTATACGAATATATATATATGTGTGTATGTGTGTATCTATGGTATATGTGTATAAATATATTTCACACACTTATTTTTGTGTATATATGCACATGTACTTATATTAATATACACTATGTGTGACCATGGGTGAAACACACATACATGTGCATGCATATATACATATGTGCATCGACCCACACACAAATACATATATGTTTGCATAGTACCATATAGCAATGGGACTATAGGTAACATAAATTTTGTATGTGAGTATGTATGTATGTCTATATGGGGGTGTATATATGCCTGCATGTGGGCAGCTAGGTGGCACAATGCTAGCCCTTAAGTCTCAGGAGAACCTGAGTTCCAATTCAGCCTCAGACACCTACTAGTTGTGTGGCTCTGGGCAAGTCATTTAACCCTGTTAGCCTCATTCCCTCATCTGTAAAATGAACTAGAGAAGGAAATAAAAAACTTCTCCAGTGTCTCTGCCAAGAAAACCCTAACTGGGGTCATAGAGAGTAGGACCTGTCTGAAATGACTCAACGACATCTCTATGTGGGTATATGTTTGTATATGCCTGAATGCATATATCTACAGATATATCATTAGGGATAGATAGATAAATATATGTCTATATATACACACACGTGTGTCTATATGCAAATAGGCATTTATATACATGTACTCACACATGTGCACATAATAAACTCACGTACATGTATATCTATGTCTGTATTTATACACATGTCTACCTATAGGTATGTACAATCATACATGTCACCTATAGTTACACGTGCTATGTATAGATATAGATATATTACTATATAAATCGAATAGGATCTTATACTATAGAAACCTAGACCATTGTGAAAAGTTTATTTTCATTTTGAATTTAAGTACTTCAAAGATCAGCTATTTTTTTATTTACTAGTGTAGGTACCCCTACTGATGTACTTTGAAATGCAATGCCTTAATTGATGGTTGATGACTGTGACTGGGAAAAAATAAAAAGAACTTGTTATCGATTGGCTAATTTTGTTATCCTGAGTTTTTCCAGACTTGAACAGTTTGGTGCTAGTACAACATACATAAGTCATATCGCCATAACAATGTCCAAAGCCCTTTGAACTTGACTATTAAACTCCCCAAACATTTTACTCTGTTTCTGGCATGATGTGATGAAAAGAGCTCTGAACTTGAAGTAAGCAGATTTAGGTCTAATTCCTTCATCATCGACTTACAAGCTCTATATAATATGGTTCATTTTAACCAACATTCTCCAAAAAGTCTCTGTGTTCAAACAACTGGCTATAGCTTTGCTGAGAACTCTGGTCATATCTCTTGTCTTCATTTTGAGGGGGGAATGTGAATAAAAATCCTTATATACCACCTAAGCTCATGGATTTACAAGGAAAGTGCCATGTAAACCTGAAAGCACTATATAATCATAAATTAGTTGCAAGACCTTCTCAACCCAAGGTCACTTTCACACCAACATAAGACATCAGAGTAGTGGAGGGTAGGGCTTTTTGACCATGTTGACCCAAAGCCCTCTTTTTGAAATCTGAAAATTTTAAAATCTTTTTTTCAGAGCCTCTCTGGATTTTGATGCATAGCAGAACTGGCATAATCAAATATTTATTCATTCCTATTCATTGCTGTCAGTCTGTAGGTGGCTAGCAAGATTCTGAATGTGCTATCTCTTTACGTTTACTGTTGTATTAGTGACAAAGGCTGTTACTAACTGGTATTTCTGCTGATTGGGATGCTACCCAGATTAAACCCATGGGCATCTAGGTAGCACAGTAAATAGAGCACTGGGTCTGGAGTTAGGGTGACTCCTCTTCAGAGTTCAAGCCCAGTCACAGACACTTATTAGCTGTGTGACCCTGGACATGTCACTGAGCCCTGTTTGCCTAATTACCTCATTTTATAAAGAAACAGCCACAGAGAATGTAGGCATGTTATAAAGGCTGTTTCTATAGACCCATGAGTTTGACTACATGACTTCTGAAGTCGTTTCCAAATGTAAGAATCTGTCTGTAATTCTGTCAAAATGACTCACCCAAGGTCATACGAGTAGTTGAGAGCTGAACCATGATGAGACTGCAAATGTCTTGAAACCTTGCCTTCTTACTAGACTCAGGTTGATGAAGTGAATTATCTAAAATATGTTTAAGCAGGACCGTACTTGGCAAAGAAAACTTTCACTTGGATTTTTGTACAATCGACTTTTCTACCTGATTTATATTTATTTTATTTCAACCATCAAATTTTTATGATCAAGCCATAATTGATTATAAAAGATAATTTCAGCATATCCTTAAGCTATACTGTATTTCTCATTGTTTTCTAGTCGGAGAATCCTGGAATTTTAGTACTGGAAAGGAACTTGGGGATCATCTAATTCAAATTCCTCACTTTTCAGACTCACAAACTGAGGCACAGAGCTATTCATCTAAGGTCATTTAGTAGTTACTGCTAGAACAGAAACTATAATCAGTTTTATACTTTTTTCTAATTTTTAATTAATTTACTTTTAGTTTACAACATTCAATTCCTCAATTCCTTGATTTCCAAATTTTCTTCCCTTCCCCATCCTGTTCCCTCCCCTCCCCCCATGGCAGCTTTATACTTTTTGTAAGTCAATGTGAAGTGAAATACTGAAAGAAAATCACAAAATAAATTTGGCAAATAGCTGGAATTAAAATTGCTTAGCTTTAAGCCAATGAAGTGATTTTTCAGTAAGGCAATAATTTATTCATGCATAAATATTGAATAATAACTGTATAGCAACTAAATCTAGAAAGCAGTTAGCTAGTTAATTAGGTCAAAAATGTAATCTCACACTTGAATAGATGACCACACTTCTAGGCCTGCCTACTTACTACTATGCAGTAATTTAGATGAAAAATAGGTTTTGTGTTCTTAAATACTCTAATTAAAAAATATGACCATGTTTACAAGCCTTCAGATGAGCAATGGTTGATCCTTTAGTGGTATATGTGAGAAAGTTCACATCCTGATTTTTAAGAGTACAAGGGAAATGTCTTTTTGTTTCTATGACATGAATGTTAATCAGGCTGATTTAAGGATGGTTTGTTATGTTTTCCATTTTTCAGGGCTAATGATACCGGATTCCTTTCCTACAAAGAACATCTGCCAGTAACTCAGATAGTAATTACAGATACAGATAGACCAAACTCTGAAGCAGCTTATAAATTGGGGCCATTGCTTTGCCGAGGTGATAGTAAGTATTGACAAGAAGAATTTTGTCATGTTTGTTTTGATTTGTTTTTCTTTGTGGTCATATAATGCCAATATTTTACATACAATTAGGTACCTATCCTTTAGACTTACCTTTAACGTAATAAACGCCTCAGGAGAGAAATTTATGTAGTGTAATTATAGAAAGAGACACAACTGCTTTGGGGATGGACTTGAATGATATGATAGGATTATACTCACTTAAGATTGTACGTAAAATTAATTGAAATATTTATTTATTACATTAATATGTTTATTCAAAGATATTCATTGTCTGCACTACCATAGGTATTTTGTTGCCATTCTATCTCTGGTCAGACATTGAGAAAAAGACTGATAGCCATCAAGAACAGGGGCAGCTAGGTGGCACAGTGAGTAGAACACCAGCCCTGGAGTCAGGAGGACTGGAGTTCAAATATGGCCTCAGACACTTAACGCTTACTAGCCATGTGACCTTGGGCAAGTCACTTAACCCCAATTGCCCTGACTTCTCCCCTCCAAAAAGAATTTAAAAAGTAAAAAACAAACAAACAAAACCCCCAAAAATAGGTTTATCAGAAATAGACATAGTTAACACAAAAACTTTGTCATTAGGCTGAGCAAAGATTAAATACTTACTAATATACATTTGCTCTGGGCTTAACATTCCAGGGAAACATGGGGAATATAGAGGAAGACAATATGAAAATAATGAAGGTGCTTGACTAAATAAACGATTGAAAACTGATAAAATAACTCTTACATGGGTTTATTTTTAAGTTGTAGATTAGCTAATCTACGCTGGACGAGGCAGAGGGGTGACTTTATTACTCATCAAAATGATGATCAGATGTCATTCATGCAACCCCAAGCACAGAGTACATGACAGTAGATTTTGGCTGGCGAGTAATATATTTAGGTTAAAAAAAAGGCTATACATACACCAAGAGTGTTAAAATGAGTCGCTAAGAAGCTATGTGTCTTTTAAAATCGAGTTCCTCTCATCTGTCAGAGATCCATATGGGAGGTATGCACTTGCCTGAAGCAAAGATGATAAACTAATTTTCCTTTCAGTCCTCTGTTTCTGTTACCAGCATATGGTGGTAGATAGAAACAAAGCTACTAGAAGTGACGAAAATGTAATAACTAAGCTAGTGCTTGCTTTCTGAACAGGGTTCCCTTAATTTAAAGGGGAAATCAAATAGATTTAATATTCTAACAGACCTAGTATGTCAAGGATGCAAAATATTTTGAATTAAAGAACAGCATTATTTTGTAACTCTTGAATCTGGGCCCTCTGACAAAAAGGAACAAAGCAGCAGTCAGTGAAATCATGAGAACAATGAGTATATCTCTTCAAAGACCACTTAGAGGCTTTGAAAAGATGGCTTATCCCATCATTCCAGTCTTCTCCATTATGCGGGTTTGTCTGGTGCTAGAATGTTGTTATTACTTGAGCAAATTTGGTATATTCATTTTTTCTTTATGGTCAGACAAGTGAAGCAGACATTAGAATATATGCCATTGATCCATATATCTGCCGATGAAAAAACAGGAAAGAACAGCAAAGAATCTCTGTGTGTTAGGTGGCAAATATGGATAAGCAGAAGTAAAATTCAAGTAGGCATGATTGAGGGGTCGAATCCACCGGATATGAAGTAAAGTGTGTGCATGGAACTGAAATGACCACTGAAACCTACATGTCCTCTAAAAATAATGTGGCAAAATCTGAGATGTGAGGAAATATCTGCCAATTTAGTTTCTGATAATAATGACAGTCACATTATATAGTCAACCTAAAATCCTGAGAATCTAGAAAAAATACACAATAAAATAATGAGCTAATAATACAGCTGCCCGAAGATTTCCTAAATAGTCTGTGTAATAGTGCTTTCAAGGAAATAACATTTGGAGAAGGCAGGTCGCATCTGATTATGGTGCAAGTCTGTGATTTCTGTGACATAGAGAACATCTAGGGCGGAAATGCCCTTTTCCATCAAGGAAAGGAAGTTAATAAAACACTGGGTTTTCCTTTCAGATTTGCTACTGCATATAGTGATAGAGTTGATATCATATATTTAGGCAGCTGGTGACACAGTACAAAGAGTGGGCTTAGAGTCAGAAGATTTGAGTACAAATCTAGCCTCTGATACTTACTAACTTTGTGACCCTGGGCAAGTCACTTAACTTCTGTCTACTTCAGTAAAACAAGGACAATAACAGTACCTACCTTACAGGATTGCTTTTAGGACAGTGCCCAGCACACCCTAGCACAATGTGAACACTCATACCCTTTTATCCCTTCCCTTTATATTGAAGTATAACTAGTGTACCATAAATTAAGTTTTATTCATATGGGGATGGAAATATAATGATAATTTTTTCATGCAGGAAGAATGCTTTCCTTGCTGACATGCCAATGAGAGATTGAGTATTTCTACAAAGAATTGAAGAGGAATTTGTGTCTATCAGCAAATTATAGATGGAAACCACAATAATTGTGCTTTTTTGTTATAACATATTTAACAAGAGAGAATAATTATATCAGTTGTGTTTGAATAAGTAATATGTAAGTGAAGGGACGATAGAGAAGGAGAAGATGATACTATCTTTGTGCTTATATTTGAGAAAAAGAAAAGAGGGTTAAAAAAAGCTGACCTGTTCTCCTCTTGAGCAATCCATAATCAATCCAAGATGAACACTGGTTTCTACTGACCCTTGTAACAGGTGTACATCCTCTCATATTGTCATGTTCCATAAAAATAGTGTGACAGGGTCAAACATCTGGAGAAATAAGTAATTGCCAATTTAGTTTAATAATGCCATGGGCCACGTTAAATAACTTGAAATTCTGAGTAGCTAGAGGAATTGTGTGATAAAAGAAAGAAGTTACAGTATAATACACAGCAAGAATTCACAAATGCTTTATAAAATAGAAGTATTTCTTCTGTGGTAACATTTGAAAAGTGGACTTCTGATCTTCTCAATATGTCTCAGATCTGATTTCATTGATGTAGTGAACTCCTGGGCTTGGAAACTGACTCAAACAATGTAAATTTGTAATTTATCCAAAATTAATAGTTTTGAAGAGCTCTGAAAAGCAGAGAAGTTGCAATTTACTCTTGGTCACATGGCTATTATGTGTCAAAGACCTGACTTGAATCCATGATTTAGACTAGTTCTGTATGGACTCAGTATTCTTTCTCATGAATATAAAGCATTTTCCTGTAAATATAAATTTACACAAAATACATCTTGAGAAAACATTTTATTCACAAAATATAAAACAACTGAAACAAGTATGAAACAAGTAACTTGAGTAAAACAAATCAAGTCTCTGGAGCTCTTTGGAATTTAATTTCATGTTATAACCTAAAGATAATTATGACTGAGGTCCCGACTGAGGTCTGGAAATTTTCCTGGTAGCTGTATTTACTTGCTTTGCTTTTCTCCAGCTTCATTTTTCTATATCTCTGCATCTAGGGTAAGTTTTTACAATTTCCCTTGTGTGAGCTAAAATGTACTGTGATAGTAGACTTTTGTGTTCAATACTAATGTCCTATGCCGCCATTTATGAATATTTGTAAAATCACGGAAATACACTGGAACATTCTTAGAACATACCCTTACAGCTAAATTAGGGTTCATATATACCTTCCTCATCTTGTACAATGCTTCTCTCTTAATGCAGTCATCATCAATATTAGATTTTTTGGATGCACTCTTGTCTCAAAATAAAATTGAGGGCCACTAAAATCCCTGAGAACCTTTTTTTCTTATAAACTCTTTTCCATGCCTCATACATCTTTTCTTTGCAAAATCTATATTTTGAACAATATGTGTATGATATAGTTTGTGCATCTTATTAGAATTGCTTCTACATTTTACCTTACTGAGACCTTTTGAATTCTGACTTGATCATTCATTATTTTACTTACCTTTCCATTTCTGTTATCAGAAAACTTGTTAAACATGTCGTATTTGTCATTAACAAAATATTTTTTAAAATATTGTTAAAATGTCAAACTTCAGAGGACCAGGAATAGATCCATGAATAGAAGAAAGATGAACAAGAAGAGAAAAAGGAAAAGGAGGAAGAAGAAGAAAGAGAAGGAGAAAAAGAAGGGGGAGAAGGAGAAGAAGGAGGAGAAGAGAGAAAAGAAGAGGAAGAGGATGATGATCGTGTTTACCAAGAAAACTCCCAAAAGGCATCACAGAGTTGGACACAACTGAAATAACTAAGCAACAACCAAAACTATACCTTCCAAAATACATGGGTTTTTTTTCCTCTAGGAATTGAATGATCCCTTGTCTTACCATATAGACTATATTATCTTCCATATGTTGATATTGGAGCTACTATTAGCTCGTGTTCAGTTTGTTAAGACCCATCAAAACTTGAGGTTCAGTGTATATAATGAAACCTCGAATAAGGTTAGTGAAAGATAAAAATAAATTGAAAAGTATTTAAAACAAGCATAATATAATAATTCACTCTTATGGCATGATTTTCAAAATTGAATAATTAGGAAAACTAGATCTGAACTCTTCAAACTGAAAATGTTGGTTATATTATGAAAATCCGCTCCAAGACACTCGAGGTTCCAAACCTGGCAGCCTATTATTTTAGACTTGTGATATTTTAATCTGAAATCTCAGTTTCTGTACCAAGAATTATTCAGGAATTCATGCTTGTTGGGTAAAATGAATAATTACATGTTTTATGATTACTGTTAACATCCCAGAAAGTACAGTTCTTGACAATTTTTACCAGAAAAATCTAGGGGAAAATAAGTGAAAACAATTTCAGGAAATAGCAATATAGGAACTTGTTATTTTATTGCTGTGAAAACCTCACTTGGAGCTCTCCACTATGTTGGTGACCTTTTCCCTACAGCTTGTTGTCCTGGAGAATTTCCTAGATTACTGAGAAATTAAATGACCTACTTGGGATCATGCACTAAATACATGTCAGAACAAAAACCCATTTCTTCTGAGTTGGGAGGTCAGCTCTTTATTTTTCTATAGTACCTTTTAAATGATAATTATATAATTAACCCTTAGGAGCTAATAATTGTAAAGCACTTATCGTAATGCCAGGCACATAGTAAGAAGATGTAAATGTTAGCAATGATGATAACAATGACAAGAATCATCACAGAATTTACCCTTTAACATTTTAATGTGCCTGGAAAATAATAGCTGTTTAAAAATGGTTATTGGTTGATTTATTGGGTGAATCATCTTTGCAATCCCTGATATAAAAAGTATACCTAAAGTAGTTAACTTTCATAACAAATTTTCCTTTCCACTTAAATTCCACTTAAATTATTTAATTCTATTAATATATGACTCATAACTGTTATTAGCAATGTCTGCAATTTATTTAATTCTTTCTAGCTCAGTATTAACCTCAGTTGTTTCCGTATTGCTGAAGGAGTGCACGTGCTGTCAACATGTAGCTGTAAAAATGTTTAAATTTGTATAATGTTAAAATCATTATTTAAGTTTTTGTACCCTTTATATTTTTATACTGTGGTTCAGTTACCTCTCTGAGTCTTGGTTTCTTTATCTGTAAAATGAAAGGGTTGACTAAACTCCCTTTAAGGGATCTTCTAATCCTAAATATATGTTCTTTAAACTATTTTTTTCTTTTTTCTTTATTTTTGTTGACTGTTCTTTTCACTTAGAGTGAGATACAAATGCTTTATTTCAGAAGTTCTTTCCTTCTAGCTGTTTTAACATTATAGGTTCCTTGTAGGGGTAAGAGTAATCAGGCATAGCAGTAATGAAATTAAGGACTTATGCCAACATGAATTTGAAACCTAAGTATCCATGTGTAATCTGTCTTTAAATAATCAAGTTGAATGTATGTACATTTATTTATTAGCTATTAATATAGTATCTAAATATTTATGCACTAACCTAGAAGCAATTATAAGAATAAAACATTCATGAATATATTTTGCTCTGAGAATTCTCATGAATTGTTCTAGTCATATATAAAGATTTTATTTGACTTTATTGTAAGAGGGCTGACCACTTTGTATACATCCTACCAGTCTAATTTTTAGTGTTTTCTATTTAAAAAAAGAAAACCTACATTTTCCTTTATTCTTTATATCCATCTATTTGCAAAGTAATGCCTGGATATGATTTTCAGAGACACACCTTTTCTTTTGGATATCATGCTACTGCTGCTGCTGTTTTATATATCATGATACTTCCAGTAAAGAAAAGGTACTAAAATTATTAAAACAAGAGCAAATAAAAAGTGTTAAGTTGTAAAAATCAATATATTTGTGCTCTGGAAAAAATAAAATGAGTTATACTTCAGTATGTCAGGGATCTCTGATTTCGTCAGTGTTTGGCATACCCTCAATTGACACATATCAGGTACACCCTCTGTTACAGGGTAGGTGGTCTTTGAAAATTTCCATGACCAAAAATACTCTAACCTGTGGCCAGTACAGTGATGAACATCTCCAAATTCTCTTGCTCTATATAACAATAAGCTCAGAAATACTTCCATTTCAAAAGTTATGGTCACTAGTTTGTGTTTTATAAGTCTTAAATGTTTAAAAGTATGATTTAGACTACAGTCAGTGTCTACCTTTCCTATATTTCCTAACCGCCTAGTCCAAATTTCAAAATTAAAATAGATTTTTTGAGTATTCGTTGAGAATTTAGAAGAGAATATTCTTTTCTTCTCTATGTTTTTTGACAGGGATAATAATGCATATTTTTACAAAAACTGATTATAACCAAAATGGTCAATTTCCTCTATGCATGGAATTGTATTCTTCCAAGTTCTCATTCTTCCCTATACATGATAATTTGGATTTCCAACTATTTTCTACTATAAATCATTATGGGGCTTAAAAATCTGAAAATATAGCATTTGACTTTCAAATAATTCAGTTTTAAAACTCCTGTTTTATTCTCCAAGTTTCTTTCAGAATCTAAAATGCCTTTCACAGAAATGGAAATAATGTAAAATCATTTATATAAATCATAAGTTATAAAATGAAAATAACAAAAAAAGTAGATTTTCTTTCTTTCAGTAAGACTGAAAAGAATTGTCCTCTTTCCTTGCTCCTATTCCGTTTTGATCAACTGGATGCATGATTTGACTTACTTTAGCCACAAGTTAATGTCAGTCAGTCATCCATCTATCTATCCATTTATTTATTTTAGAGGGCTAAGGCAAGGCAATTGGGGTTAAGTGACTTGCCTAAGGTCACACAGCTTGGAAGTGTGTCAAGTGTCTGAGGTAAAATTTGAACTCAGGTCTTCCTGACTCCAGGGCCAGTGCTCTATTCACTGTGCCACCTAGCTACCCACCACACTTTTTTTTGAGTCATCAGGCATTTATTAAGCACTTACTATGTGCCTAGCAGTTAGGTGGCACAGAGGATAGATTACTGGGTCATGAGTAAGGAAGACCTGAGCTCAAATCTGGGCATGACCAAAAGGATGGAGTGACATAATGTACGAGGTTCTGTGTTAAATGCTGGGAATACAAAGAGTGTCAAAACACTGACCATGTTTAAAGGGCTCCCAGTCTAATGGGAGAGACAACAGGCAAATGTGTACAAACACGGCATGTATGGGAAGTGTAGAAAATAATCAACAAAGGGAAGAATGAAGGGGTACAGTATTGGGAAGCACTTCCTACAGAAGATGGAATTTTGGTTGGGTCTTGAAGAAGTCAGGAAAGCCAGAAGGAGTCAGAGAGCCAGGTGAGCAGGAAGAGCTTTCCAGCCATGAGGGAGAGGCAAAGGAAATATCTGGGACAAAGAGATGGGGTGTCTTGTTCATCAAAGAACAAGGAGGACTTTGTCCCTGGATTGAAGAGAGTAGTTGTCTTCATGGCCCCATTGAGGACTTTGTCCAAGGATTGAAGCGCATTGTTGTCTTCATGACCCTGTTGAGGACTTTGTCACTGGATTCAAGAGCTCATTGTTGTCTTCATGACCCCACTGAGGACTTTGTGACTGGATTGCAGAGAATTGTTGTCTTCATGACCCCATTTGAGGTTTTCTTTGCAGAGGTGCTGAAGTGGTTTGCCATTTCCTTCTCCAGCTCATTTTACAGCTGAGGAAACTGAGGCAAGCAAAGTTAAGTGACTTGTTATCCCCTAGCTGAAAATTACATGGGGAGGCGTAAAGTGTAAGAAGACTGGAAAGTTTGGGGGTGGGAGGGTAGGTTATGAACAGCTTTGAAAGAAAGGCTTTTGTATTTGTTCCTAGAGGTGATATGGAATCACTGGAGTTTATTGAGTATTGGGGTGACATGGTCAGACCTGCACTTTAGGAAAATCACTTTGGCAGATGAATTGAGGATGAATTTAAGTGGGGAGAGACCCGAGGCAGGCAGACCCACCGACAGGCTATTGTAGTAGCCAAGGCATGAGGTGATACAGGCCTGTGTTGGGGTGCCGGTGGCATAAAATGAGAGAAGGAAACATTTGGAGACATTATTCAGAGGTGAGTCTGACAAGCCTTGGCAAAAGGTTGGCTCTGGGAGAGGATAAGAAAGTGATGGATGTGTCAGGGATGGAGTCAGAGGAAACGGAAGGCGATGCCATCAGCAACAACGGGGAGTTATTGGAGGGAGGTAATGAATTCACTTTAGACATATCGAATGTCCACATTTAAGATCTCTCCTGAACATCCAATTGTCTGATGTCTGAAAGGCAGAAAATTCAGGACTGGAGGTCAGAAGAGAGGGTCAGGCTGGTGAAGTAGATTTGAGATTTATCAGTATAGTGATGACATCTAAATTCATGGGAGCTGAGGAGGTCAGCAAGTGAAGCAGTATAAAGGGACGACAGAAGACAGCACAGAGCAGAGCCCTGTGGAGCTCATCTGGTTATTGGGCATGAGCTGGTTTAGAATCCACCAAAGGAAACTGAGAAGGAACAGTCAGAAAGCAAGGAGGAGAACCAGGAGAGACTGGGATTCTAACAGCCTAGGAAGAAGGGAGGATTAAGAAGAGGGTTGGCAACAGTGTCAGAGGTCTGCAGAGAAGTCAAGAAGCATGACGCCTGGGGCGGCTAGATGACCCAGTGAATAGAGCACCGGCCCTGGAGTCAGGAGGACCTGAGTTCAAATCCGGCCTCAGACGCTTGACACACTTACTAGCCGTGTGACCTTGGGCAAATCACTTAACCCCAATTGCCCTACCTTCCCCCCTCCAGAAAAGCACACACACACACACACACACACAGAAAAGCATGATGACAAAGAAGAGGACACTTTATTTGGCAGTTTGGGAGATCATTAGTGATTTTGGAGAGAGCAGCGATACACCATTACCTATAATAATAGGTTACTATATCTATTTATAATATTTGTTTGCAAATAAATGAATATTTTATAATTGCTATCAATAATTATTAATATTATTATTATAACATCTGGATGGAGTAGATAGAGCACAAAACCTGGGGTCAGAAAGACCTGAGTTGCAATCTGACCTCAAAAGTTTACTAGCTCATTGTCAGACAGAAAGTCATTAAACTTCAGTCCACATCAGTTTCCTTTCCTGTAAAATAATATCATCTACCTCCAACATTGCTATGAAAATAAACAAGTGATACTTGTAAAGTGCTTTGCAAACCTTAAAGTGCTATATAAACACTATCTATAAATAATAATTTATTATATAAAGCCTCATCATTCAGGTTCTGTCCTGAACTGGTCACAATTATGTGGGGCAGACTGGAAGACTCCCTTTTTATACTATCTGTAAAGGAAGAGTTTGCTAAGCATGTAGTTTAAACAGGCTTCTAAAAAACAAATTCTTTAAGGGGATAGATTATTTTTAGCAGCATTAAGTACTTTCAAAACACTGATTTGCATACAATCAGTTAGCTAATCATAAATCTATTCACTGAGACAAGTCCCTTACTGTCATCTTTTTCTGTGACAAGTTTTAACACTAGTTTCTTCTGTATGTATAGTCTCAATAAAAAAACAAAAACATTGATTTAGGGAGAAAACACATTGTAATTCAGTTGTTTCATCAGTTCACACTATGATGTGCTATAGTGGAAAATAGATACTGGGTTTGGTGTTAGAAGATCTGAGGCTGAATCTTAGCTCATCAGCTTATTACCTGTGTGACTTTGGCCAGGCAGGTTTTAACTTCTCCAGGCCTCCGTTCCCTCCAATATAATATGAAGAAGTGAGATGAGATGATCGCCAAGGTCCCTTGCCTTTCTCAGTCTTGTTCTCTTAATTCCTTAATATCAGTGAATTTTTAATGTTACGTAATTCTCACCCCTGATTATATCTCACATTCAATATAACACTGTTCAAAGCGATTCCATCAGAGGAAGATAGATAGGGTGAATATATTAAGAACCCCATTTTACAAATTAGAATCCAAAGGGTGAAGTGACTTGCCTTTATCTTGTGGTCATTTCAGCAATGGAAAGTAAGTATCCCAGCTTTTTATTCAGTGCTATTTCCATCTGTGCCCAGCCCCACCCTCGGGGTGGTTTTTTCTATAATCAATCAATCTCCTGAAGGAATTATTAGTAAACCTTTTGTCAATCTCTTGTATAACTTCATAGAAAGCGTATGTGCTATATATCAGGGGTTGAATTTATTCTCATTATTTAGTAGACACTATGGTCTTTTGTTGCTGTTCTTATTCAAATAGCATAATATATTCCCAAAGGGTACTTTCCTAAGAAGCATTGGAATCGCAAATTGAGAAGGATGTTTGGTCTGAAAACACATAGACCTTTATCATGTCTCTGAAATTTTTACAATGATGCCAGTTCATCCAAACACCCAAGGAAATGTTCATGTATCATATATAGCATATATACAACTTAAAACTCAATGGGAATTTTAGTGTATATTGCATAATGCAGTATTATTATGGTTTCCTTTCATTTTTAGACCTTCTTCTGAGGCTCCTTATATCTACTTGCCCTCACAGCTGCCTGCCTACCCTCCAACATCTTTCCATCCAGGGCCACCCTCTGGCTGCAATTTTTTTCCATCAACTTATTCTTGTGGAGTAAGTTAAAATACTCCTTATTCGCCACTACAACTTGAATCAAGATCCTAATAGATTGTCTATCAGCCCACATGACATTTTCTCTTATTTCTTCAGGATTTCAGTTCTTAGCTCACAGTTTTCCTTTTTACCTCAATTTCTCCCCTTATTATTGATGTCCCCTCAAAAACTCTAATCTCTCAAATCTTCAATTTCCTCATCTCCCATGACCTACTCCTCTGGTCTACTTCAGCTACATACAGGGATAATCTCTTCCTTGATCCCACCATGAGGACTTAATTCCTTTTTGGGAGCTCCATTTGTATTTGGGGTTCATTTCAACTTGCTTTTTGAACTAGTATGTTGGTTTTATCAGTTGATTTCAGACCCCTGTTTAGAAGGCCCTATGATTTGAAAAATCCATTGAAGGAAACAAGAGTGCCCTACGTGTTACATGACCTCTGTACAGATTTTGTCTTAACCTCCATCTTAATTATCCTATGAATTGCAAAGGACTTCATTGGGGGAATATTTGTATAGGTTGTTCTATGTACTAAGGGGTCCCCTGGGAGAAATTTTCATACAAAATGTTTCATTTTCTTATGTGAGGGTAAAAGTGTTGATTTCTAATTGATCTCAGATTTCTATTAGGAGAGCTCCACATGCTCTGAGTGCTTATTGTAGAATCACCTTTCTTTATAAGAGGAACACTCATTTTTCCTTTTCTGTATTTTTTTGAGAAATTATTTTATTTCATGAGGACTTTGTAAAATGTTGTTTGTACAGTTCATGTAACTTTGTATTTCAGGGGAAATAATTGACAAGCCCATGTAGTGGCAAGCACCCCAGCGTTTCCAGGGTGGCTGCCAACACAGGTTCTTAGATCTGCTTTGTTAAAGGAAAGCAACTCAAAATGGGTTAACAAGCTTGCTTTAATCAGTCAGATATGTATCATTTACCTAGTTCAGGGGAAAAAGGTCAGCACCCCAAACTTCAGAATACACAGACAGAATTATCAAGTCATTGAAACAGATCAAGTGGACAGGTTTCCAAACTGTCCAACAATTACATCCATACCAAATCAACATCTGGGTTTCAACATCTGGGTTTTTCAAATGGGGGGGCTCTCAACAACGGCTTCCCAGAATCTCATCTGATCAAATCACAGAATACTTCTCAAAGTGAGCCCCAAAACAAAGCTACACATCAGGGCTCATATAGCCTTCTCCTGGCTCAGAAAATGTAACAGCCTTAATGACTCACTGGCCAATCAAGAAGTATCTACTGAAAAACAAGCCTCCCACCCCAGGCACTAGGTGCACTTTAGCCCAGGGGCAGGGAAGATCTTTAAATTTACATTCCCATCACAGCCCATCAACTCTGATTATTCTGAGTACTCACAGCAATTAGAAGGTTGTCTAAGAACTTTGTTGAATGGACTTATGCTATTCTTTATTCTTTATGCTATTCTTTGAACTGGCCATTAACATTATGTAACTGTCTTACATAAGCTTTGTTGAAATTCATTAGTGTAATGTGGAAATATATTTTATGTGATTACACATATGTAACCTATATCAAATTGCTTCTTATTTTCAGGAGGGGGGAAGGGAGAATATTTGGAATGCACAATTAAAAAATTAAAAAGTTATAATTATGACTAGCAGAAGAAGCACAATGATTTTCCTAGCTTCTCAGAGACATTTTCCAGAACTGAGGATATGGACAAATGTACCAAAAAGTACTCCCAAGGTGATCACTGGAAAAGCAGATGTTTAACTGCCATGAGTGTGTAATGTCGGTGATTGGGGTATCCTCACCTGATCTGCTGTACCCAAGATTCATCTCACTTCCAGAGAAACATGTGCTCTGGATTGAGATTGAAGGACATGAGCTTTGGGATGATGTAACAACCTCTAAATTAGTCCCTTTTGAATTTCACTTTTGAATTATTATACAGTTTTCTTATTAATACTTGATCCATGCCTTATTGTCAAGTGTAAGAGAAGGTAACATCAAAGGACTAGCCATTGAGAAGGAAAAATTTACCCAATCAGTGCATTTTAAAATGAGAGAGAAATTCTTTTGCAGTCATTCTTCAATCTGTCAAACATATAAGGAGTCTTCTGGCCTGTGCTTAGACTTCTATCCAGGGGTGGAGGTATCCTCTCCTTCTGGCAGCTATTTGGCTGCCATGTTATCATCGTGCTGTATCATGTCCTACATCATATATGCCTGATACTGAAGCTCACGTTTCTGGCTCCCTTTTCTGCTTTGTGTTTCTTTCCTTGAGTGCAGGTCTTTCAACAGTCATCTTGATATGTGTGTTTTTCTGAACTTCATGGCAATTGCATGGGTTGAAGAGGTTCAGAACACCTGGATCAAGGAGCTATTTTCTTACCAAGAAGTGACCTCTGGAAAAAAAAAAAAAAACTTCAGATAAGATGATAATAGCCATATGAATGATTCCAAGCCATACTTTGTTCAGAAGATTGAGGCTTTGAATAAATTGCTCAATGAAGAACTGAGATGAAAAAGAAATACGTACTCAATTGTCTCAAAAATTGATACGCTTTTAATATTTTAAGTATCAACCCCATAAAGAATATAATGTGCATTCATATACTCTTTCATATTTTGATTTGTCAATGCCTGCTATGAGCCATTTGTGTTTTAAGCATTTTTGTCTTTTTTACTTTCTCACCTCTTTTTAAATCTTATTTAATATTTTATTTTTTGCAATTACATGTAGAACAATTCTAATGTTCTTTTTTAAAAAAAATATTGATTTCCCAATTTGCTTTTTCCTTCTCCCCCTGCCATTGAGAAGGCAAGTAATTTGACATAGGTTATGCATGTGTAGTCAAGCAAAATACATTTCTGTATAAGTAATTCTTTGAAAGAAATCAGAGAAAAAAACACAAGAAAAATAAAGAAAGTAAAGAAAAAGTATCTTTGATCTTCATTCAGGCTCTATCACTTCTTTCCCTGGAGATGGACAGCACCTTTCCTCTTAATTCCTACTGAATTGTCTTGGATCATTGTATTGCTGAGAATAGCTAAATTATTTGTAGTAGATCATCATACAATATTGCACTTTCTGTGTAAATGTTCTCCTGATTCTGCGCATTTCACTTTTCATCAGTTCATCTAAGTCTTTCCTTGTTTTTCTGATAGTATCCTGCTCATCATTTCTTACAGCACAATAGAATTCCATCATCTTCATATGCAATGGCTTCTTCAGCCATCCTCTCAATTTCCAATTCTTTGCTACCACCAAAAGAACTGCTATAACTATTTTTGTGCCCATAGGTACATTTCCTTTTTTTTTTTTTTTTTTTATCTCTTTGGGATACAGATCTAGTAGTGATATTACTTAGTCCAAAGGATATGCATTGTTTTATAGACCTTTGGGTGTGGTTTCAAATGGCTTTTCAGAATGGTTGAATCAGTATACAACTTCACCAACAGTACATTAGTGTTTTAATTTTCCCACATCCCCTCCAACATTTGTCATTTTCCTTTTCTGTCATATTAGCCAATGTGACAGATGTGAGACAATAGTTGAGAGTTATTTTAATTTGTAATTCATCAATAGTGATTTAGAGAACTTTTTAAATATAACTTAGATGGCTTTGCTTACTCTGTCTGAAAATTGCTTGTTCATATCCTTTGACCATTTATCAATTGAGGAAGGACTCTTAGTTCTATAAATTTGGTTTGGTTTGCTATATGTTTGAAAAATGAAATCTTTATCAGAGAGACTCCATGAAATTTTTTTTTTCCCCAGTAAAGATTACTATGTATTTCCCTGTGTCCTATTTACCACTGTTTAACCGACTTTCACTTTCCTTTTACCCTGTCCATTCTCAGAAGTGTTTTCCTTCTGATTTTACCTCCCACAAATTGCCCTCCCTTCTATCAGCTCCCCCACCCATCTCTTATACCCTTACCTTCCAACTTTCCTGTATGGTAAGATCATTTATATTCCCAACTAATGTGTATATTATTCCCTTTTTAAGCTATTTTTTGTAGTTGTTGTTGCTTTTTGCAGGTCAATTGGGGTTAAGTGACTTGCCCAAAGTCACATGGTTAGTAAGTGTGTCAAGTGTCTGAGGCCTTATTTGAACTCAGGTCCTCCTGACTCCAGGGCTGGTGCTCTGTTCACTCTGCCACCTAGCTGCCCCTTAATCTAATTTTGATGAGAATAAGGTTCATGTGCTATCCTTCCCACATCCTCCATTTTCCCCTCCACTATAAAATCTCTTCCAGGCTTCCCTTACATCATAGAATTTATCTCACTCTACCTCTCCCTTTCCCATTCTTCCAGTGCATTCTTCTTTCTCAAAATTTAATCTAATTTTTTTTTCTAGATAATCTTACCATCACATTAAACTCACATCTCTGCTTTCTGTCCATGTATACATCTTCTAACTGCCTCAATAATGAGAAAGTTTTTAGGAATTATAGATAATATTTTTTCATGTAGGAGAATAAACAGTTTAACAGGGATGGGGACCTGTGGCTTTGAGGCCACATGTGGCTCTCTAGGTCTTCAAGTGAAGCTCTTTGACTGAATCCAAACTTCAACAAAAAAATATTTTTATTAAGGAGATTTGTTCTTTGAAGTTTGGATTGAGTCAAAGGGCCTCACTTGAGGACTGAGAAGCCACATGTGGCCTTGGGGGTCACAGGTTCCTGACCCCTGGGCCTTATCAAATCCCTTATGATTTATTTTCCTATTTACCTTTTTATGCTTCTTTTACAAATTGCATTTGAAAGGCAATTTTTCTTTTAATTTTTGGTCTTTTCATCTAGAATGTTGAAAAATATTCTCTTTCACTGAATGCCCATCTTATCCCCTGAAGTAGTATATTCATCTTTGTTGGGTAGATGATCCTTAGTTTTATTCCTAGCTCCTTTGCCCTCTGGAATATCATGTTTCAAGCCCTCTGATACTTTAATGTAGAAGCTGCTAAATCTTGTGTTATCCTGACTGTGACTCCACAAAATTCAAATTGTTTCTTTCTGGATACTGGAGATATTTTCTTCTTGACTCTGGAAATTGGCTATAATATACCTGGGAGTTTTCATTTTGGGATCTTTCAGGAGGTGATCAGTGGACTCCTTCAATTTCTGTTTTACCTTTTAGTTCTAGAATATCAGGACAACTTTCCTTCATGATTTCTTGTCTGGTTTCTTGTCTTGTCTTGATTCTTTTGTTGATCATGACTTCCAGGTAGTCATATATATAGATATAGATATAAATTTAATTATCTCTCCTAGATCTCTTTTTCAGATCAGTTGTTTTTTCCAATGAGATATTTCACATTATCTTCTTTTTTTTATTCTTTTGGTTTTGTTGTCTTGTTTCTAGATTTCTCAGAAAGTCATTAGCTTGCATTTACTCCATTCTAATTTTTTAAGAAATTATTTTCTTCAGTGAGATTTATACTTCCTTTTCCATTTGGCCAATTCAACTTTTTAAGGAATTTTTTTCTTCAGTGATTTTTTTTGCCTCTTTTTTTCCATTTGGCCAATTCTGCATTTTAAGGCATTCTTCTCCTCATTGGCTTTTTGTACCTCTTTTATCGTTTGGCCTAGTTTGTTTTTCAAGGTGTCATTTTCTTCAGTATTTTTTGTGTCTCCTTTACCAAGCAGTTGACTCATTTTCCATGATTTTCTTCCATCGCTCTCACTTCCTTTTCCCATTTTTTCTCTACCTCTTTTACTTGACTTTCAGAATCCTTTTTGAGCTACAACATGGCCTGAAACCAATTCATATTTTTTTGGAAGCTTTGGATGTAGGAGGTTTGACTTTGTTATCTTCTTCTGAGTGTGTGTTTTGATCTTCTTTGTCACCACAGTATCTTTTCATAGTCAGAATTTTTCCCATTGTTTGCTCCTTTTCCCAGACTATTACTCGACTCTTAACTTCTTAAAAGTAGAACTCTGCTTCCGTGGTGCAGGGCACACTGTCCTAAGCTTTGTGGGTTTTTATGCAGCTCTTTTCAGAGATACTTTTGGGAACCCATATGTTTTCAATTCTTCCAAGGTGATGTGATTTAAGTAGAGGTATTTACTACCCTCCTGGCCTGTGTTGTTGTCTCTGAGTAACCACAAGCACTCCTATCTTCCCTGGAACTGTGAGGAGGGTTCTTTCTTCACTGTGGCTACAAACTCTGGTCTCCTTGTGTGCCTTTTTTTCCTGGGACTGCCACCTAGGTCTTCAACCTACATGTGAGTCTGGGCAAAGCAACAGAATGCTGCCTCATGGCTAGCAGAGAGACCCTTGTAATTGCGTTCGGACCAATTGATTGACCCCCTTATGGTCTGTGGCCTGAGAACTTTGGAAAGCAACGTACCACTGCTGATTCATGACTCCCAAGGCCTTCTCTTGATTTGCTGGGGCTAGGGCTGTGTAGGTGTGGTCTGCCCTAGACTCTGCACCATTCACACCCAGGTGTGACAGATGTTTCCTGTTGACCTTCTAAGTTGTCTTTGGCATTTGTGGGTTGAGAGGAAACTTCTTACTGCAGCCTCTGCTTCAGTCTCCAGGAGGCCGCTCCTGGTTTTGTCTGGTCTTCCCTGGCACAGCTTGTGCTAGAATGTGCTCCTTTTGCATCCTGGAACAAAAGATCTTTCCTGCCAATCTTGCAACTTGTCTTGGGCTGGACAATGGCTTGACTCTGTCTTTTTGTGGGTTTTGCTGCTCTAGAATTTGTTTAGAGTCATTTTTTAAAGGTATTTGGAAGGGAAGAGCTTAGTTAAGTCCCTACCTTTATGCTGCCATTGTGGCTCGACCTCTCCCCAATTATTTAAGATTCTAAAGCTCTTGATAACTTGTCCTTAATCTGCCTTTGCTGGAAAGAACTTCCATATCATCCCACTACCTCTCACAATACCTCTTTTCCTTCAGAATTCTGCTCAAGTAGCACCTTTCACAGAAAGCCTTTTCTAATTCTCTTACCTGCATGACTGTTAAGCTCCTCCCCCATAGTACTTTGTGTATAATAATTTATGCACTTAACTATCTCCCTGCTCGACAGAATGCAAGTTTCTTGATAGGAGACATTGTTTTCTTTTCTATCTTTGCAGCCCCACCACTTAGTGCAATGCCTAACAATAGTTAGATAATTAGTAGGTACTTCCTGATGAATTGATTGGTTGATATATGGAATTCCAGGACAAATCAATTAACAAATTGAAAGAGTCACAAGTCACGTTAACTGGCATCAGAACAAGAACTTTAAAGAGATTACAGTAGCAGAATATGGATGTTGATCTTAATTCTGTATTTTTATAATAAAGTGAATAATTATTTCTATATAACTTTTTCCTTTTATAAAAATGCATTTATTTTTCCATGAAAAATCCTTTAAATAGAAGGATCATATCTAGGATCATGAATGTATATGGAGCAGGTTGTTTAAAACTAGAACATCTGCATTTATAATTGATGGCCCTAGAACTTCCTGGTGGCAACATTTCTTCCTTATAGAATATATAGACTCACAGTTCATTACTTCCCTAATACTCCCCGTCTATCAGCCAGATCTTAAGTCTAGTGTCACTTCTGTCATTTCATGATATGTTATTACATTTTATCTTAATGCTTTACAACATGATCATTTGTAACACAATGCAAAGATAAAACACAAAGCTGACATGACATTTTCTCAATAGGGAATCCACAAATAGACAGCAATAAAAATGAATGTGTGAGTAAGTGAAGATAATGAAACTATATATGTATATGTTTACATATATATGTATACAAAATAACATTGTATTTCATAGTCTTTTTCATATTCTCAAATTAACCCCCCCCTTTCTTAGAGTTCATTGATATCATACATATGTATGGCAATACATGACAGTCTTTAAAAAAAAAAGTTCCATGACATAAATATGAGTGATGTAAAGGACTCCTTCCTATTTTGAATTTTGTTTTCACAGTATTTTAAGAGTAGACACAAACAAGTGTGTTCTTTCTTGAGTTTTAATTAAATAGGAGTAGTGTCAGCGTGACAGAGGGGGAGAATACTGGACTCAGACATGTCCGACATTTATGACATCACGACATCTGACATCAGACACATCCCATATCCATGTGAGCCTGAAAACGTCATTTAATCTCTATGAGCCTTAAGGAATTCCTTTGGATTTATTTACATTATTTATGTTTTGTCATATATGATAGTGAGGGGAGACCTCACACCAATAGTTTCCTAATGTTGTTAAAAACAAAGAACCTTTGTACATTTGCCAAATTGAATGAGATTAGACCGATAGTTTTCATTTAGAAAGAAGTCAATAAGTATCAAAGGAATTTAGTTGGACATTTTTACCATACATGTGTTGGGTCTGCAATAGAATTAACAATGAAAAGATTTAAAATTGGAAAAACTTTAGAGGTCACATAATTCAACTCCTTCATTTTCCATATGAAGGAACTGAGGCCTCGGAAGGTCATACTAGTTTTGCTATTCAGTGTGACATGGAATTATGAGTTTAGAATACAGAAAAAAATTAGCTAGTAGTTTTTTTATGTGTGTGGAACATTATGAAAATGCTAGAAATGTTAATTATATATACCTATAATACTTTGAGTCTTAAATTTGTTTTCCTCTTTTCTTCCATTTTTTCTTTTATCTTTTCTTTGATGGAACAGGATCATTTTGGAATTCAGCTTCCTTCAATACTGAGACATCATACCTTCATTTCCCTACCTTCCATGGAGAGCTTAGCGCAGATGTGTCTTTTTTTTTTAAGACTACAGCTTCATCAGGTGTATTTTTAGAAAACCTGGGGATTAAAGACTTTATAAGGATAGAACTACATTGTAAGTCCCATACTTTCAAAAGGGTATTTGCTAAGGGATTCACTTTATTGGGAAGCCAGCCCCTTTGTTAACCTAATTTTGAAACCATTCCTTCTCTTTTAGCATTTGTTAATTACGTACTTATAACTCAAGAATTTTATGAATTTAAGAGTCAAGAAAGGAAATAAAGTAGTTTGCTGTTAAACACTTTAAATTCTATGAAAATCATCTCAGTCTTAACAGTGACACCTATTCTTTTCATTATCCCACTGGGTCCTGATTAAGAAAACAATGTATTTATTTCAGACTAAAAGTTGCTTTGAAGATGATTTTTTTTTGAAGCAATGCATTGATGATATTTTTTGACCGAGTGAACCAGTTGTTTAAATTTCATAGAGCTATAGCTTACTGTTAATTATCCAGTGTCAAATTTGAGAGATCATTTAAGTGGAATTAAGATTGTTTGACAAAAACAAAACAAAAATTTTCTTTAGCTTCCATGAATCATCTTTAAATGAAACCGCCAAATTTTATTTGTCTTCATGCTAATGATACGTGAATATCTTTAGCAATAAATGAAATCTGAATACAACCTTTCTGGAAGCAAACTTTTCCATAAAAAAGACTCACTTTTCTATCCTAGGATGTTTTTTTCTGCATTTTAAACACCCCACCCCAATCCCCACTCAGGCATAGCACAATCTGTATTCTGTTGCCTTACAGTCGTCTTATGATTTAAGATACAAAATTCCTATCTATGTGAAATAACTTGAGCCACTACCACCTCTGCCATTTCTAGCTCCAGCTGAAGTAATATTTTCATTTGATGTGGGGAATGGACCATTTGAAGTTATGGTGCAATCACCTACACACCTAAATGACAATCAGTGGCACTATGTCAGAGCTGAAAGAAATATTAAAGAAGCATCGCTTCAAGTGGATCAGCTCCCACCAAAATCACAGCCTGCCCCAGTCGATGGACATATCCTTCTGCAGCTCAACAGTCAGCTCTTTGTGGGTAAGTATTCCTTGGAGCTAATTTTGCAATTGGATTGTGAAGTATGGGTGACTGTTAGGAAAGTGTTAAATATTATTTTGTTGTTCTTCTCTATTCCTTCCAGTCATGTCAGACTCTTAGTGGCCCCAGTCAGGGTTTGCTTGGCAAAGATACTAGAGTGGTTTGCCATTTCCTTCTCCAGCTCATTTTACAGATGAGGAAACTGAGGCAAATCGGATTAAATGACTTGTCCAGCATCACAAAGCTAATAAGTGTATGAGACCAGATTTGAACTTTCTGAGTCCCAGCTGGGCCCTCTCTATTCACTGTACCACTTAGCTGTTTAAAGATTTTTAAGAATATGAAAAGCTGTATTATAATTATATTTTAAATTATTAATTGTACAAGTTTGCTGTATATCTCATGAGTCTTCTCACCGTTTTTATTTTACCCATGCCATCCCCCCTTTGTAGCATCCTTCATGTACTTCTCACCTACTTCTTATGCTGTCAGTTGAAAATTTAAAGCCAAACTTCCACTTAGTACAGATGTGTACTACAAATTTCTTCTCCCAAGTGGAAAATTTCATGAATAGTTAATGACAACTCAAGCTTATTCTACTGTCTTCAATTGGAAGCTGCAATGAATTATATTTATAAGTAGTGACTATTTGCTTCTATTAGATGGAGTGCTAGTTTTTCTAAAATTGTTTTATACCTTTTTTTCTATCTTAGAAAGACTGTGATTTAAATTTATAACTAATTATTTTACCTTTATTCTTTATGCCCAGGTATGAAAATTTACCTTTAACTAATGTTAACTCTATAACCGTGTTCATTTCAAAGCAGTGGCTCCAATAACAGAAATCTTCTAACCCCCCTTTTCCCAATCACCAATGTAGGCAGAACATTAAGGAGATTCTTTTCTGCAATGCTGTGTAAACTGATCTCACTTATAACTTGCTTAGAAAGAAGATTTCAAAATTATTTTTCTCTAGCTCATGTGGCATGTTTTAAAGTCAGTGCATAGACACATCTGCCCATTAGAAACCAGGTTAAAAGG
>NW_027185791.1:25565117-25576232 GCF_028583685.1 Petaurus breviceps papuanus | reverse complement strand
GGGGGATGGAGGTGGGAAGTGGGGTTAGGGGAGGAAGTGGGGGAGGAGTCAAGAGAAAGAAGTTCAAAATCTTGTCTATGGATAAAAGTGTGGGATTCGAGAGAGTGGAGAGTGGAGCAGACGAGGAGCTAAGGGCCAGAAACTGGTACACAGAAGAGAGATTGTTTTTAATGGAGTAGAAAGTTTGTGGGAGCCCCCCTGGTGAGAATGGCATCATGGTCCATGGCAGGCAGATGAGACTTTAGCAGCTCGGATTGTATTTCGCTATTCACCACTACTGGTAGGCTGTTAATTTGTAAACAATTCTTTCTCTCTCTCTTTTTTAATAACTTAAGTTTGTTCCTATTGTCGGCCAGCATGTTATTATTCACGATTAGAGTATGCGTGGAAGAATATCTCTCCATAGAGACTAATAATATGGAAAAGTATATAGAGCAGTGCACCTTGAATGGAAGATTTGAATTCCAATCCACTCTCAGACACTAGCTGTGTGAACCTGGACAAGTCACTTAACCTTGGTTTTCTTTGGTATATATGTAAAATGAGGGTAACAGTAGTTCACAATATGTATTGTGAGGATAAGATTAGATAATATTTGTAAAGTGCTTATGGACCCTTGAAGTGCTATGGAAATGCTATCTATAATTATTATTTTCCCTGAGAGGCTTTGCATTTTACAAATTGCTAGATAACCCTATTGTCCTAGTTTGACAAGTT
This sequence comes from Petaurus breviceps papuanus, assembly GCF_028583685.1. Lineage (NCBI taxonomy): Eukaryota > Metazoa > Chordata > Mammalia > Diprotodontia > Petauridae > Petaurus > Petaurus breviceps. Next base: position 25,575,515 of record NW_027185791.1, on the reverse strand, counting down.
AAAAGGCTTCCCTGGGATTTATCAAGTCACATTTAAATTTAAATTGTTGTATTATTAAATGTATTAAATGTGTTCTTGTATAATTCTCCCAAGTAGATCCCTAAAACTTGAATTTAGTGTTCACTCATATTTCCCCCAGAATAAGCCTTTGGCACAAGTGTGCAGCTGAGGCTTTGACCATAGGTCCCAGGGGTTAAAATTTTCCCTTTTTATCTAAAGGGAGGGAGAGAACTAGGAGGGCCTGAGAAAGAGTCCTTCATCCAAGCCGGGCCAGTGTTCTGTGACCCTACTGCTTTCAGATTGTGAGGAAGATTAAGGAGGACATACTTCACAGAAATACTTAGTATTACATGTAGTGTTACTTGGTATTACATAGATAGTTTCTGATGTAATAACATTGTAATACTATGTCCTTTGGATTTGACCAATCAGATTTATTTTTTAAATAGTGTCTTCATTAAAAGGAGGATTTGTGATTTTGTCAGCTTGGGGATCTCCTAGTGTAGGGTACAAGTCACAAAACATGTGTGTCTTATCTAAATTCTAAGGAGTTGCAATTGCTTGAGACATATGAAAAAGGTCACAGCTAAAAACGTGCCAGAAGTGTGATCTGAGGTCCGAGGCTTCCTAGGTGCAAGTCCAGGTCTGTATACACTAGAAGATGTTTCCTCTACTAATATATTAGATGATATTTATTTAAACCACAATCTCAAAATCTAATGGTGTAACTGTTCTTCTGACATCCTGTGATATGTTCAAACTCAGAGTCCTTAGAGAAGTAGTGAAGAATATTGGAGGACAGCTAAGACCTCAGAGGTAGTTCAATGCCACCAGATCAGTTTCTCTTTCTACATTACAGCAGTAGGGCCATTCCCCAAATCCTTCCCTACTCATGTGGCAATGGTAGAATTATTCTGGAAAAAAGAGAGGGAAAGGACTTTTGAAGAAATAATCTTTAAAACTTTGATGAAAATCTATACATTTCACAGTGGATGACAGATATATTTGTTATTGATGAGAATTCTTTCTTTAAAATAATGCAGTAATGTATTCTGGAAAGTATAGACAATAATGAGTGATATTCTAAGTTTTGAAAACTGTTAGAATAGACTTTAGAATTTAGTCAATTTGCTTAAGAATAAAAGAATATGAGAGTTTGTGTGCATGTCTATTGAAATGCTTAGGCCATTGGCTCTTCCCTATATTTACAAATTCAGAAACAGGGAATAGTTATTGGAAAAATTCAGGATTTGTGTCATTATTAAAATTGATTTGAGGATCTTTGAAAGAAAAGTAAAGTATGTTTGTAACCCGATCTTATAATTTTCTTCTTCATATTCAGACTTTGCCAATAAAATTTAAACTTGGCTCATGTCTATGAGGCAGATTTGTTAAAAAAGAAAAAAAAAGGGAGCTCACATTCATAGTACTTCTGCCCATAGGAAAGGTTTGTTATGAAGTGATTCATGCTCATGCCCCCAGAATTGAGTTGTTAGCTCCTAAGTCTGCCATACCAGCTTTTTATTGTTGCTGTAAACAAAGAACATCAGCAATTTCAAGATGGCTTCAGTCACAGGTATTTATAAAAATTCATTTAAAATCTGCTAAATGTATTTTTCTAACAGTTTTTTTAAACACATGATTAAACATAAATGAGGCAGAGGCTAGGTAGGGACTATCCTTTTGTTCTATCTGTTTTCAGCTCAGTACTTCTGTGACTGGCTATAACATCTGTTTGGTTTTTGTTTTGTTTTGTTTTGAAGTCATATTTCTTTGTGTGTCAATATAATGTTCCCTTATTGTGGTCTTAAAGTAGAGAACTCCAGGTGAATTGGTCACTGGTCTCCATGATTGTGCTGCTGCCTTAGCAAAACTGACAATTCTCCCACCTCTCCTTGTTCTCATTGGGAATCTCCAAACTCCCACAGTAAGAGTGTGTGAGAACTTCCACCTTCCAGCAGGGGCTAACCTTATGTTAATTTTCTCTCTTCTCAAATCAGAAAGAACTACAAATTCTAGGCGTATTCATGTTCAGTCAACCTCTTGTCCAGAATTATTACAAACAAATACATTTACAAAATATCACCATTTATTAAAGTGATTATTAGCAAAATATGAATACGTTATCATAGGCCTTTTCCTGCGGATTTGATTTTTTTCATATATAAAAAAGAAAATAATATTACATAGGTATACATATGTATATTATATATAATAGGTACATAGTTTTATTTCAACTATATTGACAAGTTCATTGAAATAAATTACACACATATTGTTAGAAGAAATTAATGTGAAAATATGAAATATCTAAGTGATGGTTTTCTCAAAAGTCAAATTTTTGTTGTTTTTAAATCCTCTGATAGGACAAAATTTGACTTGAATTTTAGAAATCTCTTTGTTTTTCCTATTTGATTACTGAGAAATGGTCTGAATTTGGTAGTCTTAAGTGTACATTTCAGAGTTCATATATAAACATTACAAAGGATTTTATTCTCTAGTATACTATCCTTTCAGCAAAGCCCATTCTGAATTAGTGCCCCCTTCCTTTTCTGGGCCACTCTATGGTGCAGTGTTTGTTTGATGTCCACATTTGATAATTTCTATATTTTATCTTTTTGTTTTCTGCATGAAAATGTCAAACTCATCCATATTGTTTTGGAGGGAGGGGTTGTTTTTTTCCTAATTGCTCAGTGAACTGTGACTACTCAGTAGTATACATTCATCTACTCATTCATTATAGAATCATAGATCACAGAAACTCAGAGTTGTAAGGAACCATAAAAGCCATCTAGCTCAAGTTATGCCTGGCCAAGAGTATTCTCTTTAACTTAGACCAAAAGTGTTCTTGGCACTATTTTCTTGAAACTCTAAAGACCTTTCTACTGGGCTCTAGTTTGGCTGGATTAGAGTGATGAAGAATATTGATAGGAGTAATGTTAGTATCCTCAGTAATGTTAAAAATGTTTAAATTATATTCTGCAGACAATGGGGAGTCATAGAAATATCATAAAGGACAAATGTCACAATTATAGTGATGTTTTGGAAAGTGTAAATCATTAGAAATATACAGAATGGACTGACAAGGGAATGAGACTGGAGAAAGAGAGTGAAAGCAAAGGCTGCTGAAATAGACTAGATACACGGGACATTCACTAAAGACTAATGGAGTCATTGATCTCTGTCTAGTCCAATCTACTTTTTAAAGAATATTTTACTAAGAAAAGTTTCACACCTCCTGAAATGGAATTCTCTTTCCAATTGTTTCAACTAGCACTCTTATTTCACTGATAGGATCTTTTTAACAAGTCTTCTTGAATTTCTTTTAGGAATTCCAGGAGAGCTTGTAGCGGATCTGTGATTTTCTTTAAGGCTTTGCCTGTAGATGCTGTGAAATTAATCTTTTCCTCTGGTTTTGCTTTCTGCAGACTCTTAAGTATTGTTTGTATTTTCTTTGTCTACTCTTTCTTCAGCCTTATTTTCTGAATTAAGCCTTTGTGTCAGAGCTAGGCTTGGTGCACTTCTGAATGGTGAGTCCTTCATTGGTATTGTGTGAGGGTAGAGGGCTGTGTTCTTTAAGGACTTTGAGAGTATTTGGCCATCTAGCTCTACATCAGGACTACTTTATCTAAGGCACCCTCTATTCTGAGAGATCTCTGTGGTATTGCCTGAGCCTGTGTACCTTTTGATAGTTTTCTTCCCTTTGTAAAACAAACGTTTCTTCTTTTTGTAAATTATTTTTTTTCAATATTTGAAAATTTTCCTTCTTTTCTTGTCAACTTCCTTTTTCTCCACTGAGAAAGAAAGAAAAAAACCAAAACAATTTTTACAAACTTGTGTGTCAAAATAAATTTCTGTACTGCCCCTGTCCAAAAACTGCTTCAGGGTGTACTCTGAGGTCATCACCTCTCAGGGAGTGGACAGTTTATTTCATCAGGAGCCCTCTGGACTCATGGGTGGTCATGGATTGATTAGAGTTCCCAAGTCTTTCAAAATTGTTCATATTTTTCAGTATTGTTGTATAAATTGATCTCCTGGTTCTGCTAACTTTAATCTGTGTTGCTTCATAAAAATCTTCTCAGTTTTTTTTTTCCTGAAACCATCCCCTTTATCATTCATTTTAGCACACTAGTATTCCATCACATTAATGTACTGTAACTTGTTCAGCTATTTCCGATTGATAGGCACACCCTTCATTTCCAGTTTTTCTGACAGAACAAATAGCTGACACAGATATTTCTGTACACCCTAATTTAGAGTGTGTTTGCATCGTTAAAGCAGAGAATTCTCCAGAGAGGAAATTGCATTTGGAGGTTGGGAGAAGAGGAAAGAGGCTTTTTTCTTTCTTTCTATCTCATTTGCTCCTCCTTCCCACCATGTGACCTTGCTAATTGTAAAGTGCTGGAAGATAAGCTTTGGTAGTCAAATCCACCAAAGCTAGTACTTCCAGTAAAGAGGAGTTTACACCTTGGCTCTTTTGATTTTAAAGTTGTCTAATCTCCCCAGGGACAACATGGAGAGAGTGAATCCTCAGTTTGAGGGGCTATTTTTGTAGCAATTCTTCTGCCTATATGTGGTTAGTAAATGCCTTTTCTAAAAATTATTTAAGTCTGGCTGATAATTAACTTGAAGCACTCTGGTAGAGATGGGGGAGCCATGTTAGTGACATGTTAAAAACCCCATCATCTCAGGTTCCCCCTAGAATAATGAAGTGAGTAATAGTTGGGAGTGTTCTCCCTCTGTGCACCCAGCCTGGCACTGAGAATGAAAATCAAGGACTTTGCCTTGAACAGGATTCTGTATCTATATCTGGAGTTTCCTCTGTCTTGTCTTTATCTCCAGCACCAGCTCCACCTTTATGTCTATCTAGATAACTACATCTACACCTACATCTATGGCATCTCTCTCTTTCTCTCTGTCTTTGTCTCTCTGTAGCAGCAAGCACCCCAGCGTCCCTAGGGTTTCTGCCACCACAGGTTCTTAGATCTGTTTTGTTAAAGGAAAGCAACTCAAAATGGGTTACCAAGCTTACTTTAACCAGTCAAATATGTATCATTTACCTAGTTCAGGGGAAAAAGGTCAGCACCCCGAACTTCAGAATATACAGACAGAATTATCAAGACAGAAACAGATCAAGTAGATAGATTTCCAAGCTGTCCAACCATTACGTCCACGCCAAAGAACATCTGGGTTTCTGATCAAATCACAGAACATTTCTCAAAGTGAGCCCCAAAACAAAGCCTCACATCAGGGCTTATATTGCCTTCTCCTGTCTCAGAGAATGTAACAACCTTACTGACTCACTGGCTAATCAAGAAGTATCTACTGAAAAACAAGCCTCCCACACCAGGCTCCAGGTGCACTTTGGCCCAGGGGCAGGGAAGATCTTACAAATTTACATTCCCATTACACTCTCACTCTCGGTCTCTCTCTGTCTCTCTCTCTCTCTCTGTGTCTCTGTCTGTCTCTGTCTCTCTTTCTCTGTCTGCCTCTGTCTCTCTTTCTCTCTCTCTCCCCTGTCCACATCTATAGCTATGTTATATATAGAACACTTATCTGTATCTGTAAGCTATAGACACCTATACATATATAATAGTGTGAAGACAGCAAAGATTTCTTTGTACTTTGAGGCAAATCAGTCAAAATTAGAAAATAAACTAAGTAATTTATTTACATGAATTCTGTTAAAATTAATTGCCTATGTATTCATTGAAAATCACTTGAGAAATCTTATGTTTTTTTTAAAATAGTTTTGGGTAAGAAACTGATGCATTTTGAGAAGTTCAGGGAGTCTTCAAGGACTGAAGTACAGGACAGGGTTGACTGGAATGAATTCATGGATTCAAACAATCTTTAAGTCAAGTTGGCAAAAGTTTATTGTTACACTATTCAGTGGGCAAACATTCTTAAGGAACCAGCCACCTTAGAGGGGTACAATTAAAATCAATTGTAGAAGTAAGACAGGTACCAAGTATGCTAACCAGGTGATTCAGGGTGGGGTTAGGGAGTGGTTAAGGAGGGGTCAATTCTTAAAGGATCATGGACTTTTGGTAGCTATTACACAGGCATTTTACCCAGAATTCGCTAGGAAATGCCAGGGAGGTGTGGTTTTTAGGTCTGCTAGGGCACTAATTTAACTAGCAGTCAGGGCCAATTAAGGATTGCCCAGTCTGCCGCCGATGTCTTGTTTGACAAGATAGATATAGGGAGTATGCTTATATCGAAAGTCCAGGATGCACGTAATGAGGTAGGGAGTTGGTGCAGATAGTGCAGTGTGTGCAGAATATCCTTACGAGCCAGTACAAAGCGGCTTCAAGTTCATAGATCCTACAGGAGCAGTTTGCTACTGCCCCAGGGAGCGAGATAAGTATTTTACTGGGGCCCACTCATGAATGATTGCTAGGCATAGTGTCCTGGGGCTGGGGAGATACTGCCAGAGAGTTAGGGAGAAATATGGTGTTGGAACTGGGGTCCAAGCACAGACACCCATCACCCAAGCACACCATCAGAAACACTTTGACTGTAAAAAATTAGCCAAATTCACATTACAGAGATGCCTGGTGGCACAGTGGATAGAATACTTAGTCTGTAGTCAGGAGACCCGAGTTCAGATACTGTCACACTTACTGTGTGACCTTGGGCAAATCACTGTAAAGTGGGGATGTCAGTAGAACCTACGTCCCAGGGTTGAAGTGAGGATCAAATCAGACAATACTTGTAACAGTATTTAGCATAGTGCCTGAAATATCATTTGTGGTGGTTGTTGAGTGACTTTCAGTCATGCAGGACTTTTGTAGCCCAGATTGGAGCTTTCTTGGTAAAGATACTAGAAAGGTTTGCCATTTCCTTCTCTAACTCACTTTATAGTAAAGAGACAAGCAGGGTTAATTGACTTGCTCAGGGCAACCCAACTACAAGTGCCTAAGGCCAGATTTGAACTCAGGAAGATGAGTCTTCCTCATTCCAGACCCAGTACTCTACTGTGCCACCTAGCTGCCCAAATAATTAGAGCTTATTAAATAGTTATTCCCTTTCACCACTACCCTCAACCTCCTTGTGTTAATTTTGATTATTGGCCTACTTGCTGATCTGCCTATAGATTATCCCTCCTCCTGCATCCATGCTTTTTGTACAAACTGTCCCCTCTACCTCCAGTGCACTCCTTCACCTTTTAGCACCTGTAGGTTCCTTAAAGGCACAATTCAAGCATCACTTTCTATGTGACTGCTGTCCTGATCGTCCCAGAAGGCAGTGCCCTCACCACTTTAAAAAACAACAACAAAGAAATCTTTGTATTTCCTTGATATATTTCCTCATCTATAAAATGAGTCTTGTACCAGTTTGCCTGTGAGGTCCCTTCCAGCTGTTTATCAATAATCCTACAATTCTTCGATTTAATACTTTTTATATTTACTTAGCTAGAAAAATATTGTTTTCACTCAACAGAAAACAACCTCCTGGGGGCAACGGCTATTGTTTTATTTTATTTTTCCTTCTTTTTCTAGCCTTGGCACATAAAACAGTACCTGGTACATAGGAGGCTTTTAATAAATGCTTCTTGACTATTTCACTTTTGTCTTTGTGTCTCTAGTACTTACCATAGCACCTGTTACACAGTAAGCATTCAACAACTGCTTCTTAAATACACTAATGAATGAATGAATGAAAGTATGAAGGCATTGTCACATTGTGGATCCCAATGTTAGTAGTATGACTCTTTTTCGTTTCCCTGTTCTTCACAAAACTTGTCACTTTTTTTTTTTCATTTTTGAAAGAAGTTAAACTCTTTCTGTCTCTCAATCAATAAAGATCCTAACTGAGTCTTATGTGAAGTTAGACTTCTATGTGTTAGTGCCATGGGCGATTGTCACTTCCACAAAATATATTCTGAAATAAAATGCTTTTGGAAATTGGTTTTAGTTTTACTAAGATAATATCAGAAAACGATTTCTAAAAGGGCCAGCATCTCTATTCGAATGAAGAAATTTAAGGAAATATTTAGGTATAAAGCTTACTAGGCTGGTGCAGAAACTTAAAATTTGTTTAATCATATCACTAGTATAAAACTATTGTTGTAATTGATATTGTATATCAAGTTTATATCAGACTTAATCATAGTAAAACTATAAGTTGCTAACATTATTTAACTATTTTTTCATCTCTAGCAGAATAGTTTGCAATATAAGATGTTAAGAGAAGATTGTTAACAATTTATTTATAAGAATTCTCCTAAAATTAATTGCCTGTGTATTCATTGAAAAATCATTTGAGAAATCTTATGTTTTTTTGAATAGTTTTTAGTAAGAAACTGATGCATTTTGAGAGGTTCAGGAACCTCCCAAGGACTGAAGTACAATACATTTGAAAAGATCCTTAAAGGCCATCTAGTCCGCTTCAAGAAACCAGAGAAGTTAAGTGACTGGCCCAAGGTCATGTAGGTAATAAGTAACAGAGGATTTGAACTTTAAATCAGACCTTGGACTGGAAAGCAAGTACTTTTTGCCCTGTATCACAGTGTTTGTCAATAATTATTCAACTATATTAAAATATTAGTTGTTAACTTTTTGATCATATCAAAGTACATAGTCAAGCTAATAACTAGAAATGGCTATTTATAGTAAATATTATTTCAACTTGAAAGGGAATAGTCCTTGAAAGCCCAAGACTTAATCACAGAAAAGGGAGACAATTAGTCTTAAATTATCCCTAAAACATGTGGTTATACCAATTGATCCCCCTATTAGAAGTAAAATATTCTTTGAATACATCAAAAGGAATCATCTCGATATCATAAAGAATGTTAACCCAAGCCTCAGAGTGACCTTTAAAATTTATTGCATCAAATCTATGAGACAGACTCAGAGAGGAATCCAACTCCTAAATACATGGTGGTTATGAAAAAGAAGTTTTAAATAGAAGTCGTATGAAATGAGAAAGCAAAAGTACAGGTAAAAGCCACCCCCCCCCCCCAATGGAGTAAGACTCTAGAAAAAAGATGACTTGGACTGATTGGGAATCAGGAATTCTGGGAGACATGTTCTGTGACTGAGACCCCTGGACTATGGAATCCAAGCTGGCGATCTTGTATCTGCCTTTTCTCCCTCATGGAAGCTTTGATCTTTCCTTGCAAAAATCTGTGTATCTTTGTTTTAGACATTAACTTTGTCTTTATATACATTGTTAACCAGAAGTCTTTGCTAGTCTGGGTGTACTTACTGGAAATGAAGTTTGGAGGAGTCAACTAAAGGGAAAATGTCCCCAGAGGAGAGATAAAGGTAGAGCCAGCAAGGAGATGTTTTTTTGCCAGAAGTGCTGTCTCTAGCTGGAAGCTGAGAGCTAAAAGAAGTATAAAGAAAATTACAAATCCTTTGATACTACTTCCCACAGTGGATAGGGAATGAATTTAATGGGAAACCCATCTGGGCAATGAGTCAATAGAGAGAAGGGTAAATAAGAGTAGTTGAACAACCCTGCAAAATATCCTCTCTCTGCTAGAAGATCAATAAAATAATTATTAAGCATTTACATGTGCCAACCACTGTTCTAGGCACAGAGATTACAACAATTAAAATGAAATAGTCCCTTCTTTCAAAGAGATTATTTTCTGTAGGGAATGGGGTGTGAGGCAATCTTTATGCAAAAAAAAAACACACAAAATATATAGGCAAAATATTTTTTCTGTCTTCCTTTCTTTCCTTCCTTCCTTTGTTTTTATTTCTTCCAGAAATCGTTAACAACTGAGAGTATTAGCGTATCCAGAAAGTTCTCAGATAGTAGTATAAATTAAACAAAAGCTTGAAGGAAGCAAAGAATTTCCAGAAGGAAAGCAGAGAGGTAGCATTCTAAGCCTAGAGGAAATCTTATGAAAAGACTAGGAAATGAGAAATGAGATATTATGGATGAGGAAACAGCAAATAAGTCAGTTTGTCAAAAAAAAAGAGATTGTGGGGAAAAGGAGTTAAATAAAAACAATCTGGAACCAAAAATTGGAACAAGACTAGGAAGCGCTTAAAATGCTGAACAAGAGAGGTTGTTTTTGCTTGTTTTGATCCTATATAAAATATAGAGCCACTAAAATTTCTTAATCAAGAGAATGATAGGGTGAACTTTAGAAATATCAGTTTGTCAGTTATATAGAGGAAAGATTGGGGAAAGAGACTGATTGAAGGCAAACTAGTTAGATAATTATTATCACAGTCCAACAGAGAGGTTTATGGCCACATGAATGAAAAGGAAACAGTGAGAGATGTGCAAGAGATAGAGTGTGATAGAATCTGATTTAGGAGATAAGAGAAGGGAAAGGCTGAGCATGACTCCTAGGGCACAAACATGAGTGACTAAAAGGATGGCAGTGTGCTTGATACAGGGAGGGGAAGGAAGTTAGGAAGAGGGATGTGT
>NW_027185791.1:25453230-25564717 GCF_028583685.1 Petaurus breviceps papuanus | reverse complement strand
ACCAAGGAGGGAGAAAGGAGAAGGAGAAGAGAGAAGAATTCCTGGGACTGAGCCTTGAGCTACATCTGAGCAATGGATGCATAACATGAATACTGGTCTAGCAAAGGAGATTGAGATAGATTGCTCAGGTAGGAAAACCAGAAGGAATCTGTTTCATAAGAAACCAAGGAGGAAAGAGTTTCTAGGGGGAAAAAAAGATTTAGAATAGGTTCTATGGGGAGTGGGAGAGGGAATCAATCAGGGAAGCGTAAAAGGATTGTCCTGTAGTTGTGATAGCCAGTTAAAATTAGATTATATTCCTTTGTAATGTATCCTGTCAGCATGGTTGTGTGTATGTCTCCAGTCACATTTAGCAACATGGGAGTAGGAGTAGAGATGGCAGGTCAGGGATATAACGAAGACTGGCCTCAGAAGGAAATAAATAGGGAAGAGAAGAAATATCAGAGGTGGAGGGTAGGGAGCAATGTAAAACTGAACCAGGTGTTAAAAGGAAATTGAAGCCAGAGCTTGGATGAAGATCTGGGAAAACAGGAAGGTATTGAATGACTAGAGGTTGTGATGAGGACAAATAGTAGATTCACAAGGGATAAAACATAGAGAAACGGGAAGGCATAAGAAGTTATGGTCATATATTTTCCATTTTCCAGATTGTGGTTAATGAGGAGAGCAAAAATCTTATTAACCAGAGGATGATACGGAATAAGGTACAGGTCATAAGTGTTGAGGCTGATGAACAGGAAAATCAAAATGTTTAAGGAGAAATCAACACATACATAGAAGTGTCCGAGTATCGTATTTCATTAGAGAATAATGTTATGAATAAGGTACTGAACCTTTAAAGAAACAAGAAAGAATGGATTAGGAATCAGATGGCAGCCTCCACAGGGATCTGATTTTCACTTTTTTGGAAAATAATATTTATTCAGTGTAAGATGTTGAAGAATGAAGGGCAAAGAACATCACTGCAAAATCATTCACCGGGAATGTACTTTTTGTTTTGGTTTGTTTTTCAGTGTAGACTTGGGATTTCACTAGGGTTGGTCAGTTGTGTCCAACTCAAATAGAAATGGGGGCCTGATTTATAAGCTATATACATATATAAAACACATGTAAATGTATATATGTATACTAATACATATACAATATATAATATACAAATACATATATAAATATCAAAAACATACACTAATACATATATAAATATATACACATTATATGTATAATAATACACATATGAAATCCCTGCAGGTCATATATTAAACTAGTTTTAAAATGTAATGTTATCAATTTTTATTGAATTTTTATTAATTTTGTTAAATATTTCCTAGTTGCATTTTAATCTGGTTCAGGCTTGCATTAAGAATTGTTTATCTGGTGTTAGACACTTCTGGTATAGGGAATTCACTATTGAGAAAATTCCTTAACCCAAATGCAGATTAATTCCTGTTCTTCAGCTTATGGGGTAAGAGAATTGTCTCTGGCTCTCATCAGTCAAATGATTTCCTTGCCTGCTAGGATAAGTCAGAAGTGAAAAACAAACCTAAGTGTCCCTGACTTTGATGCCAGATTTGTATCCCCCATGCCAGACTGCTTATAGAAAGTACAAATATTGGATCTCATGTACGAAATATGGAAGTATTATTATCTCATTAGGATTCTATCCATGATTTAAATTAACTTTTACAATAGGTTTTAACTCCCCAACTGACTATAAACTTCGTAAGTTTAGGGATTGGCATTCATCTTTTATCTCTTGTAGTACCTACCAGTACTTAGAACAGCAAATTCCTGCAGAGTAAATGAATTAGTCAATTAATGGTCAACTCTATGAAATTTAATTGCTTCTCTGGATATTTTATAATGTAAAGTGAAGAATTTGGGACGTGAATCAATCAGTGAAAATGAAACCACTTTTAATTCTGTCCTACTTACTGTGAAAAAAAGGTGACAATAATTAAATTCTTATCTCCTATGCTGTTTACTGAATCTGTTTTTTTATCTTAATAATACCTCAAAATTAAAAGTTATTAACTAGCTTACATAGGAAACATCCATATGACTCAAATGTTCATGTTTGTTCACAAAAGTTATATCTAATGAAAATGTGGATGTTTCATTAAACTGCTGATTATACCTAATTAAGGACTGATTAACTCTTTAAAGCCATGTCTTTAAATAGAGAAAGTATGGTACTTTATGACATCTGTTACTTTCCAGAAACCTAGATTCCTGTCTCCTGATGTAGCTGGAAGAGTGCTCCAGTCTCTTCCTCTTCCATTTATAGAGTAAATTCACAATGGATTATTTACCCACTAATGAAAAAAAATAAAACTTCTCAAATTAGAGCGGAATCTTACTCCATCTCTTTCCATTGTTCACCTTGAATTCTATGTCAGAGAATATGAAATCAATTGAGTACATGGTCTCTTTGTATTTTTACTTGAAGCAGATATTTTCTTTTTTTAAATTAAATTTTATGTTTATTTTTAGTTTACATCATTCATTTCCACAAGATTTTGAGTTACAAATTTTCTCCCATTTTCCCCCTACACACCACCCCAAAACAGTGATCCCACTGACTATCCTCTCCCCCAATCTACTCTCTCCTATATCTTCCCCCATGTCCACTCTGACTTTCAAGTAGGGCATGGTGGATCTCTATGCCCTAGTGACTCTATATCTTATTTCCCAGTTGCATATAAAATAATGATAATAATAAATAAATATATTTATTTTTAAACATTTGATTTTAAAATTTTGAATTCCAGATTCTTTCCCTTCCTCCCTTGTCACCCACAATTACTGGTAAGACAAGCAATACAATATAGGTTGTACATGTGTAGCTATGCAAAATATTTCCATAGTGGATATATTGTGAAAGACTGAATATATTTCCCTCCATCCTATCCCACCCCCCACTTATTCTATTCTCTACTTTGACTGTCCCTTTTCAAAAGTGAGTGCTTCCAACTTCTCTTCCTCCCTTCCCTCCCCCCCTGCCCACCTGCCCTCCCTTCCATAATTCTCCCTCTCATCCCCTTTCCCCCAACTCTCCTATAGGGTGAGATACCCTATTTAGTATGTATTTTATTCCCTCCCTAGGCCAAATTCAATGAAAAAAAGGTTGACTCATTCCCTTTTGCTTTGTTGTTCTTTATTTCCCTTATAATAGTTTTCCTTTACCTCTTCTATATGAGATAATTTACCCCATTCTGTGTCTCCCCATCTCCTCTCATTATATTCCTTTCTCTCCTCTTAATTCCATCTTTTAAGTATCATCACTTCCTATTAAATTGCTCCTGTGCCTCTGTCTATGCATACCTGTACACATATACACACACACTCACATAGTTAATCATATGCCAATATACCCTCCTTTATAGACATATATGTATGTATACATATACATATAGATACATTTATATACCCTTCAACTATTCTTATACTGAGAAAAGTTTCATAAGTTACAATTGTCATTTTGACATGTAGGACTGTTAACAGTTCAACTTTGATAAGTTCCTTATGATTTCTTTTCCTTGGTTACTTTCTCATCCTTCTGTTGCTTCTTGTATCTGAATGTCAAATTATCTATTCAACTCTGTTTTTTTTTTCCAAAATAATGCTTGAAAGTCTTTATTTCATTGAATCACCATATTTGCCCATGAAACATGATACTCAGTTTTGCTGGGTAGGTGATTCTTGGTTTTAATCCCAATCCTTGGACGTCTGGAATATCATATTCCAAGCCCTTTGATCCCTCAGTGTAGAAGCTGCCAGATCCTGAGTTATCCTGATTGTGTTTCCACAATATTCAAATTGTTTCTTCCTGGACGATTGTAATATTTTCTCCTTAATCTGGGAATTCCGGGACCTGGCTATAATATTCCAAGGAGTTTTCTTTTGGGAATATTTTTCAGGTGGTGATTGGTGGATTCTTTCAACCTCTATTTTGCCCTCTGCTTCTAAAAGATTAGGGCAATTTTCCTTGAGAATTTCTTGAAGAATGATTTCTAGGTTCTTTTTTTGATGATGGCTTTCAATTAGTTCAATAATTTTTAAATTAGCTCTCCTGGATCTATTTTGCAGGTCAGTGGTTTTTCCAATGAGGAATTTCACATTGCCTTCTATTCTTTCATTTGTTTGGATCTGTTTAATAGTATCTTGATTTCCCATAAAGTCACTAGCTTCCATTTGTTACAATCTAATTCTGAAGGAATGATTCTCTTCAGTGAGCCTTTGAGATTCTTTTTCCATCTGGCAAATTTGGCTTATTAAGGCATTCTTCACCTCATTGGCTTTTCAAGCCTCTTTTGCCATTTGATTTAGTCAATTTTTAAGGTGTTATATTCTTCAATAAGGTTGTTGACTCTCATACCATTGTTTTCTTGCATCATTCTCATTTTCTTCCCAATTTTTCCTCCACTTTTCTTATTTGGTTTTCAAAATCTTTCTTAAGCTCCTCTATGGCCTGTAAGCAGCTTATTCTGTTCTTGGAAGCTTTAGGTGCAGGAGTTCTGACTTCATTGTTTTCCTCCTGTTCCATACCCTGATCTCCCCAAAAAAGGAATCCAAAATCAGACCACTGTGTTTGCCTTGTTTCCCTCGCTTGCTCATATTGCCAGTCAAGTACTTGACTTTTGAGCTTTTTGCCACAGTAGAACTCTGCTATCAGAGAGAGGAGCTTTGTCCCAAATTGCTGGGGTTTTCTCAACAGTCACAAATATTAGTTGGCTGCCCTCTCTAGAGTCTTCACATGCTCTGGCAAACTGGTCATGCACCCCAGGACCTCCACCCTAGAGAGTGATCCAACTCCAATCAGGTTAAAGCAAGAGTGAATACCTCTCAGACTGGTCCCTTGGTTCCCCTACAATCTGCAGGCCAGGATCTCTGAAGCAGCCATGTGGTGGCGGCTGCATGGCTGCCATGCCTCAGCTGCTTCTCCCTCCAGGGGGCAAAGGCTGAACCACACTCCCGGACTTCCAGTTCTCAAAGTCCACACTGCACTGACCTCTCACTTTGTCCTTAGCATCTATGGGTTGATAATTCTGGGAACTGCCACAGCTGCTGGTGATCTGAAGTCCCTCCAGCCAGTGGCTGGTTGTGGCCACCCTGAGGCTTAAACCTCTGGCTTAAGTGGGGCTGGGCTCTGCTCCCAGAGTTCTGTGCTGACCCTTCCTGCCAGCTTGCCAGACTATCTTCAGTGGGAAGTTAGTTTCTCTCTGTTATTTTGTAGGTTCTGTAGCTCTAAAGTTTGTTTAGAGTCATTTTTTTCAATGAATTGAAGGAGGTGAATGTAGGAGCTGGGTGAAACTCCCGTTTCTTCTCTGCCATCTTGACTCTCCCCCCCTTGAAGCAGATATTTTCATTAACAAAATAAAGCTTGTAATAAAATTATAATTATGAAGTCATAGCCCCATTTTCCCTTCTAAATAAAATATTTATAAGAATAATCCCTCTCTGCATACCATACAAATAGGAAAGTAGATGACACAGAGACTGATAATCTCAGATTCAAAATACTTGGTTTGCATCCCATATTCCATGATCCTGCATCAGTATATTTATTTTTAATAGTCATCAGAGGGAACAAAACCTCAGAACAAAGGTTTTTAATTAACGCTATTGTAGTTTTTTTTTTTCTTTTTAAAGTTCTACCATCGACCTGGTACAAATACTAAACATTTTCACCATGAGCCAGGAAACATTATCTTAGATATATATTCAGCAGTGAGAAAAATGGACATACATATATGTAAAGAATCAACACGGAGGAGTACACATGAAAAGAACACATAACCAGGTACATCTGGAGAAGCAGAGGGAACGTATTAGGGCCCACACATGGGGGGGGGTAGAGAGAGGGAATTCACTCCCCTGATTCTACGTGGTCACTTCTACCTTCTGGTGGTTTCATTACTTTGATCTCACTAAGTCTGCTTTTTGCTAATCTTATAAACTCTGCTGTATTCTGCTCTGTTAAGCATAGTTTGATGTTTGTATAGTATGTACCTAATGCTGTTTTGTCAAATGAAGACAATTTTCAACTAGATAACAATGAGCTACTTTGAGCTTCTGGCTCAGCTGATATCCTTGAAAATCTGCTGCTATGAAGAACCTCGGGTACTAACATGCTCTCTTAACCTAATGTCCATGGGTGTTTTCCATCTTTGGTACTTTTAGAAATGTCAGGAATCATTGCCTTGTATTAGTAAAAAGCCTCCTATCTTGGGTTATAAACCTCTGATCTCCTCTATAAGATAATCTCATCTACATGTACCAATCTCTTTAAAAACAAATAGCAATGTCTTCTAGCTAGCTTTTTCCTTTAGAATTAATCTTTGCAATAGACTTAACTTCTGATTTGCTGAGCTTGGGATATATGTGGGCAGCACCATTCTAACTCATGATATGTGTTTTATAGGCTTCTCAGTTTTAAACTCTGAAGACTAAACTGCAGAGCAAGTAATGGTTATCTGCCCAATAAACTGCCAAATAACTCTGGGGTCTGTGGTACCTATGTACAAAATTTCTTTTGTATCTAATCAGTTGTTAAATCTTGCTATTTTTCCTTATATGTCTCTTGAACCCATCTCCTTTTCCCACCACAAAGAAGCTAAGATCCTCATCTCCTTTACCATGGATTGTTGTAATATTCCATTAATAAGTCTCCCTGTTCCAAAGGTCTCCTATCTCTATTCCATCCTACACATAGTTTGTAATTTTATTTTCCACAAATACTGTTTTGGCCAGATTAGTCACCTACCAAATAAAATCCAGTAACTTCCTATTGCCTTTATAATATATGAAGGCAAATTCTCCTCTGTTTGGCTTTTAACTTCATCACAATATGCTCTCACATGACCTTTCAAATCTTGTTACACGTTATTCTCCTTCCTTTACTTTAAGTTCCAGACAAATGGGTATCCTTGCTTTTCTTCACATATCCTTCTTCTCTGCACCTTTGTCTGTTTCCCATGTTGGAATGTTCCTATACCCTTCTGCCTCTTACAATCCCTTTGTTTTTTCTTTCAAAATTCTGCTTCAATGACTTTCTATACAAAGAGTTTCCTGGTACCTTCAGCTGTTCATGTTCCCCAGTGCTCCCCAATTACTTTGCATTTATTTCAGATTGAGTTGGGAATTGTATGGTAGAAAGGGTGCTAGACCTGGAGGTAGGGGATCATAGATTCCAGTTTCAGCTCAGTTACTTACTAGCCATCTGACCCTGGCAAGTCACTTATCACATCTTTGTGTTTCCTCCCTTGTAAATTGAAAGATTATGTTTGATTTAGGACTATTTTTCAACCAAGCATAAAGTGAGAGAATTTAAATAAATGCAACTATAAGATTCTTGTTTCCTTCAACCCAGTGATCTACCTTCAGGACCCTACTCATATATAGTAAAGAAATCTGTCCCAAACAGGCCAAAGTTCAAAAGAACCACAAGGAGGGACAGCCATTGGTGATGTTAATAATGTGTCACAGTATTTTGAGCATTAGACTTCAAAAGATGGCTGGAATTCCGAAGACAATAAAATAATGAAATATTTTTTACAAAATAAAAGTTTCTTCAAGTTCCATAACTATGAGTTTATGATCAACTATATTGGATTCCACCAAAAAAACATAAAGTCCTTGAAGTCAATGAATATTTCCTTTTCATTTATGTATCTCTAATGCCTATCACATGGTTCACACTTATTTGTTGATTGTCTGATTTTCTACTATAGGAGAGCAGGCAGGAAAACAGAACAAATATAAAATGAGACCAAGAGACCAGGTCATTCTCTTTTTTCCCTTACTTAACAATACCCCTGGGCTTTCCATATGAAGATTTGGCCAGTCTAAGCCTAGGAATGGTTTTGAGACAACCTCTTATACATGTTTAGAGTGTATTATTGATGAAGGTCTCAAAAAGGAACAGGCAGGCTATCACAGATGATATTCTGGAGTGGATTTCACTTTCACCCTTATACACTTAACTGAAAGTTGTAGTAATATAACAAACTGTACTTATTATTTGTTAACTATTAAAAACAAACAAAAGAGCTTCATTCAGTGAAGAAAAATGAAGCTTTACTAACTCTCCCTCCAAATATATGTGTGTACATGTGTATATATATATATATATGTATGTATGTATATATATCTCCTCTGCATATGTTAAAATAAAATATTTTGGAAGATGGAGTGACAGTGTTAACTTTATAGGATGACCCTCTGACAATTGGAAGCTACTTCAGGTCTCTGTAGGAGGAGTTTGTATGAAAAGGAGTGAGAGACGAGATGTTTTGAGCCAAATAAGAAAAAAGAAAACCATGTGGGTGACTTGGAAGGGCTTGAACTTTAGTGAAGCAGGTAAAATGTTGAATTTGGAAGGGAAAATTTGGCGAATTGTAGAAGAATTTGAGGAGAATTTGAAAGATTCAGCACCTCCAGGATCAGACATAGGTCCAGATCCCAATATCACGCTGGAAGAGTAGCAGGATGAGGAGCCGTTCAAGAGGCTATCAAAAGGATTGGAGGTATTAAGGATGAGAGAGGAGAATTAGGAAGTGGGATCTGAAGAGCACAAGAAGAAAGTGGCTGGTGAGAGAGATCAGGCTAAGAAAAAGGGAAGGGGAAGGATTGGAAAGTACATTCAAGTAATAGAGCGGTTTGGTGGGAAAGGCAAACTAGTAAAACAGAGAATGCTGTTCGGGTTGCAGTGGGTGGGGTGTGGGCATGGATTCATGGGTGAGATTAACAAAATTTGAAGGAGGTTGTTAAAATTTTAAGAGGCGATTGTTGTTGAGGCATTTTCAGTCTCCTCTGCCTTTTTGTGACCCCATTTGGGGTTTTCTTGGCAGAAATACTGGATTGTTTTGCCATTTCCTTCTCTAGCTCATTTTATAGTTGAAGAAACTGAGGCAAATAGACTTAAGTGATTTTCCTGAGGTCAACAGCTAGTAAACATCTTAGGCCAAGTTTGAATTCCCAAAGATGAGTCTTTCTTGCTCCAGGCCTGGTGCTCTATCCACTGTACCTTTAAAAGATAATGACTGACCATAAAAAGGAGGGAGGAGCTTAAGATTAAGATGAAAACAAGCATAAGTATTTATTTAATTTAAAGAAAAGAAATTTAGGTTGAAAATATGAACCAGTATGGAGTAGAGAACATTGCTCAATGACTTGCATTAAGCGTATGATATTTGTATTTCTGCCATAGCTAAATAACTATTATTTGTGTTCTTTTTATAGGCTAGCTTCCCTCCAAAGAGACTCAACATATCCCTCTCTGTACCATGAGTTGTTAGAGAGAATGACATGTTCCAACAGGAAACAGAAATGAGATATCAATGGGAAAAATGTAGAGGAGACTTTTCTTATGGCAGGATGTTGAAAAATGTAAGAGTATTTTAGAGAAGAGAAATGGGAAGAAAAAGAGAGCTGTATAATTAGATCTTAAAAATAGATTCGAGGCTCTTCATGAAGAGGAGGGGGGTGAATGTTATAAGAAGAAAGAAGCTACTTTTCCTCCAAATAATTATATTGTTGAGTTCTAGAAGCTTTCAAGTGAGAAAGCATAGAGTAAGGTAAAAAAAGAATAATAGTAATTGGTGATTCCCTCCCTCCTCAGGGGTAGTAAGGCAGCTCTTTAGCAACCCAATAATAATAACAGAGTTCTGTTGTCTTCCTGGGCATGTATTCAAGACATAATTTAGAATTCCCCAAAATTTAACCAAACGGATGACAACTGCCCACTTTGACTCATGTAGCCACAAATTAAACTGCCAAAAGGAATCAAAAAGTATTGCCAATGATAGTGAAGCAGTGGGTAAGCAAGAGAAGACCATAAGGGCACAGGATGCATTTTCCTGATTGTTGTCCATTGAAGGCAAGAGATACAGATCAAAACATCAATTTGAGAAGTGGCCATTTGGCTAAAATGGTTGTCTGTAAAAAATGTTACTTGGATATCTGAACTACAACTTAAAATAGAAGGTTAGCAGGTTCTTGGCCTGAGAGTCAATACACTTCAAAAAGTCCGTTGAAAATATATTTGTTCCATGTCTTCTAAATCTATTTTTAAAAGGATTTAAACTAAACAGCATGGGGTAAGGAAAAGATAAACTATGTATTTACCCCAAGTTTTATGAAATAGAACAGGAATGGGTAAACTAAACCTGTAAGCCTAATTTAGCCAGTCTCTTGTTACTGTATGGCCCATAGCTTTTAAATTTTTAAATAAAATTATAAATTTAATTTACATGTGATAATTTGCATAATTTAAATCATAAAATATAAAAAAAAACATTCTTGGCTTGCTAGCCAAATAAAAGGGTGGTAGGATAGATTTGTCCCCCAAACCACAGTTTGCTAGACCTAAGCTAGATCAGTGGGCTAAATCTAATAGATCTAAATGTAAAGTCTTGTACTTGGGCACGCGCGCGCACACACACACACACACACACACACAATCAGTTTTTCAAGGGGGAGGATGCCTAGAAACTTTTTTTAAAGAAGATCTAGGATTTTAGAGCACTATAAACTCAATCAGAATCAATGGTTTAACTGCCCCCAAAAGCCAATTCAGTAACAGGCTATATCCTGTAGGAACGGAGAAGTGATAATCCCAGTATACTCTACCCTAGCATATCTCATCTGGAGTTCTATGGTCACTTCTGGGCTCCATGAACTAAGGGGAACATTGAAGAGCTCTTGTGTCCAAAGGAAGGTAACCATGATGCTGAAGCACTTTGCTTCTGTGTTATATAAGGATTACATGAAGAACTTGGCATGTTTATCCTAAAGAGAAGACTCAGGCGAGGAATGATAGCCATGTTCACACGTGTGAACATATCTAAAGGGCTGTCATATAGATAGAGAATTAGACTGGTTCTATTTGGCCCAGAGGGAGGAATCAGGAACAGTGAATGGAAGTGGCAGAGTCATATGGAAGCTTGATGGAGAAAACAAACAAACAAAACTCTCCCAAACATTTATCTAAAATTGGAGCTGATGGGATTCCCTCACCCCATCCCCATCCCCAACTTGAAGGACTTAGACAAAGACTAGATGACACTTTTCTTGAATGGTATAATGGGACGTCCTTCCCATTTACAAATTAGATTGGAAGGCTAATCCTGTGAGATAAATGGACAGACTGTACTAGAAACTTAATGTTAATAATGTAGAATTGAATGGGAGAATATCCTCAAAGATATGTACGACCAGAAAAGGAGGAAACGTAATTAGCTGGAGAGAGCAAGGGTTACTGAATGGACAGCTTGTGTGTTCTATAATGTGTAATATAGAAAAGAAGGTTACTCATTGCATTGGACAATGCATTTCTATAGGTCAAGGACAAGGGCCATGCAAACTAAGATACGTGTGTGTGTGTGTGTGTGTGTGTGTGTGTGTGTGTTATAATTTATACTATTAGATCTGGGAGTCTTAACCTTGGGTCCATTAACTTAAAAAAATATGATATTAGAACTGCATTCCAATATAATTAGTTTTCTTTGAAAAGTTATATGTTTTTAAAATACATTTAAAAACATTCTGTGAAAGGGTTCATAGTTTTCACTAAACTATCAATGAGGTCCTTGACAAAAAATAAAAAGAGAAAAAAGGTTAAAAACCCTTGCATTAAGGAGAGTACCTACATCAGTGGAAAAAATCGATCCATTAGACGATAGAAGCATGCATGTGTTCCACAGCTTCAAGAAATTTCAATCTACTTAGAGAGATTTAACAAATACAGGCTTTGCAGTTCAATCAGCTTTAGAACAATGTTATTTCATTTGTGTTTAGTATCCTGACACCATCAAATATTAACCTTTCTTGCTTTACATACTGAATATGTACTACCCTTGCCCATGACTTGAAAAATTAAACTATGCTCTTCATTTGTTCATGGTCATTAAACAAGTAAGTGCAAGAGCTGGAAGTGAAACCTATCTTTGGTTTCATTCAACTCAATTTAATTCAATAAATACATTATTCTTTCTACTATACTGCTTTACTTTGAAAGCCAGTGGAAAGAAAGATTACTGGTTTTGAAGTCAGAGGAATTGGGTTCAGATCCTACCTTTACCTGTGTGACCTTGGGTAAGTCATTTAATTTCCCTGGGCCTCAGTTTCTTCATCTGTAACATTATCTACTTCTATGATCATATAATATTAAAAGTTAAGTTTTCATCTTAATTACATTTCTTACAATCTCTTGCTTACTAAAGAGTAGACTATATCTGTTAATGAAAAGAGGCAACTTCATTTGAGACTACTCATTCTTTTTCCTCCAAATCTTCCTATCTTCCGAACCTCTCTATTACTGTAAAGGACACCACCATCCTTTGAATCCCATTGGCTCATAACCTAGGGTGTAATCCTGCACTCCTCAGTCTTTCACCTTTCATCACCAATCTGTTTTCAAGGCCTGTTAATTTTACCTTTGTAACATTTCTTGATGTCCCCTTCTCTCCTCTTATGATTGCCACCACCCTGGTGCAGCACTTAATCTTTTCATAAATGAATTATTACAATACACTGGTCAATCTATTTGTCACAGGTCTTGTCCCATTCCAGGCCATATTTTCTTAAGCCACCGAAGTGATTTTCCTAAAACATAGAACCAACCATGTCCCACACTCTTTATTAGACTCCTGTGTCTCCCTATTATCCCCAGGATTGAATATCAAATCATATTTCGCATTCGTACCCTTTCATAATCTAATCTCCGAGCCCATATCTCTAGTCTTCTTACACCTTACACCCTTCCATATAATTTTTTGATTTAGTGACACTGGCTTCCATGCTGTTCCTTGGATAAGACAACTCCATCTTGCAGCTTCAGCCATTTCCATTGGCTGTCCTTCATGCATGGAACTTTTTCCTCATTTCTGCCTCCCTCCTGTCTTCTCTGACTTCCTTCAGGTTCAGCTGAAATTATGCTTTCTACAAACAAACAAACACAATTTTTTTCCCCAATCCTTCTTAATTCAGATGCTTTTCCTCTATTTATTATTTCTTGTTTATCCTATATATAGCTTGTTTGTATGTAGCTCTTTGCATTTTGTCTCCCTGTTAGACTGTGAGCTTCTTGCGGTCTGGACTATCCTTTGCCCTTCTTTGATGCCCCACTTTTGACTGACTCCCAGGGCCATCTAATCTACCCTCATTGATAATTTTATCAGTTTCACTATCAGTGCATTGTTAGTAGTGATGTAAGACTATCAATAGTGTGTTTATCATAGTCATGAAGTGCTATTGTCTAAGAATGATGCTCACTTGCACATCAGACCAGAAGGTATACCACAGGACAATAACAGTGCCTAGCATTTATACAGCACTTTAAGTCAGGAGTGTCAGTCTCAAATAAAAATGGATTCCTGCTGGTTGCATATTGACTTAGAAAATTGACTTTTGACATCATCTGTGTTATGTTGCCTTTTAATTTATTTTGTCAAACATTTCCTAATTATATTACAATCTGTTTCAGCAGCACTTAGGAGTTTTGCAAGCCCCATGTGACCTGCAGTCTATAAATTTTACCTTAACATTTTCACAGGACTTTATAACTATTATGTCATTTGACTCTCATGTCACCATTGCAATAGATACTATTATTATTTCCATTTTACAAGAGAGGAAATTGAGTCACGTAAGGGTTGTAACTTCCTCAGGGACACGTAGCTAAGTTTTTGAACTTGAATTTAAACTCACCTCCTCCAGATGCTAGGTCTTGCATTTTATATAACTGCCTCATGTGGATAATGGTTTTGTTTTGAGGAAGTACATTGAAGTTTTGTTTAAGCACAAGGATTTGTCCCATTGAAGCATAATTTCAAACACAGTGGATTTTCAAAGTAGACTGGGATGTGGTTTTTTTTTTTCCTTCAAATGACCTGAAACCTGTCTTTCATTAGACTAAAGGTACAAGCGTAACTGTCTCATTATCTCTCACAATAAATCCTAAATGTAAAAGTATAATTCCTAAAAACAACAATAAAATAGAAGTCAACCCAGAGGCAACTCTTATCTTTCAAATTATTTAGTCTCCAGTTTCATTACAACTTTGATTAAGTCTTTCTACATCATTAAAATGATCTTAATGGTAGCTTATATTTAGTTTCCATATACATACTAGTCTTAATGTCTACTTGGTCAAAAAAGAAAAAAAAAAGAACTTCTGGGTTAGGAGCATTTTCAGTAACACCCTGCCCAGTCTATAATATTATCAGTGACCATATCATTTTTCAACATAGACAGGTGAATCTTTGTGTACTGACATTTAGTATTGAAGATGTGTTTTAAGTCTCAGTTTTCAAATTGTATCATTAAACTTATTAAGGGTAAACTAGCCTTAAAAACAATTTGGGTATTTTTTTTTTTTATTGTGCTTATGTTTTAGAAATAAAAGTTAAAACTGAATTTGAAGAAATTTATTTTTAAACTAAGAAAAGTCACCATTTTTCCTTTAATTTAGTTTGTTCTTTATCCAAAAATGGTTTAATATTTTTAAAAAGTAGTATGCAAAAATACAGATTAAAGTATTTTGTTTTCTTTGTGTTACTTTCAAGTGGCATATTGGTGTGATCATTCTTATCTGAGAGTGAAATTCTTAGGAATTTATCTCAATTATAGTATTTGCATTTCAGGTGGGACAGCTTCCCGGCAGAAAGGATTTCTGGGATGCATTCGATCTTTACAGTTGAATGGGGTAGCCCTGGATTTGGAACAGAGGGCCAAGATCACCCCAGGGGTGGACCCCGGATGTCCAGGACATTGTAGCAGCTATGGGAATTTATGCCACAATGGAGGAAAATGTAAAGAAAAGCACAGCGGATTCTCCTGTGACTGTAGCTTCTCCGCGTACAGCGGGCCGTTCTGTTTGAATGGTAAGGATGAAAAATAAACGTATAAGGAAAACTATGCAGGGAAACTTTGTCAGTACAAACAAGATTGCTATCTTGTGTTAGGATGAATGACTCATTCTGTGTCTTATTTGAATGAATCCACCGCTTGCTTTCTATATTCTTTTACTAAAATACCTATTTTGAAGGCATTTCTATTTAATGAGGAAAAAATGCAACTGACTTCTTGAAAAACAGTGGCTAATGCTGTTAAATCGTGATATTCATTCCCTATGGG
This sequence comes from Petaurus breviceps papuanus, assembly GCF_028583685.1. NCBI lineage: Eukaryota > Metazoa > Chordata > Mammalia > Diprotodontia > Petauridae > Petaurus > Petaurus breviceps. The sequence goes on along the minus strand of NW_027185791.1, from coordinate 25,549,582 downwards.
TTTCTCTAGGGATTATATGTACAATCTCTTTTTTCTAGTTAAAGCTGATGCTTTCAAGTAATGTGGTTATTAACAATTTGCCCCATCTGACAATTCTCTACTTTTAAAATCATTAAAAGCATCATTGTTATTTGTGGTAATGACTTTCAGTCATACAAGAAGATTTAGAAAGCATTGTTTTTTTTTTCCTTGCCAACCAAATATTTCAACCAAAAGCCTAAATACTTTTTCCATTAAATATTCATATGGGATAAAACTGAGACACTTAGACCATTCATTTTAGGATGTGTTGAGCGGCTGTTATTAATTTATTTCTTTCTAAATCTCTCAGTTTGCTCAATTCAAAGTCAGTTTTTTTGAGAAGAAAAAGGGAATGGCTATGCTATCAAATATACCAGGCTTCATGACTCTTGACTTGACTCCCACTCTGTCTCTGTCTCTCTCTGTCTGTCTCTCTCCCTCTCTCTCTCTCTCTCTGTCACTTTCTCTCTCTATTTCTGTCTCTCTGTCTCCCTCTCCCTATTTCTCAGTCTTTCTCTCTCTCTCTCCCTCTCCCTCTTCCTCTCTGTCTCCCTCTATGTGTGTGTGTCTCTCTGTCTCTCTTACACACACACACACACACACACATGAAATCACTCACAGAGGAATGACAATAAGGCCTAGTGAATAGAGAATTGACTTTGAGGTCAGAAGACCCAGTTTCAAATTCTCACACTGACAAATATAGATAATATGATCATGTGCACATTGTCTGACTTTTCAGTGCTCTAGGCATCTCTCTAAGAAAAAGGGCCAGTTTCCATTTGCAGGGGGAGTTTCCTCATCCAGTACTTTGCTCTGCCAATGACCTTTTAGACCCAGTCAGTCATCGCCTCATAGCTGTCTATTACATTTTTATCAACTCTTGTTGAAAATTGAGAGATGGGCAAAATTCACTGATTTTGTATTAGTGTCTCTGTATATTTTTAAGATTCTTTTTTCCCCTTTAAATTGCAGAGTACCTTAAAGATCTGTGATTTAGTCCATAGAAGTAAAGCTGTGGACCACCACTCAGAATGATGGTTTTTAAAATACACAAAATAAAAATACATAGGACTATGAAGGAAACTCCATTGAAATAGTTACTAAAAAAATTCGCAGATTAAGAATTCTTGATATATCTTCCATGAACTCTGCTGTGCCTCTGAGAGTTGCAGTGCCCCTACTGCCAAAAAAAAGAAAATAAATAAAACAAACAAAAACTACCACCTAGTGGCCAACATTCTGGAGATGAGCATCTCTAAATATACCAGGGCGGGGTTAGAAGAGTTTCTTCTCTTATAGACAGTCTTGCTTGGTCCATATTCAAAGGATATCATTCCAATTTGTTAGGAACCAGTTGTACCTGGGCCCCATTGGCATAGGCTTCCAGAGTCCAGTACCAGGCCTTAATAAAGCAACAGAAATACACCTTTTCTGAAGGTATTCATTTTAGTTACAAAGTTGAAGCAGAATTTCCAGAGAAAGAGACATTTGGAAGTTAAGTAGTAACAAACTGTCCTGAAAATCAACTATTCCCTCCACCCCCTCCAAATAAGTGAAATATAAATGCCAACAAATAGTAATAAGGAAAATATCCCTAGTGCTTAACTAGTACAGTCTTCATATGTCAAGGCAGGATTCAGTTGTGCCTGCTGTATTATGTGTTCAAGTCTCAATTTTCTAAATGATTCCCAATTCCCCCTTTCCAATCGCAATTTAAATGTTATTATGTAGCCAAATGTTATATTAGATATTAGGAAGTATATTGTAGGTGATAAGGAAATGACCCTGAAGTATTAGGAGAATGTAATTATTGTTTGATTATCTAATGAGATTCTGTTGTAATTTCTAATTGCCTTGATTATTAATCATATTTAGAAAAAAAAAGGATTGCCAGAATTATCTTAAGCAGCAGCTACTCTATCCCAAATTCCCATCCCACTAAATATCAGCTGACATTTCTCTTTGTACTTAATTTAATAGAATATTTCTTAGGCTTGAGAAGATGTTATTTAAAAGAAATTTTTAAAAGTGAAGATGTCACAGATGAGTTTTCCATCCTACTTCCTGAGTTCACTCTACAATCTGTGCTTCTGGATAGATTTCACCTCCTCTTAAATTGATGCCATAACAAGCTTAATTTTAGGTTCCCAACAACACAGAGGGGGGAATAGGAGTGAAAATCATGAGGTGCTTGATGTAAAGAGACCTTTTTTAGGAGTTCATTTTCTAGGTAGAGACCCAACCTCCTCCCATTTCAATAAGTACATGCCACTTTTGAAGTAATAGTTACATTGAGGAGGTAAGGATATCAATAAAGAATTGGGAGGAAAATGACTTGAAATAAAAATTGTCTTCTGTTCTGTCCTCGTGATCGGAGCTCACAGACTTGTGCTCTAACAGAAAGCTCAATACTTGTGTTTCCAAAATTGAGAATATTTTAAAATAGTGAAGAGACTGAATTAATAAAAACATGCTATTGATTCATACCACAGTGTTTGGGAACAGCAAAATGGCATTTGTCAGACTTAGCTGACTGGAGGTAACAGAACCGAATTTGATTGTCATTTCAGAGATTTCTGCATATTTTGGATCTGGCTCCTCAGTGACTTACAATTTTCAAGAATATTACACCTTAAGTAAGAATTCCAGCTCCCATGCTGCTTCATTTCATGGTGATATGACACTAACCAGAGAAACGGTCACATTGAGCTTTCGCACAACACGAACACCAAGCTTGTTGCTTTATGTCGGCTCCTTCTATAAGGAATACCTTTCAGTTATTCTTGCCAAAAATGGTGAGTTTCTTTTTACTAGGAGTCAAAAGAAAATTGAAAGAGAAAATTAGAAATATTATGGATTTTGTCAATGTTTACATTACCTAAGACTCTAAAAAAATGTTCAACTGATATTTTGGAACCATTGCTTCATTTTTCAGTAATATCCAACGTACTTATTTGCATGAAGAGGTATCATTTCAGTGATTAAATAGAGGTGGTTTTCTCCTATTAAAGCTCTGATAGTTTAACATTTTAATGTTAACTATGTTTTATGATTATAGCTCTTTGGTGATGCATAAAAATAATCTGAATTCAATTTTGCAGCTCTCTTAGAAGTATATCTAGTTAGATCTGGCAAGTATTTCATAAAGAATAGTGATAGGAATGTGGATGTTAATATAATAACACCAAGCAAGTGTAATTTTCCATGTACACCAAATGAAAGGCATGTGAAAACTTAGTTTAAGCCCTGATACTTACCTGCCAATAGTTGGAATGTCAGTAATTCCATGAAGCATTACAAAGAAAAGACATCCAGCCTATTTCCTGAGTTTGGGACAAATAATGATAGTACTTAATGATATTGGATGGTCATCAGGCAAATTAAGGCTATTAATTGACAACATAAAAGTTTCATAGAAGTTTCTGCTTAACAGGCTTCATGTTAGGTTTGTGCCTACTTCTGATCTTGTATTGACCCGTCTGTCTTCTAACTTCCTAAACAAGGGTTTATTTTTTTTTAATAACTCCTTCATTGAGTATGATAAGAATCTATTTGCCATGAATTTCTATAGCACTTTCCAAGTACCCAATTACTGGCTAACAGGTTACTATCATACAGCTTTAGTGAGTTTTACTAAACTGTCTCATTTAAGAAGTAATGGGAAAAGGTAGTTCAATCACTGATAAACATAAGCACCTGACTTGAGACTTTCCTCTATGACTTATGCTTGCTAGCCTCATATACTTGAGAAAATTCTCCTTCATAGTTTTTAACTTGTTAAAATTCCCCCTCCCCCACTTTTCTTGCCACTTAAAGCTGAATATTCTATAAAAAAGTAAGGGACCATGGCACAGTGGATAGATGACAAGACATGGTATCAGAAGACTTGAACCTAAGTAAAACATGCAATTCTTTTATGAGGGGAGACTGCAAGGCAATTGGTGTTAAGTGATTTGCCCAAGGTCACACAATGTGTCAAATGTCTGAGATCAGATTTGACCTCAGGGCCATTTGACTCTAGGGCCAGTGCTCTACTCACTGTGCTACCTAGCTTCTCCTAAATAAATAATTTCTTAGTGTCCAAGGTAACTCTCAAGTAATGTAACAGATGAGCTGCCCATCTGCATTATTGTAGGATGTGGAATTTCAACCCACTCATAAAGGTAATGGTCCAGTTCATGTAATCCCCCCTCCCCCAAAAAAAAATTCTATGAAAAAATTTTGTGAGCTCGGTAAAGAAGCTGAATTTATGATAAAATAGTAGTTTGGAAAACAAGCTAAAACTAGAATTTTTCTATTTTCTTTTGAGCTCTGGGCTTAACTGAGCAGAGGGAAAACTTTAAGTTGGGAAGATATCCTGTGAAGCAAATTAATTGAGTCTCTGCAGGTGAATGAGTAGTATTAGCTTTGAGGGTACAGTGGGTCTGAACTGTTCATGTCGATTTAGCTTCATTGTGTAGTCTGTGATTGTGGCCATCTGGAATGATTTTTCACACACTTCCCTCATTTTTAGGAAATTTTCTTGTGAACTTCATAATGTTATTATTGTGCTACTAAGAATTCTACTTTGATTAAGTGGACTGTATATTTTTTAATCTCCTAGTCAATGTGCTGGGAATTTAGAACTTCTAAAATTCTTGAAATTTTAATATATATATATACACATTCATACATATATATACAATACATATATGTGTATATATACATATATAAACATGTATACATATTATATATATATATATATATATCTTCAGGTTTATAAGTTCCTTTGGGAACAAAATTCATAAAAGAATTGTAAGAGACTGTTTATTGACTACTCCTTTATTTATAAGATCAGAGTTGAAAGGAACTTTATAGGTGATTAAGGAAGCCCAGATCCTTCATTTGATAGATAATAAAATTGGGAGCCAGAAAGTTAAGTGATGTACCCAGGGATCCCAGAGGTTATAAGTGGCAGAGCAAAGATTCCCACCCAGTTTGCTCACAAATTAGTACTGCACAATGTTAATACCATCCTGTCTGCCCCACCCCCACTCCCCAGCAATGCTATTGAAAAGTCTTACATTTCAGATAATCCCAGGAATTGAGACTGATAGTGCATTTTGTATATTGATAGCTATTCAAGGAAGTGGTCATGTGGACATCTGGGAATATTATTCTTGGGGTGAAGGAGATATTTACTGGAATGTATGTGTATAAGAGATGAAACAACTAAATGAATTATGTTGGAGAGAGTGAAGTTGCACCTCCTTTTCTGGAATAAATTAAAATATATCAGAGATTCTACCTGGGCTGCTATATAAATATTTTGTCCCTAAAATATACATATATTTTTTTTTCCTTTAGGAAGTTTGCAGATCAGGTACAAATTAGATAGCCATCAACAACCAGATGTTTTCAATAGCAATTTCAGAAACATGGCTGATGGACAGCTCCACCGCGTGAAGATTGACAGAGAGGAAGGCATGCTCTTTGTAGAGGTAAATTTAAGAGATATTGATACCCCAAGATATACAACCTAAAAGTAAACAACTGCTACTTAAGGCTTCTTCATATCTTATAGAAATAGAATCATATTCAGTCCACTCTTCTGGGGACATGGGAATCTGTTGGCACTGCTGTTCAATGTTAAAATATCATCCCCCTAGACTTCATTTGTGTTTTTTATTGTGAAGAAATGTTTGTCTTCTTGCACATGGAATTGACTAATAATTGCTATACAAGGGAAAATATGCTCGTTGGATTGTGAAAGCAAAAATACTAGGGCCATTTTGTTACAAGGACTCATTTTTAAAGCATTATAAAAATATAAAACTTTTAAGAAATCCAGTTTCTTCCTGATTGACTTCTTGACATCTGTGGGAAGAGGATGAACATAAATTATGTGCTAGAAATCTTGAAATGAAAAACACCCGGTGGGGAGAGAAGTGCTCATGATTCTATTATAAATAAAATCATATATTTAAGCCAGGGCTGGGCAATGAATTATTGTAAGTACTGGCATAAATGTCTATGTTATTGGCTTAGAATAACATATAATTGTTTGATTTTGAAATTTCCTTTTAAGACAAGTAGGAACATTCATCTTTTTAAAAAAGGAAAGCCTCACATCTTATTATAATGCTTAGCTAACAATACAATTGTGCACACAGAGAAATTAAAAAAAAACTTTGATAAACTCTGACTAAACTAGAACAATAATTTCCCCCTCCTCCCAAAATAATAGGTATTTAAAACAATGTCTGTCAAGATTAAAATTATATGTTTGTTATAGAGTTATTTATGAAACACTTTTCTCTATCTCAATGAATCACTCATTAGAATTTGTTTCTCTAGTTATTTCGGTAACATTAACAAGTATTTATTTTTGTATCCCAGTCTCCTTTGGCTTTACTTCCTTCTATCAACAAATTGTCATCTGTTCTGTTATTGTTGTCTTTTGGAAAACAACTTTGTAGGTTAACCAGAATGCGAGAGAGCAAGTGACCCTGTCCTCTGGTATAGAATTCAATGCAGTCAAATCCCTTGTGCTTGGCAAGATTTTAGGTAAGTAGCTTTTTCTTCAAAAAACCCAGATCAAAAGTGTCATATTTCTCAGTCACTCACACACACACATCTTTCTGAAAGAAATTCCTTGTCTTCAATTTAATTATATAGTGAGTGACAATCAAGGTAGAAACTATACTTCTGTCAGAGTGCACATGTAATCATGGATAAGTGCTTCCTGTAAAATGAGCGAGTGTATTCCATTAAAAATAATTTCACACTTATCTCTCTCATTTGGCAATCAAACATAATGAAACATGGTATTTTGCTTATCCTCCAAAAGAGAAGAGCCATGATCAAAGAAGGCATAACGACCATGGATTATTTATTAATCGTTTTCCAAATCGAGAAACCATCCTCTGAAGCTAAGGTTAGAGCATTTGAAAGGAAGAGGAAAAGAGAAGCAGCTGTCTGTTTTCTTTCTCCTAATGAATAAGCCCTGGGAAGTGGCAGAGGTCCTGTTTTTTCCTGCTGTAACGTAGCTGATGGAGGTTTTGTGATTGCAGTCTGTTATCCTCCTAGCCACTCTAAAAGTTTCATAACCCTTATTTATTCCTGCCAAATTCTCCTGATTACATCACTCAAAAATCTAATTAGCATTTTAGAATCATAATGTGAATGCCTTTTTTTTTTCTTATTTTCTAATCCTTGTCACCAAGGACAAAATTGATTTTTGGAAGTTTTCTTTTTTGAAGAGAAAGACAATATAAACACCATTGACATTTACCCATAACAGTGAGAATGACAGCATTGTTTTGCTGCTTACTGCTTGTTCCTGGGCCAGCAGTTATTAGTAACCTAGTTTATTCTGGGCAATTTCAGTAAAAAGAATAGTGTTGACCTGTGCAGCTTATATTTTGATTGTTTGTAATTCTCTTTTCTTATATATGTTCCCAAAAGCTGAGGCTGCCTCAGTGAACAGAGTGCCATAACCCAAACAGAAGCCTGGAAAGGATGGTGGCTAGGCTTATAAGATTGTTAAATGTTTATAGGCATTCTACCAGGCATGAAAACGATGATTTCATGTTCTCCCAATAGGGGAAATGTGGAATGGCAGTATTCTCCAAGTATACTACTCTTACAGAACAAATAATGATTTGCAAAATATTAAAGAAGGTGAACTGAAAAGATCACAGTTTTATATATAGAGTTAATATAGGTTAAACTAATAAGGTCGAAGAGGGATTATTATTTGGTTTAAGTGTAAATACATGACTATTAACAAATATGACTAGACATGGTGATTTTGTTTCATGATGCTATTTTGAAGATTAAACCAAATTTTGATCTGACGTGACTCACTAAAATATAGAACTTTAGTAGAAAAGTATAACTTTTACATTACATTGATATGTCGTTATTGGCCTGGGCCTTACCCTGTAATAGTCAGTTTTCTGAGATGTTTCTTGATACGGTGCTATCATTTAGTGGAAGGCTAGAAGCTAGGAAACTAGGACTCCTCTTGTTCTACCACTTCCATGCCCCTGGACCAATCATCATGCTGGGTATCGGTAACCTTATCCATAAACAGACGTTGACAAAACTGAAAACCATTCCTTAATGGATAAATGGTTAAAGGATATGAACAGGCAGATTTGGAAGTAAGATATCCATGCTGTTGCCAAACATCTATTAAAAATGTTAATCATTAATTAGTGCTAATTCTCTAATAACTAGCGAAGTAAATTAAAGCAACTCTGAGGTTTCACCACACATTCCTTCAGACTGTCCAAGAAGACAGTGACAAACTTTGGAGGGCACTGCATGAAAACAGCCACATTTGTGCTCTCTTAGTCTAACATAGACTGGTTCATCCACCTTCTGTGGAGAGCAATTCGGAATTATTCCCCCAAAGTTTCTGAATCATCCATATCTTTTCACCCAATTTTACAACTGTTGTACCTATACCTCAAAGAATTTTTTTTAAAAGGAAAAGGACCTTTATCTACAAAAATCATCATAGCAACTCTTTTTGTAGTAGCCCCAAAGTAGAAACCAGGCAGTAAGGGAGGAGTTTCTATCAGGGAATGGTTTAACAGATTATGGCATATGGACATAATGGAACAATATTCTTTCATAAGAAATGGCAAAATGAAATAGATAACTTCAGAAGAAACTCAGGAAGAACTCCATAAACTGATTCAGAGTAAAGGGAGCAGATCTAGAGGAGCATTTTAAACAATGACAACAATGTGAGAAAGGAAAACTGCTTTGAAAGCTTATAAAACTAATTAATGGAATAAAATACTAAAGTGTGGAAGACTTAAGATGAAACGTGCTACTTACATTCTGCCAGAGAAATAATAAACCTGAAACAGAGAGAAATATACATTTGCAGGCATGACCAGTCTTAGAATTTGTTTTGTAGGAGTAAGCATATTTAAAATGAAGATTGTCTTCTTTATTTTTTCCTTCCTTCTTTCTTTTATTTCTTTCTCCTTTTCTTCCTTCCTTCCTTCTTTCCTTTTTCTCTCTCTTATCCCTTCTTTTCTCCTCTCCTGTCTCCTTCCTGCATACCACCCATTGTTGTTCAATGAGAGGTACTTTGGGAAGGACAGAATTTTTAAAAAAAACCTTAAAAATAGAAAAGAAAACATTTAATTTCCTTATGCCAAATTATAATAGCACAAGAATTCTGTGACTGTCATTTTGTAGCCGCAAAGATCAAGAACGAGAAGGGACCACAAAGACTATTTTATCTAACTATCTCAAAATCCTTATAGGAAACCGAGACACAGGGTGTTAAAGTTATTCACCTAATTGACACCCAGGTTATGTGTATCAGAGATAGAATTTGAACCCAGCCTCTAACTCCAGAACCAGCATTCTTTCCATTGTATCATGCTACTCCCTAAATACTATTTATTTGCTTTTATAACAGCAAATTTAAAAAAAAAACCCTCAAAATAGAAAATTACAACTGGATAAGTTGGTACTTTCTCTTTATTTTGATGTTAATTTTCTCTTTGACATATTTAAACATCTTTAGCTTAAAATATTTCTTCTAGAGAATATTTTATCTAGTCACTAATAAGTATAAATTTATGATATGCCAACAAAATAAAAGACAGTGAAATATAAGAATACCATACTGATCAGAAAATGGGCTGACACTAGTATAGGCCACATATGCAAAATAAAATCTCTTTAAAAGGAAAAAACAATGCATTTAATGCAAAAATAACATTATCTTAAGATTTTATGTGGGCTGGAGTGGGAAAAGGAGTGAGACCTATATTTTTATCAATATAGTAATATAAGAGATATACTATGGAATAATAGACAGAAGCCTGGCCCAAGAGTCAGAAGCACATCATGTCAGATCCTATCTCTGACACATTTTGGCTATACAACCTTGGCCAAATCTCCTAAACTCTCAGTCCTCCTCAGGAAATTCTCTAAGACAATAAATTTCAGAAAATATGCTAACCCACTTTGACAGAGGAAGTTTTCTTACCAACTCTTTCTACACATATGAAATTATAGTGCAGCTTGGTGCTAGGGTTGTTAAAACCCTGTGCCTAGAGTCAGGAAGATCTGAGTTCAAATCTGATCTTAGAAACTGTCTGCCTGTATAACTGCGGACAGGCAACTTAAGGTATGTTTGCTTCAGTGTCCTCAACTGTAAAATAGAAATCACAGTGACAAACTGTGTCACTGGGTTGTTGTGTAGCTCAAATGAAAAAAATATCCACAAAACCCTTCAGTACCTGCCTGGCACATAGCAGATTCTTAATACATGCTTCTTTACTTCTTTTATTGTCCCAGACCAAAAAGACAAAGAAAAAATAGTAGGTCTGTTCTAACTGTCAAGTTTAGAACAAGGAGGCAAAGATGTGTGTCTATATTCAGGAGTTAATGAGAGACCTGTAGCAAAGGGTCTGAGTGATAATTAGAGAAAAAGGTAATTATCCTTTGTTTTTTCTTGGTGAGGTAATTAGGATTAAGTGACTTGCCCAGGGTTATACAGCTAGGAAGTACCAAGTGTCTGAGGCCAGACTTGAACTCAGGTCTTCCTCACTCCAGAGTCAGTGCTCTGCTCATTGCACCACCTAGCTGCCCTGGGCTAACTGTCCTTTACCTTCAGACTCAGTTTTGACTCATTATCAGAGAACTGCAAAGTCTGCCCAGAACATCCTCTACTGAATCACGTTTCTGTTTCTTCTGTCTGGATATGTGACTTTGTGGGAGCAGCAAATGTGCAATTGAATTGTCTGGACAAATCTTCAAGGTGACTTGAGTTTTGTAGGCACAGCCTTTGAGTGAAGTAACGATTAATGACTTCTATGAAAAATTCATGCATTGACTACATTTGCCTGTTATCGCAAAATAAGTTTAGAATTCTTAAAGATATTTAAGTATTCACTAATTTGAGAACCTGTGATTAGGATGGTGTCAGCTCTCCTTCCACTTAGACCATATCCTCTATTATGTACCAGATGGTGTTACAGTTGTCATCAAAAAAAAATATCCCTAACCAATATCCCAATGAGACATCGCAAATTTATGTAGGCTTGTCTTTCTATGACAGGTATACAGCCCAGCTCCAGATGTAGACTTGAAGCCTTTTTAATTTTGTCAGAGCTTTCAGAGCCTGTGGCTTTATTGGGTTGGAATCCTTTCTCCAACACCTCTTCATTTCATGAAGATAAACATTACTTAATCTTACTAAACCTCAGCTCCTTTATCTGTAAAATGGGAATAATGATATTTCATAGCTTCTTCACTGCAACCTATAATATTTTTTTTATCAGGTTGTTTTGAGGATTAAAATGAAATGTATAAGCCTTCAAGATGATATAAATATCATTTTCTATTACTTATTTTCTAGAATGGAAAAGCTGCTCACTTAATTGCTGTGTATGCGATAATACTTATTGAATATTCTTTTTATAAATAAAATTCCAGGATGATTGTGAATGCATAGTGTCTGTTAGAATGAATATACTGGTTTGTTTACAGAAGGCTTTTATTAGAACCCCACGAGAATGTATTGGTGTAGCACCATCCCTCCTTGTATCTTAGCATATGTGTTGTTTTATTATCAGAGCTAGTACATATGAGATGTTCACCGGTTTAATGTTTGTTCTGTATTTCTCTACTACAGTAAACTGAAATTCATTTTCCAAGGCATAATGCATAATCTGCTTGAAAATTTGTTGAACTTGACCTATCCTAACTTGACGTTTGACCCTCATTCAGTCACTAAATATGAATTTTAGTCATAACAGCTTATAATCACATATCCCAAACTTTTTGTGCACATACACATTCTTTATTACTTTTTATGCATCTAAAATATGGGAAAAGATATATAATTTAAAACTTTATGAAAACAACACTCTACTAGTCTTTTAAGAGAGAAAGAAGAATTGATGTGTCTGTTGCCTTGATAGTGCAAATGAGTCACTTCTCTACTTGTTACCCTAAATTTAGGTACCCCAGGTTGATAATTTAGGGGAAATAAACTTTTTCTGGAACATTCTGAGCTACACTATTTTCTTATTCTGAAAATTTTCCCAAATGACATAGAACAATATTGATACTGAGAAACTAAAATATACTAGTAAAGACTGCATTGCTTTTGCAGTGGTAAGAATGTTTAAAATAAACAATATACCACCACCACCCTTTTTGGTTAATGTATCAGCAAGCACCCCAGCGTCCCCCGTCCCCAGGGTCTGCCAACACAGGTTCTTAGATCTGCTTTGTTAAAGGAAAGCAATTCAAAATGGGTTAACAAGCTTACTTTAATCAGTCAAATATGTATCGTTTACCTAGTTCAGGGGAAAAAGGTCAGCACCCCGAACTTCAGAGTATACAGACAGAATTATCAAGACAGAAACAGATCAAGTAGACAGATTTCCAAACTGTCCAACCATTACATCCATACCAAATCAACATCTGGGCATTTCAAAGCCGGGGGCTCTCAACAATGGTTTCCCAGAGTCTCATCTGATCAAATCACAGAACACTTCGCAAAATGAGCCCCAAAGCAAAGCCTCACATCAGGGATTATATAGCCTTCTCCTGGGTCAGAGAATGAAACCACCCTCTTGACCCACTGCCCAATCACAGAGCATCAAGGTGTGGGCATTCCTGAAAACCAAGCCTCCTGCTACAGGCTCCATGTGACCACATTCAGCCTATTAGGGGGCAGAGTATATTTTCAAATCAAGGAAGATTCTCAGAGTCTCTTAAGCCTATCAAAGGGCCTAAGGGCAGGGAAGATCTTTAAATTTGCATTTCCATTACAGTTAATCACAGAGATTTTAAGAAATTATTTTGTGCAAAGTTAATTAATCTATAAGAGTACTGAATTTTTTTCCCCTTTGGCCTCAGTAATATTAAAACCTAAGTAATAGCAACAATTAAGGAAAGGAATGTAGTATTAGTGTCTGTTCAAGAGAGGAAATGGAAGACAGTGCATTACTAGAAATAGAAGTGATAACCCTGTTTAAAATACAGAAATCTTGTGAAAAATGGACTAAGGGAAAAGGGGCATGGAAATTCCCACTGGAAAATACATTAAGAATGTGCCTCTTAACAAACAACAACAATACCAACTAATTTGGGAGGTGATATTAGAAGGGATTGTAAGACACGACACCTCCATTCACCCCCTGTGTTTAGTTTCTATACATCAGTTATAGTCACAGTTAATATAAACTGAAGACACTGGGAGAAAGGAAGGGATATTAAACACCTTACTATCCAGACATTTTAATTTATCTAACTTGAATTTTAATTTCTGAAATTTACTCTCAACTGATCTTCCACAGAAACAAAACAGCTGGTTGCCATCATTGAAATACTTACCTTTCCTTTACATGAAGACAGTGAAGTCATTTCACATTTCTCTATTAGAAGTGAAATATATTCCTTATTCTTTAATCCTGTTTTCTTGTCTTTTTCAATTCAATTTAATTCAACTCAGTTCAATTACAGAAGCATATATTAAGTTCTTCTGATATGCAAAGGCACAGCACTAGGTGCTAAGAATTCAAAGACAAAAATTTTTTTAAAGACTTTTTACTTCAAATTTATTCATTTATTGGGAAAAAAAGGTCTTCCTTTATGAAAAACTTTTATTTTAAACACTTTGGAGTATTAACAAGAAATCCTGGTCACTTTAATGATGTTCTAGTTGAACTATAATTAGTCTTTTCTGAATACTTTCCAACATGGTAAAAATTAGAAATTGGTTCATTCCTGAATGTATGCAGATATATTTTATGTAAATATATACAATTAAAAGCAGATAAAGGTACAATGAAGTTTTCAACAGATATTTCTTCTAACATATAACAAATTTTTACTTTTTTGCATGTTTTGGGGATTGGCCTCAACCTACTTTTCTAGCCTTGCACTGGAATTATGTATTCTGTTTCTTTTGATTAACAGAAAATAGTGATGTTGACCAGGAGACAATGAAAGCCAACTCTCAGGGGTTCACTGGATGTCTCTCTTCTGTGCAGTTTAACCATATTGCCCCTTTGAAGGCTGCTTTACACCACTCCACTTCCGCCCCAGTCATTGTTAAAGGGCATGTAGCCGAATCCAACTGTGGCACTTTAACAGGAGCTGAGTCAGCACTGAGTGAAACCACACATTCGTTTGCAGGTAGCCTATTACTCTCCTTATTTCTGTTTCCTCACAGCTTGCCCATTGAGTGTGCAGCACTCCTCACATTGTCATTACTTTACACTGGATGATACCCTGGGGGCCATTTTCTAAATGTGTTCCATTTGGCCTGTTTAGCTTTGTTTTCCAGCTTTCTTCTTTTTCATGTTCTTTGTTTTTTATTCATTGGAAAGTATTCCCCTGAACAATTGTAAATGTCTCCACCATAGAGATTCATGCTCTGTGATGCATCCAGATGTTCTGCTCTTTCTTCAAACATGTGTAAAGTACTTAAGAAGCCTACTTTCTGCTTGTTTCTGTCACTGTCCTTTCTTCTGCTACAGATCATTCTGGACCAATAGATGAGGGAGAGCCCTTAGCTAATGCAATCAGAAGTGACTCTGCAATAATTGGAGGTAATAGGGACTATGGAAGTAGTTTCCTTAAAACCTTTTGTTTTAATTTAATTATTGCTATTTGATTATTGGTAAGAAACACATGCAAAGAATTGCAATTTTATTTTAAAAACCTTTGTGCCCTTGGAAGGATCAGCCACAGACTAGTTTCCCTATTTACAATTTTTCTAATATTTTCTTGATATCAACTGCTCTAGAAATAGTTGGCCTAAGTAGCTGAAGAATGCACTGAAGCATGAGATTTTAAGAATAGTTGCAGAGCCGTCTAATGCAAGCATCACACTATGGTAATGGACAACAGGTGCCCCTAGGCATACAGCATATGCTTAAAGAAAAAGCATTCCTATGACTTCCTGGACACACGGCTGCTTTTACAAGTGGGTTATATTAAGAGTAATAGAATCTGTGATAAAATTGCTATTTAAAGCACACATTTTGTGTTGCCTTAATGCTTAAGAAAATGGGAATTTGCATGTGTTTAGAGGCTTTCCCCAAGGAAAGCATCTTTTGCTTTGATTTCAAATTGAGAAAGCAATAAGATCCTTTTTAATTTTTTTTTCTTCCTGGCAATAGGAATAATGTACTCTCTGAGGTCTAATTATCATATCAAAAAGTGAGTCAAAACAGCCCATGTTTACATTCTCTTGCTGGAGAGGCAGCATGGTATTCTGGAGCCTGAAAATGTGTGTTATGGTTCTTTGGCCTGTGCCACCTGAGCATGCCTCACTTGTCTGAACACAGCCTCTCTCCAAAGAAAAGAGAGAATTCTGCAAACATCGATGGCCTGTGCATTTTTCTTAAGACAAGTAGTGTTCCCATTTTATGAATATAATAAAATAAGAGTCAACAATGGGTTAAGAATATATAACTGGCATCTCCTAATTTCTACAATGAAATACACTATTATTGTTCTGAACCAATGGACAGAAAAGGTAAATTTTTAAAGAAACCGATTAATTTTTTTTTTTTAGAATCAAAATTTGACATTGTGGTATATAAATGATTCTCAGTATTTCTTAATTAGGAGTCTTTTTCTTTGTTTAAAAGGCACAGATAATGATTTTACAGAAAAGTCAATGACCAAGCATAAAGTTAAAAGAGGTCAAAAAGTCTAATAAAAAGTGGAAAGATGAGTGGGTTTAGAGTCAAAGGACTGAGGCTTGCTTGATCTATTACTTATTTTGTTTAAATGCAGTCAATTCAAGTGTATTGGGTAGCCCTTTATGAAATAGTCAAGTCTTCAGAAAACTGCAACGACATATATATTATTTCCTTGGCAAGGTCACTGACCTCTCATATGCCTTGGTTAAATGAGGAGTTTGGACTAGATGATCTTAAAATGTCCTTTCTAGCTCTAAATAAAGGAACCAATAAAAGACCATTCTACATCTCACAGAGCAATGAATAGATACAATTGAATCTTTCAAATAATTTATAAAGTTCAAAGTAGAAAGGAAAAATTAGAACCAGCTTTCAAGTGTAAGAATGAGTAATATTTGAGAATTCTTTTTGGAAAGCCAAAAAAAAAAAATTAGCTGTGAGGTTTGAGATAGACTGAAAATAGAGAGCAGTAATATAGGCTTTCTTGTGAACTGCACAGAATAGATTCCAAATAAATTAAAAATATTCTTCCCCCCCAAGAAACTTATGGAGTGTAGTGTGTGGGTGTGGGTGTGTATACATACCCCCCCACACACGCACACATATACACGCATATGTGTATATACATAGTTCAAGAAACTTATGGTATAGGTGTATATCTCTATTTTAAGTTTTTTGAGGGCAAGGGTAATTTTAATTGGTATGTATTATATATACAGCCACCCATGTATATATACACACACACACACGTATACATGTTACATATATACATTTATTTTCCTGAACTGTTCAAGTTAAAGTTCATTCCAATTGACTGTCCTCTATCTAATTGGAGAGATGGCACTTACTATTGACTATGTAGTAATTTCTTCTGAAATTCCTTGAAAATTGCAATCACTGCTGAAGTTTAAAAATTTATAAGGATCAGTTTGAGGTTTGACCCAAAGCTGAAGCAGCACTAAATAAGTTTTTGTTGAAGACAAATTCATTCTTTTGCTTTTTTCATTTAATTTCTAATATTTGGAGGACATAATATACTTGAGTCTATGGACGCCTTTCCACACTGACTCAGTGCAATTTCTACTTTTTGTATGATTTCTATGGAAATGTTCCTCTGTAAAATTCCATAATATGCCTCATGGACAGAAGGAACATCTCCTGGGGGGAGGTATATAGTATTGAATAAGGAAGCCATGTGGTACAGTAGAAAGAGTGTTGGCTCTGGTGAAAAAGAGCTTGGGTCTAAATTCTTCCTCTGAAACCTACTACTTGTGTGACCTTAGATAGTACACTTAGACTTCCTGTGCCTCAGTTTCCTTATCTGCAAAATGAGTTGAAGTAGGATGGCTTCTGAGATCCTTTCTGTCTTTGACCCTATAATAACATGTTCTTTGCTCATCTCCTATTAACTATCACATCAATATGTAGTGAAATACTCAGTTGTGTTATGCAATCGGAAAATGAAAATGCTAGTTTCAAATAAAAAAAAAATCATAGAATTAGAGCAGGAAGGTACTTTAGAGGTCATCTAGTATAACCACTTCATTTCACAAATTAAGAAACAGACTTCAAAAGCACAAGATCCTGTGGATAATAAATATTAGTGTAGGATTTAAACCCAAGTACTTTGACTTCAAACCCTGCACTATTTCCTCTTCTTCATGACAAATATGCCAAAATACAATCCTTTACCTCTAGTTAGCAACTCAGTTGGTTATAAATGAATCAGAAGAGATGTTTTAGTCCTTGGGAAATTAGCTTATAAGACTTACAAGCTTGACATAAGTGAACATCATTTAAATGTTCAGTAAAGTTTACAATAAAGAGTGCTTTATGACTCTAACTGTACTTTGTTTTATAAAATTCTTGAGATTCTAGAATTCTTAATGTGAGAAATAAGCTTAGTTTCAGGTTTTAATGCCTTTCAGAGTTCATTAAATGTCTCAGAAGATTCTCCATTTACAATGATTTTATTTAGTTAAGAATATCATTTATTTTAAAATGATAGCATGCAATTAAGAAAACACATCTCACTCTTATTCAAGAGCTGATTTAAAGAGACATTGTTTATACACATGGCCCAGATTCTCTCTACATTTTCTTTTAATGGGAAAATAGCCTCCAGTGGAGAAAGGCACCTGTGAGGGGAAGTCAGAGATGGCTGAATTAACCTGGCATTTTGTTGTATGGTTTAATCTAAGACAAAGTAAATATACAATGCACTTTGTAAGAGATTTTATAGTTTTAGTTCCTTTAGTCAATTAGCATTAACTGCTGTTGAAATCATTTAAAAATAATTAACTTGAATTTCCTATTTCTGCAAAATATTCTCAAGCCAAATCTATTTCAAAGTCAGTAGGATTGTAATAGATGTTTTTGCTAGGGCTCTAGGAATCTGAAAATGAGCCACTGCCAAGATTCAAAATGAAATCAAAAGTTTGCATAAACAGAATAATTGCTAGTACCTTCCTAACAATAAATCAGTGAAGAAGACTGGATCCTTAATTGTACTTATTTATTGATCTCCTTGTGATAATGATGTTTTCGTTCCACCCCCCCCCCCCAGAATATCCCACTGAGGTAGATGATACATGTGTTTCTTTCTACATTTAACAGAAAAAGAAACATTAAATGACTTGCCCAGAGTCACACAGTAAATAAGTTTTTGAGAGTCGATTCAAAGGTCTCCTAAATCCAAATTAATCACTTTCCATTCGCCTATTCTACTTCATAACTACACCTAAACTATAAGCTTCCTTGGAATATTCAAAGGACTTGACTAAATCAAGGGCTCTTAATTCTTTGTTTCATGGACCCCTTTGACAGTCAGGTAATGCCTGTGGATCCATTCCTCAGAATGATGATTTTAAATGAATAAAGTAAAAATACATAGGTTATAAAGGAAGCCAATTATATCGAAATAGTGTTTTTTTTTTTTGCTTTTGTTTATTTTTTAAATTCCTCAGACTCCAGGACAAATATTCCTTTCTAAATGGACTGAACAGGACAATATTGATATTGCCACTCAAACCATACTTGTTACAACTCATACATTTCCACCTATTTCAGTCAATAATTTCTAGTACTTGATATTTAAATTTGAATTAATGATATATCAAAATAAGAATCTACTAACTAGAGATACATCCATCACTTTAAAATGTGTTCAGAACATCAAAATGAGACAACATATGTACTAAAAATTTATGTTTTTTTTAAAGAAGGCTGTTCTTTCAGGTAATTTCCTTAAAAAAACAATAAAGTAGAATTCTTTTAAATCTAAAAGTAATTATTGACATTTAATAGAACTATATATTACAAATGCCAAATTTCCCTATCACTAGCACATTAACAGAAGTTAACCACACCTTATCATAATGAGAAAAGCACAGTGATGACTCAGCAAATCCTAAATTCAAATTGGATTAATCAAGAATTTGATGAATACTGTGGGTTACCAATAATCACTATGACTTTGCAAAAATTTTCAGAATCCAGAAATCTCAGTTCCAACTTCCTATATGAATATATGCGTGCATGTACACACACATGTACATATGTGTGTATATATCTACATATATATGTAAGTGTATGTATATTAATTTTCATCTCACTAGAGACAGTTGATTGATTTCTAAGCTTGCCCTATCATTCATTATGTGCAATCATATGGGGCAGTGACTCGTGCAAAATCTTAGCAATGTTTCTATTTCTTCTTTCTTTGCTAAGAGAACAATTTCAAAAGATTTAAGATATTGCCTAGCTAGATAATCTCAGCATCTTCTTCTCTATAGATAACTTTTTTAATGAAGAGAAATACCTGTAATCCTTTTTATATTAGTATTTATCTTTTTTTCAGTATTACCACAGTACACATATTCACCAGTCTGTCATCATCAATATATTTCAAAGTAATTTCATTTAACTTCATGCTAATTCTAATCTCATAAAAAGTATTTATTATAATATTAAGCATTCCAAATATGTATTTTTTAATCATTTAAACATTCCAATATAATATTCACCCAGTGATGTGGACATGAGGGCCTATGAGGAAATCTAAATACATTCAAATGGATTCTTACGAGTTTAGATTAAAGCTATAAAATAAGAATATGACATAGAATTTGATGGGGCCCAGAAGCAATATGAAATTTATGATACTACTTGTGTTATGATGTTAGAAATATATCGAATTCCAAAACTTTCAAAAACAGATTATTGACCTTTGTAGAAACTTGGGGATTTTATGTCTTCCTGGCCAATGAAATCTCAGAGTACGTTCTATTCAATCACCTCTTGTGGAATCAGACTTGTTGTTTGGAGACTGACTCCAAATATTCTTTTTATTTTCCCCCACTAGGTGTGATAGCAGTTGTGATATTTATCTTGCTTTGCATCACTGCCATTGCAGTGCGGATTTATCAACAGAAAAGCTTGTACAAAAAAAATGAGACCAAGAGGGCAGAAAAGGAAGACTGTGCTGAGACTGCCCTGAAAAGCGAGCTCACCATGCAAAATAGAGTTAACGAAAACCAGAAAGAATATTTCTTTTGATTGGAAGTTATGATTTAATTTAATACTATGATAGTTTGACTTTCTTGCTAAGCCAGGGGCTCTCAATGGACAAAAAATAAAAATAAAATAAAATAAGCTCTTGCACTCAAAGTAAATGCAATGGATTTGCAGACCTCTTATACTGCATACATTTCAGTCTCAGTGATTGCTCTAGGAGGCCTCTTTCAATGACATGTATTCCTTAGCTCTCATAAATGCATTTTATGTAACAGTGAATTAGATATTGTAACCAATTTCATTGTTGGTAGTTTCTGATCGTTCTGATGTGCTCCTCTACACCTGAAGTTTAACCTGTATAATGCATATGGATTTTAAATGGGAGAATTGTTACGGACCTGTTACCCCACTCCTCTTTTGAAATGAAATTCAGGAGTTTTGTTCAAGGACAAAATTCAAAGTTGAACTATAATGCTTTGCTTTAATTGACTTTTATTTTCCTATACTCCTTTTAGTTAACCTTTATTTATGAAAAATAGAAAGATAAAAGGTACTTGACTACTGTAAGCACCTAGTTGTGAGTGATAGATAGCCAAGTAACCCAAAATAAATAACCCTGTCGGTTCTCCCTGTAAGATGGTCAGTGTTACGCATTAATAGACTGGGAATGAGACTGTTTTAGAATATAGGTTTCTGTTTTTCTTTGTTTATTCAGTTGCATTAAAACCAGTGTTGGATATAAAGTAAGAGTAGTCAAAATGTGCAGAAATGGGTTCTCGATATATGATGGTGTTTTTCTTTCTAGTAATTCATTATCTCAGTTTAGGGATGGCAGCCTGTAATTACTGCCTGATACTAAATACATGTGGAATATATGATTTTTACCCCACATTGATTGCTTGATTCATATGCTCCTTAGTTCTCTGCAAACTCATTCTCTGTCTCCATCTATAGTTTAAAGAAATATGGCCACAATTATTTTCCCCAAGCATACAAAGTGGGTATGTTGATTGACTTTTCCTAAAGTTCATTCCTATTTTTTATTCCTAAAGTATTCCTTCCATCATCTTAACCTGTAACTGAATTCTACAAGCAGGCTTCTCATATGCTGAAAAAAGAAGTTCGATCTTATTCATGTAAATCTCCACTTCCCTTTCTAAATGTCGATTTGTTTCTAGTCATACATTTGTTTGCATTATTTGTTCTCTTATTCTTTTGTTCACAATGTTTCGTTACTTTGACATTTCTTGGAACAGAAGATATAATGACACAGTAAATATCATTTCTAAAAAAAATTATCGGGAGGGAGAAAGCATATTGTTGTACTAGCACATTCAGTAAATTTGCTTATCTAGACCATCTCCATGATACAGCTGTAAAGTTATACAACTCTTATTGAAAGATAACATGAATTATTACTGACTGTATTTTCATTGTGATGTATAAAACATATGAGAAGAAAATTGTAAGTGTGATGTTATGGAGACACTTCCATAATAATCGGGCAAAGATGATTAGAAAGTTGCATGCGACTATCATTTGGCTTCCCAAAGCCACTTCAGAAGAGGTGCTGTGCCCTTCTGCTTTCTTACCTTGTGCCTGCCAAGTAGAATCTTTAGTTTCTTCACACCACAACAAGTGGGAAAGGCAAATGTACATCCCAATGACCTCTTAAAAACAAACAGACAAACCACAACTCGGTTTTTTCCCTTGAGAGAATAAAAACAAAGCCTGTCTTTTTTATTATTTTTTTTTCAGAAGTGAGCTGTTTTTTCTCATAGCATTATATTTACATTGATGTTGCTTTTAAAGTATGTAAAAACAACAACATCAACTAAGGATTCTAATTAACACAGTGATGTAAAAATAGAAGAAAAAAGGAAATGTCATGATGAATGCTAGATTTAATTTCTCCCCAAGACTTGTGATGGTTAGGAAAGGATTCCACAAAGTAAAGATGGGTTTTGTCGATTCATAGCTGTCTATAGATGTTATGATATCACCACATCATTCACAGGGAGCAACTCTTCATATCCCATAGGAGTATTAACTGGCAGGTTCATATTTGAAGAAGCAGCATAGACCATTGTTGGCTGCATTCCTAAAGGGACAACAAAATGGTGGCACCAAAGTGCATTGAAACATAACACACCATCCAGTTGTCCCTTCGCTGGCCTTCTTTTCCCAATTTGTAACCTTTCTTCTCTTGTCTGTTAATAAAAAAAGCATTTTTGAAATAAAATGAGGTAATATTTTTAAAAGTTGTATAAATGTTTTAAATTGGGGAAATATATGCTAATTTTTTTCTAAAACAGTAAAAACTTGTAGATGTACGCTTTCTGTACTGGTGAGTGTATTTCTTTATAAGCTTTGATATATTTTGGGCTGTTATGGTTGGTTATCTAATGCTGAAGTTGCCATGGTAAGTACTTTTTAATCAAATAAAAAATGTAACAAAACTGCATTTTTACTGATGGCTATGTATGAAGACAACCTATGAATTATAATGACAAATATTCTCCAATTAGACTTTTTTCAGAAAACATTTTACTTAACCAACAAGTATGGATTGATTCACAAATACACTATGCTCTGAAATAGGCTCTGGTTAACATTTTCATCTTCACATAGCTCTATTGGAGTACATTTCAAACATGCATGACTGAATTGCAGACCATCTCATCAATTTTAAATGATGAAGCAGAAATACAAGAACATATACATTTCTGATGCTATAATTTAGGAGGGAACGAAAGGGGGGGCGCAAAGGAAGAAAGAGAGAAAGAAAGAATGACAAAAAGAAAAGAAGGCAGGAAAAGGGTGAGAAATAGGGTAAAAAAAGTAAGAAAAAAGGGAAGAAAGGATCAAGGAGGAAAGAAAAACAGAATTAATGAAAAAAAGAGGAAGTTATAATTATAAGTTTTATTTTGAAAGGCCTATTTTTTCTCTAAATTTAATAAACTCAAATTGATTACATAAGTAAATGACTTAATGTATGATTCCCTCAGATTCCTATAAGAGTGTAAAAAGTATTTGCCTTGTTTTTAGCAAAATATATTTTCATGAAATCTTCAAAATATTACCTGTAAAATTGTTCTTTCCATACGTGCTCCAAATAAATCACTGAAAACATGAAAAAATAAGTAAATTGAACTGTTAGGAAAAAAGAACTTTACCCTCCCCGGCCCCACCCGCAACAGTTTTTTTGACTGATAAACAGGATGGCTCTTCCTTACAGCAGCCATAGTCCTTTTGAGATCCCTTAAAATCCCATATTCTAAATTGTATTTATGAGAGGAAAAAGGGGAAACGACAGAAATTCACCAACTTGAGTTGTTTTGTCAATAAAATGAACAGTTCTCTAGAGTTTTCCCAGATTTTTTTTTAGTATGCAACAATATTTCTTTAAAGGATGGTCAGTGTGTTTGACATTCTCCCATGTAAATCCCTTTAGCTACATTTTTGATTATTCCAAATAAAATGGGCCAGTGGACACCTTCATTCAACTTGCTGAAATTCAAAATAGATATTAGCTGGGCCAGCTCACCTTTATCACCAAAATCTTCTTTATAACTGTGGAATACATACACCCTAAAGGTTAAAATGTTTCAGGTTTTTGTTGTTTGGTTTTTAAATCACTATTTTCCAAATGCTTCACCAGAACCCTTTGGTGAGTTGTGCTGATGATTCTGTTGTGTTTCACTTGTCCCTACTCTCTTTTCCCAATTTCTGAGTGATGAGTTATGATAATAATGGTAAAAAAGGAGAAAGAATAATTGTGTATGATGATTGTGTATATATCTGACTAATTGGACATATGTGTATATATTTTTATATGTATGTATACACACATACATATCACACACACCATAGTTAGGAGTAGAAATGGTGGATAGGTGGTAGTTGGTCTAGAGGGCAAGGGATTATATGCATAAGGGGACATAGGATACATCTACAGATACGTGGTAAATTACAAAAAGTTGAAAAACTTATTTTATTTTATTTTTTATTAAAGCAATAGGGGTTAAGTAACTTGCTCAAGGTTACATGGCCAGTTATTTCTGGGTGTGGTGCTAAGTATCTGAGCCCAGATTTGATCCAGGTCATCCTGACACTGGGGCCTGTGCTCTTACTCGCTTTGCTACCTGGACGCCCCCCAAAACTTATTTTAACCAAAAGAAAACATGAATAGAGATGGACTGCAAGGGCTAAGTAAAATCTGAAAAAACAATTTAATTATGAGTGTAATTTAATGTATTCATTTAATACCAAAGCAGAAACCAGATTTCTGTTGTAATATCCATAAAAATGTAGAGACAAGAGGGGTGCTTCAGATGACACAGTATTATTCTCTGGGTTTACTTGAGGCAACTAAGGCCCAAAGAATTGGCATTAGTTTCCCAAGATTATATAGGTACTTAACTGGGGAACTGGGAGGCAGAAGGTTTAGGTGGAAAAGAGACTGTATTTGGAGTCAGAGAACCTTGGTTGGAATCCCAGCTCTTTTGTTTACTGTATGTTTGACCTTAGGCAAGTCAGTTAAACTCTAATCCATAAAATAAGAGTTTGACTTGTCCTCAAAGGTCCCTTGTAGGTCTAATTATGATAGTATGTTATTATGTTTGAGTCATTTTAGTTTTGTCTGACTCTTCATCACCCCTTTGGGGTTTTCTTGGCAAAGATATTGGAATGATTTGTGATTTCTTTCTCCAGGTCATTTTACAGATGAGGAAAACTGAGGCAAAGTGAAGTGACTTGCCCAGGGTCACACAGCTAGGAAGTGTCTGAGGTCAGATTTGAACTCAGGAAGATATTTTCCTGATTCCAGGCCTGGAGGTCTATCCACTGTGCCACCTAGCTGTCCCATATAATAGTATATCTAGCATTATTTAATACTTTAAACACATCATCTTCTTTTTTCTCCATAAGCACCCTGGTAGATAGGTGCTATCATTATGACCATTTTGTAAATGATGAAATTGAGTCAGACAAAAATTAATTGACTTGTTCAAAGTGTCGCATATCTAGTAAGTGTCTTTGCTGAGATTTGAACTTAGCGCCTGCTTTCAGATCTAACATTTTATCCACTGGACCATCTAGAAGTTTCTAAATCTATGATCATATGAAAACAAGTCTCTTGACTCTGCCTCCAGTATTTCTGCATCAGCACTTTGCCTCTGAAGTTTGCTTTTTACACTTAAATTAAGACCAAGATTTTCATTAAAACAGTTATTAAATACTTCAATTTGATGATCTCACAGGTTCATATAGCCCAGCATAGAATATCCTTTGAATTCAAAAGATTTACTTGATGTTTTCCTATTTGGGGGAAAAAATGAAGCCAAGGATTTGAAATTTCATCACTGTGTTTACTCTTCACTGATAGACACTTCAAAACTGCAACACTTTCCTGGTCTCCATTAGTCATCATTACGAAGAAAAGAGAAAAACAACAAATAAATGGATTATTGCCCTTGTGGAGAGGAGCCACCCACACTTGTGCAGGGCCTTAGCCCGTGGATGTGCACATAGTCCACAGCTGCACCCCCACTTGGAGCCCTTCCAGCTTGGCCATATCTACCAGAGCTCATAGCACTTTGTGATTCTAAAATCTGCTGCATACCATGCTGAGGCATCAAAGGAAGACGCAAGTGAAGACTGGAAAAACACAAAGAGCCTCAAGTGATTCTGTGATCTAATCTACGTAGATAGTCTTGCCACTGTGCCCAACCTGTCCTAATCTTGTTCATATACTCTCATATCTTTGCAATAAGGAATTCACTCAAATGCTGGCAATATTTATTTTCTATGGAATTCCAGTCAGACAAATGGGCTACCCGTTAGCTTTCTTTCACTTTGCTATGACCAACCTGTCTTTTTTCAAAGATATTTTTTTGTGAATAATGATGATGATGATGGATAGCATTCACATACATTTTAAGTTTTGCAAAACAAAGTGTCCTCTTATGATTTATAAATTGATTTAATAATATTTCATTTGAGGACATCTTTTATGCCAATTTTATGTACTTATTTATGATGTGATAAAATATTCTCACACCTACCATATGTCTTTCTACCGTCCTATGGGAGAGACTCATTGTTAATTCTTCAACAAATTGTAAGTCTATGATGAAAGACACTACTTCCAGATGAGCCAGAAAAACCTTAGGTCCTTTTGCTAAATTAAGTAACTTTGTAAATCTAAATAATTTAGGATACTAAATTACTAAGTCAGGGGAATTATGTAGATATGTGTATGTAATATATATCACCATATTCAATAATATGTTTATAAATAAGGCAAAGCTACATATATATACATTTTTATAATTATATATATATGTATGTATATATTTGCATATATAGCTGGATAGACCTGCAAATGACACAAAGCAGGTAGATATGGTTAACATACAGGATGAGAGGGAAAATTAAAAAAAATCTTTATGGGTTAGAGCAGTGGTCTAAATCTAATAATATGACATCATCTAGGAAGAAGTATAATGCTTTACATTTTATATATATTAAAAAATAACAACAACAGCCTTAAGTAAAGGATGGGTGAGACATGCTTAAACAGCCATTCGCATGAAAAAGTTCTGAGAATCTTATTGGACTGCAAGCTAAACGTAAGCCAGAAGTTTGATGTGATAGTGAAGGGGGAAGGGTGTCAGGCGAGGGAGGAAGAGGAAGCAAGGAAGGATCCTGATAAATGACAAATCCTCTTTGAAAAGTCTACTCTTGGAATGAGGAGGTGATGTGTCTGTCATGGTAAGGTCAAATCTTTGGTACTGAATTGATTTATAGGTGCTATAGCCTGAGGACATTGATCATTTTGAGAGCATCCAAAGAAAGATAACCAAGATGGTGAAGGTCCTTAAGTCCAAATCACGACAATCAATTGAAATTGAGGCTGCTGAGTTTCCTTCCAATTCTAAAATTGTGTGGTCCTATGCAACGATTTTAATAGATATTTTATAGCTCATTAGGATTTGCAAAATTCTACACATATATCTTTTGAATGATTCTCCCATGGTCACCCAAAGATGAGATTTGAACGGAGTTTTCTCCTGATTCCAATCCAGAACTTTGCCCATATATAACATGGCTTTTGTGGACTAAGAATATTGAACATGTGTGACAGGAAGTCAGAAAATATGAATTATGTTTTGACACTAAATAGCTCTAAGCCTGGGAACACTTTACCTATCTGCAACAATTTCTTTAGCACTAAAATAGGGGAGGGGAGTATGTTGGGTGAAATAATACCTAATATTCAAATAACATTTTATGCTTAACATGTTATTTAAATATGCTCATTAACATGTTATTTCATTTGGTCCTCACACCAATGCTATGAAATGGGTTTTATTTTTACCCTCATTTTACAGATGAAGTGAGACTCAGAAAATTTAAGTGAATTGTCTAGTCTTATCTATTTAGTAAATGTATGAGGTAGGATTCAAATTCTTGCCCTTCTGACTCCAAGTTGAATTTACTAATCCCAAGCCCAATGATTATATTCTATAATTTTATATATTTTTAAAACTTATGGAATAAAATAAGCATTTCCACAACAGTGTAATAAAAAAGATTGTATATTAAACTGCAACTATGTACAACTTAACATTCCTTTTAAGTATACAATAAAGTTATCATAAAATTTCTTTTTTCTTTCTCTACCCCACCTTAGATATGGCTACCATTAGACACCCACATACACACACATGTGTGTGCACACATGCATAAAACCATTCTATTCATCTATCAGTTATTTTTTGTTGTTTTTGCTGGTTGCAGATAGTATCTTCCTACCTTTGTCTTTTGTAGTAAATTTTAATTTTTTGTAATAGTTAAAATGACTTAGTCGCTCACAGTTGTTCTTAAAACATGTATTTTAAAATATTTCTCCTAGAAGAATTCCTTCCTAATTGTGAACAAAAGATAGAATGATCACTGAATTCCAAATTCTTACATGTTCTACCCCTTCACTAGGTTTCTGAAAGCCAAAATATCTTCAGATTTCATATAAAGGCTTTTTTTAAACCAGGATTGTGTCATATTTTGACATGAACTAAGATTTTATCCTTTCCTATCCCTGTGTCCTCCAGTGAGATAATCTTCTGTCCCTTACATGTAAATAGATCCTTATGTCTATAGCTAGACAATTAAAAGAAAGTTGCCTAGAGAGTGTTGGAGAGAAAGCTGGCCTGATTCAAATCCTGCCTCTAACACATGCTACTTGCATGACTTTGTACAAGTCCCTCAGCCTCTCCATGTCTTGGAAAGCTCTCTAGTTCTCTATAGAGCAGTTGCCTTCCATATAAGCACAAGATGTTTCTCCACCAGAAAACTTCTCATAATTATAGAAATCACAGGTCTGGATAGATACATAAACATTAAATTTTGTACCTATTATTTTCAGGTTTCACTTGCTTTTTCTCTCCTGGTTCTTTGGAACTGTAATGGGAATGTAAATCTGTAAGATCTTCCCTGCCCCTAGGCTAAAGTGCACCTGGAGCCTGTTGTGGGAGGCTTGTTTTTCAGTAGATACTTCTTGATTGGCCAGTGAGTCAATAAGGTTGTTACATTCTCTGAGCCAGGAGAAGGCTAAATAAGCCCTGATGTGTAGCTTTGTTTTGGGGCTCACTTTGAGAAGTGTTGCGTGATTTGATCAGATGAAACTCTGGGAAGCTGTTGTCCAGAGCCGCCCGGCTTTGAAACCCAGATGTTGTTTGGTATGGATGTAATGGTTGGACAGTTTGGAAACTGTCTACTTGATTTGTTTCTCTGTCTTGATAATTCTGTCTGTATACTCTGAAGTTTGGGGTGCTGACCTTTTCCCCCTGAACTAGGTAAACGATACATATGTTTGACTGATTAAAGTAAGCTTG
Organism: Petaurus breviceps papuanus; assembly: GCF_028583685.1. NCBI lineage: Eukaryota > Metazoa > Chordata > Mammalia > Diprotodontia > Petauridae > Petaurus > Petaurus breviceps. The sequence goes on along the minus strand of NW_027185791.1, from coordinate 25,520,460 downwards.
TTAACCCATTTTGAGTTGCTTTCCTTTATCAAAGCAGATCCAAGAACCTGTATTGGCAGCAAACCCTGGGGATGCTTGGGGTGCTTGCTGCTACAGGGATATAATACCTGTCTTCACATATGGTCAGGACAGCAATTTACTCTTCTAAGTTGTTATAGTTGTTAGAAATCTAGCCTTCCCTACCACTAGCAAGACCTCGATTAACACTGCTTTTGCATCCGATTCTCAAGCAGAACTGGAAAAAGAAATCAGAATGAAATTGTGGAACCCTGTGCAAGGAGTCCCAGATACTGGGCATGTGAGTGGGATAGGACTCCAAGGTTCCACAGCAGGTAATACTGTAGAAATAACTAGGCTGGAACTAAAAGACTGGGACTAGTGTGGGAGAAAACAACTGGCTTTAATAGTTGCCAGGAGTTATTTCTCTCCCAGAAAATGCCATTTATGGCACAGAATCTGGGTTTCTGAAATTCTTGTGATAACTCCTGCTGTCAATCATATGGGCCTTCCTAAGCTCCTCATCCATATCTTATATCCTAGTAGAAATCATAGGATTGGAGTTAAATTTGAAATTCTACTATTTTCTAGTGTATTGGAGTAAAGACTGCTAGAGCAAGGGAAAGTGCTCAAAGTTTCCTTATTTATGTTCCCACTCTTGGGCTCTAATCAAAACTATTTGGAATTAACCAGTGGTTGAGAAAATAAGGGTAAAAAATTTTAAACAAAGTCTAGAATTAGAGAATCTGAAATAAATACAGGAGTGTGGTAGGCAAGTCATAAGAGGGCAAGGCAGTGGTAAAAGTAAAGTGGAGGAGACAGGAGGGATAGGAAATAAGAGATACATATACATAAAAACAAAGATCCGGAGTAGAACAGGTTTGGGAATGTGTGTCTGTGTATGTATGTATACAGGTATATGTGCATGTATATATTTATAGCTACAGAGAAACAATATGCATTTTACTGTGGCCCCGGGAGGGAAAAAAAAGAACAAAAAACATCTCACAAGGAACCAAAGATGGATAATTCCCAACACATGGAGTATTATTTATCATATAGGCGTTCTTGAAATGAAAATTTATTGTTACATATTTTGAATCCTCTCATGTTCTGCTATGTACATGACATTCTTTTATTTCTTTCTAACTTTGTATTTAAGTTCCAGTATCTAAATTTGTGATATGTTTTTGTTTCTTTTCTCTATTCTCTATTTGTGTTCTGGGTTTTGAGTCTAAAATTTTTGAAAAAAATATATATTAGAAGGAAGAGTTTGGTTAAAATGAAATATATCACAGTCAGAAAAGATTTTTCTCCCCTCATTTTGTCTTACCTTCAGAGGGCTGGAACCTTAAAAAAAAGTGTATCCTTACTCCTTTCCTTTTAGGTTCTTTCATGGACTTTGGGCATTTAACTTGATCATATATGCCTCTATGTATGTTGTATAGCTAATCATGACAAGATTTCCCCAGTTTTAGGGATGTTTTGTGCATAAAATCATGTCAAAATCTTTTAAAGTCAAATGGAAGAATATTCCTTACATGGGGGTGAAAAGAAAGGAAACAGCAGGTTTAAAATGGTGGTGTCCCTTAGTTATATATTTATCTCACAAAATTGTTGTGAGAAGAGTAGTTAAAAACAAGTAATTCTATTGAATAGATCAAATGAGAAAGACTCAAGCAGTGAAACTCCATAACCATGTTGAATACACTTGAAACATATCACTTGGAGAAGAGATCCTAAGCTTTCCCCTCCTCTTGCCTGCCAGAAGACAAGGCTTCAAGAAGCCCCAGAGCCCTGAAAGGGACAACGTCCACAAGGCCCTGTTCCTGAGGCCTGGATGGCCCTGAAGGTACCTCAGGAATGTGTTTTTACTTTCTTACTCACAGGGATACGTGTTACCCTGCGACATACTTCCACCTTCTGTCTCCTCCTCTTTTCCGTGAACTTGAGCATCACTAGGTAATCTCAAAAGATGTAGAGAGAGCTAATAGTGGAATCACCTGACCTTCATCAACAGAACCCCTGTCCTCCACTGAGCTAAGAATGGCTCTAAGCTCATTTTACAATGAACAGGATAGTCTGTCTCCCTCTTCTTCCTTCCTCCCTCTTTCCTCTCTTCCTCTCTCCCCTCTCTTTCTCCCCATCACAATAAAGTAGAAGCCTCAACTCCTGAAAAACGGCACCCCCCCCAAACATACACGACCCTCTCATTTCACTCTATCATGCCGTACACCTGACCATGACATTTCCTCCCCACCCCTCCTTCCCACAATATCGACTACAGGTTTGTTTTATTTTTCGGCAGCGGTCTATGAGATTCCAAATTATAATGAACAAACTTCCTTTTTTTATAATAGATCTCTTCCTCTCATGCTTTTTCCACCTTCCAACACTTGCTGGGACGTAACTCCTGCCCGTGATACTGTACCCATAGTGTCTCCTTAGCCTTCCTTCCTAAGACCTTTGCATTGCACCTTACCCTACCTACCCCTGTGCTCACAGGTCCTGTGGCAGGGGTGAGGGTGTTGAAAGGAGTGTAATATCCCTTTCTCTCCACATCCACTTCTAGACTCCCCCTCATTCCCAGTCAAATTTATTATCCAATGCAGATCCCAATGTTAGCCACGGGACCTCTCTCTCTTTATACAATAAATTAAGTTCCTAGTTCACAGTACCTTTCTGTACCCAGGTTCTACCTTCATATTAAGGAATCCAACATATGTAGCTGTTCTTTCAAACGCCTTCACTTCCCAGTTCCCACCTCACACGCCTTCCTGCTCTTCTCCACTTCAGGCTACCCAGAAACTTGCTTCAACATGCCTCTAATAAAGTGTCCTTTTTTCCATATTCAAAATCTCTGAAATCCCTTTAATGAATTATAATATTCTATCTCTCCTCATAATTCCTCCTCCAAATTTTATCCTTTGTTTTCACCATGATGTCCAACCCATCTACAAATAAATAGGTCTTCATGCCATTACCCTTCTCTGCCTACATTCTCATCTCACCCTTCTCAACCTTGGTCCCTTAGTGATCTGGTTCAAGACTGCACTATCCTCTGTTCTATACTATCCCCTGCCAGGCAGGCATATGGGTCAGTGGATAGAACAGTGGACCTGGGTTCACATGTGACTTCAGTCACTAGCAGCAAAGCTGTAGACAAGGCTGCTAACCTTTTGCCTCAGTTTCCTCTTATGTCAATTGCATATAAAGTACCTACCTTTCAAGGTAGTTGTGAGGTTAAAATGAGATTGTTTTGGTAAAGTGCTTTACAAACTTCAAAGTACTACACAAAGTCTAGCGATTATCATTACTTTTAATTCTGCTCCCCCCTTGTCCTGCTTCTTGCCAAACATAAACTGAGCTTGTTCCGTCCACCTCTGTTGTTCCTGCTTGTGTGCTTCTGAAGAATCTGGAAGAATCCACATAGCCATATTCACTATGTCCATTGCAAATTTACGCTTTTTAATCTCAACTGAATGCTTACAGCAGCAAGGTAACCTTTTTACTCCCCCCCCCAATCTTTCTCACTCATAATGACAGATTCCAAACCTTACCATTGCTTTTTAATTGTACCACTGCATACCTCCGCACAGCTGAGACTCTCACTTTAAATTTTACCCAAGTATTTGAAGTCAATCACACTGATTCCCTTTGTTCTTCACCTTCTCCTCTCTCCCTGCTTTCCCCTCCTCATATTGGCCTCAGGTGAAGAGTTCATTCTCCTTGTAACACTCAAAACCGCTTTTGGCGCCCTTGATCCTGCCCCTTCCACTGTTATCAGTAGATACTCCTCAGCATCCTTGTTATCCCTTTTTTCTCTTGAATCTCTCCTTATGAGCTGGTTCCTTCTCTACTGCATATAAACACACCCATGGGTCCCCCATCTTCAAAATGCCCACCCTTGATCCTACCTTCCTTCTGGCCATCATTCCATAATGAAAATCCTTGAGAAACTTGTTCACACTGCTTGGCTCCACTTTCTTCTCTCCCTCTCTCTAAGCCCTCAGCAATCTGGCTTCAGACCTCATCATTTAGCTGAGGTTCCACTTTCCAAAGCTGTTAATGATCTCCTACCCACTGCCTAATTACAAAGTAACAAGGTATGTGCCTTCCTGAAAAGCAAGACTCCCCTAAGCAAGCTTCTCCTGTTGGGCTTGATTTTTTCAAACCCTTCAGCAAACTCCTCCCACCACAGGCTCCATGTGACCACATTCAGCCTATTGGGGGCAGAGGATATTTTCAAATCAGGTAAGGTCCTCAATTTTACTTAGGCTTACTAAGGGACAGGGAAGATCTTCAAATTCCCATTCCCATTACACCATTACACCATGGTTAAGTTATTTAACAACTCTCAGTTTCCTCATTCATGAAATAGGATTAAAATTCACTTCAGTACCTTCCTTATTGAGTTGAGATTCAAGTAGGATTATTTTACATTCTTTCTGTAATCTTATAAGATTATATTTTTTATTGAATTTTATTGCAAATTTTAAGACATAATCATATAGAAAATACACATAAATACTTATATTGTGCTTTTCAAAATTTAAATGTCACTTATTTTTTATTATTGTTATTATTTGGCTTTTTTATGGTTCATCCACTTTTGAAATATTCATTTGGTTCTCTGTCTCATTTTTCAATCTTTATCAGTGATTGATACTATGTAGTATTCATACATTCATAGACTTAGAACTTTCAGCTCTTAGAGTTAAACTCATTCAGTCTTCTTATTTTACAAATGAAGAAATTGGAACCTAGAGAGGTTAAGTGACTTGCCCAAATTCACAAAAGTAGTAAGTGATATAGTAGAAGGGGGGATTTGAAGCCAAGTGCTTAGTCCAAGTTTTGTGAACTTAAAAAATCTGAAGCTATGGAAATTCATCCTTATTTAGAGTGACTTTAAATTGTTTTGTATGTTAATCAAATCAGTGAATCATTTATCTAGAGAACTCCCAAGAATTGAACAAATACATATAACAAAACAAACTAAACAAAGATTAGGTTAAATGGCTCATGTTTGAAAAAATCAAGCTTAGATAGCTGGAAAATACTTTTTCTTGGCTAAATATCCTAATTCAAGGCATGAGCTACCCTTTAAATTAATTGATTTCTGTGTTCAGAATTAGCTGTGTTTTATACTGGAAAAATGTAGAATTTCATTGAAAAACTTCCACAGTCATAAGCAATGAGATGTTATTAATCTTTCATTTTTCACGTATTTACTCTAGTAATAAGTTGTTTCCTCTCAATTCAGTTGAGAAATGACCTTTTCTTTCCACCAGCTTAACAAAATGATACTAAAAGGAGAAAGACTTTTTTTTAATTTGAAATTTGAAATCATTATGCTGGAAATCATTACTCCAGATCAAGATTCTCACAGTTTTTTTTTAATTTTTTTTTTTCTTGAAGAGTGACAGGATTCACCAAGCAGTGGTTCCTGACACATAAAAGTGGGTAGTATATTGAGTTCAGGGTATAGAGTAAATAGATTGTAAATGATGTAAAAGAACTCTCTATAACAAACCCTTGAGTTTTTATCTGACAAGAGGGAATAATAACACGAATAAATTACTTCCCTTGCTAAGCCAAATGAGCTGCAACTTAGACTACTATATGGTGTCAGATATAATATAATTGATGTGCTCTTGGACCATTGCCAGCTTTCCTTTGGCCCAGCCCCATATGATTTATGTTGATAATAGACTAGCTTTGATAGATAGAGATGCAGTTATGGATATAGATTATATATACATACATATTCTACTCATTGAGGTTTTGATTTTTACATTTTTACCTTACCATAAAATGTATCCTTTAATATTTAAATATCTAAAATTATTTTTAAATGAAAAATTGTCTATAAAGCAAGTTTCTGTGTGTCAGATTACATTTTTCATTGACTTTGTATCATAACTCAGAAGATATAATTTTATAGAAAACATTTTCCCAATTTTATTTTTTTGCAATAAAATCCATTCTTGAGACAAAGTTTTTGGAATTAAACACTTAAAGGAAAAACAATTTTTTCTATAAACATTACTCATAGAAACTGACAAAATAAAATTGCAGAAATAGATGTGACAATGCCAGGAAACGGTAACGCTTTTCATGTAAGAAGCTACTCCTGTATAGGGGCTAATTATCCTGCTGAATCTGTAGCAGCACAATAAACCTTCACTTAAAAACAACAATAAAAAAATATGCTGTTCAAGACATATATGAACTCCCCACCCTGACTGTAAGATTTCCTCTTACAAAACTGAAGTTTGGGCCAAGAAGAGCCATATTTCCTAGAGTGCGTTTCAATAACAATTTTAACCCAACTTCATTTCTGATAATCCTAGTGCCCAGAGCCACGGGAACAAGGGACAAAATGTTTTAAGTCTCCTGAAAATTATTGTAAAACTTAATTTTAGGAAATATATAATAAACCTCTTGTCTCACTTATAGATGTAAGACAAATGAACACGTATTTATTAAAAGCCTACACCTCCTTTTTTTGCAATGGGTTTGCTGCCAGAGCACAGGTGTTGTGCAAATCATCACTTAAACCTCTACAAAAATGGGCAAGGTGGGGTGGCCAGGTGGCTCAGTGAGTAAGAGCACCAGCTCCAGTGTCAGGATGACCTGGGAATCAAATCTTGGCTCAGATACTCAGCATCATACCCAGAAATAACTGGCCGTGTAACCTTGAGCAAGTTACTTAACCCCAATTGCTTAAAAAAAAAATGGCCAAGGAAAAGGCTCACATTAACATTGTCGTCATTGGACATGTAAACTCTGGCAAGTCCACTGCTACCATTAACCTCATCTACAAATGTGGTGGAATTGATAAGAGAACCATTGAGAAGTTCGAGAAGGATGCTGATGAGATGGGAAATGGCTCCTTCAAATATCTCTTGGTCTTGGATAAAAGCCTACACCATCCAGCAATTATGCTAAGCTTTGGATTCACAAAGAAAGACAAAAAATGGTACCTGCTCTCAAGGAGCTTATAGTCTCCTATGGGACAGACCACATTCTAATAACAATGTAGAAACCAGATATACACAAGAAAATTGGAAATAATCAGCACACTAATTGCAGATACTGGGACTTGAAGGAAGCCAGAGAAAGCATTAGCTAGATACACAGAAAGAAAGAGTTCCAGAATCTAGGGCAGCAAGTGCAAATGCATAGAATTTGGAGATGGAGTATTATGGCTGGATATGCCAAGTAGCCCAATGGCAGTGGCTCACAGAATGCACAAAGAGGAATAAGGTTAAAAAAGACTAGAGATATTAGAAGGGATTACGCCATCAAGGGCTTTCAAAAGCCCGACAGAGTATTTTGTTTTTGTTGGACCTGAATGGGAACCACTGGAGTTGATCAATAGGGGAAGGGTGACTCAGTCAGTCATATTTGTGCTTCAGGGAGATTATTTTGACAGCTGAGTGGAGCATGGATGGGAGGGAGGAGAGAGTCATCCAATGCATATTAATTACTCATAATGACATGGAGATAGTACTGGCTTCTCAAAAAAATCATGTTGGCAGCATGCAGACTGTGAGAAATCATTATGTCTGTGGTATGAGGATCAAGATTTCCCCCCCTTTCTCTTCATCCAGAAATCAATCAGTGTGGAAAATCGTAGGCAGATATTTACCCAGGCCAAGATCTAATCAGACAGTGAAGAAATTCTCAGTGTGGGCTAATGGGTGCATTCCCGCTCTTTGTGTTTGTTCATACGGATCTGGCCAAGCACTGATTCTCCCTCTTGGTCAGACAGATGATATAGAAATTGATATGTCTCTTTGACTAAGACTTGAGTGATCCAAGTCATGTGCCCTGAGACCCTCATTGTAATGTAGCCCACCCTCTCATTGTAATATTCATTTTCTCATTAATTCTTACCCAGAGTTGATTTCCATGCTCAGCTACACCTACTCTTTAAAGGGCATATAAACTGATCTCACCACTATGAGTGGTCTTTGGTCTAAGAGAGATGGCCAAATGACCATCCTTTTTTAAATAAAATGCTAGTCTTCTTATTAAAATGATTAAATTCCCCAGAAACTCTGTCTATCAAATCTTTTTAAATATCACATAACTCTGGCAAGTTCAATCCAGTTCCTACCTCAGAGTGAAGCAGGCTTTTTCTTTTTTCTTTTCTTTTCTTTTCTTTTCTTTTCTTTTCTTTTCTTTTCTTTTCTTTTCTTTTCTTTTCTCTTCTTTTCTTTTCTTTTCTTTTCTTTTCTTTTGCCTTTTGGAGGGCAATTGGGCTTGAGTACTCACCCAAGGTTACATGGCTAGTATTTTTGTGTGGGTGTTAAGTGTCTGAGGCTGGAACCAAACTTGTGTACTCCCGACTCTGGGGCCAATGCTTTACTCACTGTTCCTCGTAGGTGCCCCCTTTTTTCTTTTATTTAATGGAAAGAATGTATTTATTAAGCACTTGTGTATCAAGCACTGCACTAAGCACTGGGAATAGAAATATAAAACAGAAGACGGTGCCTGCCCTCAAAGGGCTTACATTCTAATAGGAGAGGCAACATACTTAAGGAAGTGGTGATCAGGGAAGAGTATTTGGATTTGAAAATTTGTAGAGGATGTTGAATGCAGTCAAGGAGGGTAGATACACTTTCTCTAGAAGCAATGAAGCAGTAACAGTATTGACTTGATTATAGTTGTGTTTTGAATATAGTGGTATTTTGTTGGTGCTGGAGAAGGCTTTGAGATTACATCTATGCATAGAGCTTGCCTACTAAGGCATAATAATCAGTGTGCAAGTGTGTCCCTTTTGTGCATGGATATTGGGAGTGGAATCTTGTCACTAAAATTGGTTTGCTGTTTACTGTTTGATTAATTTTGCTTCATTTTGTCTTTGTGTGTTCTTTGGCCTTGTTAAAGTACATATATAGATGGAGTAATGCTTTTGAGCGGTTACTGCTCCAGAGAAAGTCATAAGTCTGTGATAGTTTACAGCTCAGCCCCCAACTGAAAAGAACCTCAGCAGCCATGTAAATATAGAAGAAAACATCAAACTTATATTTAAAAGAAAAACCATAAATGTGTGTATATACACATATACATATGTATGTAGTGAATTTATCAGGTCCTATAAAAAAATCTCAATACCACAGACAAGAAGATGAATTGTTTCATATGGCTAGTAAAATTTAAGTTTAATTCACCTGTAGAGGGAAAAATCAGTCTACCTTTAAATGTTATTTACAAGATTCTTCCATCATAGATGCAATTTAAGTTATTAAACTGTCCCGTCCAGCGGGACCAAGTTATTCGTGGGGTCGAGGAGGACCCAGCCTGCAAAGGAATGGGTGGGAAAGAAAGAGTGAGACCAATCGAGTTTTTGTCAAGGTCTGATTTTATTATGCTAAAGCAAAGCATATATACTCTTGGGGGATGAGGAAGTAGAGAAAGGGGGGAGTGAGGGGGGTTTCCATGGGTAACAACTGAAACTTCTATAGTTGTAGCAACTTGTTCAGCAGTTGTAGCAACGAAACTTCTGTGGTTAGAACATCGGGTATTTTTCGCGGTTGGCCGATTCTCAGGACAGGGTATTCGGGGGTGTGGCTTTCTTACGGGGGGAAGGGTACTTGGCCCTAAGGCCTTCGCTCCCAACATGCCCCCCTTTTTTCTCTAATGACCGGTGAAAGGCCTGTCTTAGGCTATGCGGGCGGACCCCCGCCTCTGGCATCTTAAAAGAACATTCTAGCCTCGGTCTCTTCTGCCTTCTTTCATTCACTTTCCTACAAAAGGAACCTTAGAACCAATTTAAATTACCAATCCTGAACGCTTATCATTCTTACAAAATTAAATTTAGAGTCTTGGTCAATTGTCATGATCATACATTAAAACTAGTTTCTTATATTTCTGCATTAATTCATTATTAATTCCTCCACCAGGAGGATGGGATTTCATTAAGGGATTCACATTATACTAACAGTTACAACAATTAAAATATTTACTAAGTAGTCCAGAAAATATTCTCCTTTTAATATTAGCTAATTATGAGAAAGCTGAGGCAAGTATGATACTAACTAAATAGCATAATAATGTTCCCACAAATCCTTGACCTATTTGTCCTGACATTATTACAAAGAACTAAAGGACCCTGACTTATACAGGAATATCTTTGCTAAATCCTAAGCCTAATAGCTTTTAGTACCTTAAGATGTTCCTTTATAGTACCTTAAGATGTTCCAGAGTCAAGTATTTACTTTTTCAAAACTTTTGTAATTTCAAAACTTTTGATTATTGAAAACTTGCCACCAAGAATAGGGACAAAACTCTAATGAGAGAACCATTTTCCCCAACTTCAGAATGTCAATTCCAGGCAAAAAGTATACCAATCTGCAATCTGCATTGAGCCAAGCTCAGAGTCTGCCAGGTGTCACTGGGAGGGTCGAGTCAGGAGAATCCTACCTCAGCTCATGCAGAACAGTCGTTCTCCCAACCTTCCATACCCATACTTCACAGGCCTTCCATACCTGTACCTTATAGGGTCTGGCATCATGGATCCGTGGCTCAGATAGTTTGGATAGCCTTTCTTAATATCCATACCTGGAGTTAGACTCAGGGGAATAGTCAGTTAACAGTCCCATCAAATCTTAAACAACAAGCTCCAACATTCATTTTAAGATATGATTATAATCTCACATTGGTTAAGGAACATCTCCTGTATTCATTTCTATATTTATTCTTGTTCATAAAAATCAAATTTCCCATCAGGTTTATAAATTATTGCTCTAATATATATTTGCATCTACTTCCCAAGATTCCCTGTCTTCCTGTAACTATGCTTAATCTGATCTCACACTAAGATTTCTTTTCTCTCAACTAAAAATGTCTCTGATTTAATACCAACAATTTATTCAGTCAATTGCATTAACACCCAGTTACTCTCTGGAATACACTGGGACCCCATGACACATACACAGATGTAACTTCTCCACTGTAACTTTACAATCCCAATCTCAGTCCATGGGATAATGTAAGGGTTATGGGATTTAAAGATCTTCCATGCCCCGTTGGACTTGCTGACGTAGCAGGAAGGGGCAGAGCAAGAGGAAGCGGAAGCCAAGCTAGCATTCCTTCGGTGGCTGGCGGTGGTGGTGACGGCGGCAGCAGCAGAGGCAGTGGCAGCGCGAAGCCCTTTTTGAGTTAGAACTACTAAGGACTTTCTGCTAAGGACTCCTGCTGAGGACTGCCAGGGGCCGGAGCTGCTGGGAGCGCTCTTCCAGGACGCTGGGTGGTTGCTGTGAGTGGGGAGAGGAGGACCTTTGCCTGAGGTAGCCTGTTCTGTTTTAAAGGCTTGAAAATGTGGGTGCTTTCTACTTTATCTACCTGTGCCAATGTCATAACTACTCTGATGGCTTTCACTTTCTGGTTTTGGGACTCAGTCTTTTGGTATCTTAATAAATTTTCTAGTTTATTTCCTCATATGGCAAACATGACGTATTTTCTAATGGATAATTATATCAGCATATTTGTAATCTCTATAGGCATTGTGAATATGGCATTGCTGATACAGATAATAATTCAATATTGCATTTATATTCTTATTTCCTTTTTTTAAAAAATATGATTGAGCTATTAATTATAATAGGTTCAGTTCAACTCCAGGCCATGACCGCTCCATGACTCCTGAGTGTTCTTGGTTTAGCATTCTAGGAACTAGCCATTCCCAGGCCACGTCGACCTGGAGGGGTGGCTCCCCTCCTTGTGCAACGTGATGTTGTTAAAAAACACATACCAAGCCTCAGGAAGATGGGAACGTGAGTGGGCCGGATGTGTATTGGGCCAGATGTGTATTGAAGGAGAAGTGTATTGAGCGTGAATAGCGCACCCACCAAAAACTTCTTGGCCCCAGGCCCTCTTTGTTCAGAACAGTAATTCAAGCTGTGCAGGCTGTAACGGGGCTCCCAGCCATTGATTGACTTTGAAGGCTCCCTTGAATTGGTGATGTATTCTCTTCCTTTACCAATTATCTTGGTTGGTATTGTGTTATTGATTATTCTTACCATTATATGCTTCCTATGCAAATCTAAGCTATCTGTGCCTTGCCTTTTCTAATTAAATCTCTATTTTTATATTTTTCTGGTGTGTTGAAGAGTGTCATTTATAGGAGTGGATCCGAACCTCATTAAATTATACTAATACACAATTGGCGTCACGAACAGGATCTGCTGTATAAATGCCTCTTTTTAATTGACTGAATGTTTAAAAGCTATTCCTATGGAGAAGGGGACAGCAGGGTCCCACTTACTCGACTGGTAGATACAAAGCTCTAACTTTCAAAAAAGTTCCAAAGAGTAGACACATAAGTGAAATTTGTGGGAGTAAAAGTTAGAACAGCTAAAAATATTTGAGCAGGTTTTGTTAAAGTCTCTCTCACCAGATCAGATTAAGGAAAGAGAGTGCTGAAGAATAGTAGGGAATTTGAGTTACCCTCCCCCTCGATACCCTGAAGTCCCCACCTCTAAGAATGCAGATGACTCCCCCTCCCCCCCCAAAGTTTTATCTACCTTAGTTTACTGTTCAGTAAGGGGATGGTGGTGGAATTAATATCCTAGGAATTTTTAAGGGACTGATATAATTGTAAAGGTGCTTGGTACAAAACAACAGTGCCATTTGAGTGTAAACTGTGTAAGCTAAAAATTAATTGTTTCATGTTTTGTTAATCTTATGTGGAATTTTCTTTAAGTGTGAATTTTATGCCAAGGGTAATGGGATGAATGGTTTTCTGTGCAAAGCAATTTGGAAATGACTAAATTTAAAATCACCAGATTGATAATTACTTGATTTTGGTTTCAAAGTACAAATTTAGGTACATGATACTTATTTATGATATTGTTACTGGTAAACAGTTGTACTATCTATGCTGTATGAGAAGCAGTTTCTCTTAAAGTTTTGGAATATGGTAATCTGGGAAATCATAAGCTTCCAAGTCTGTCTTTGTTTAAAAGGAAGTTTCAGTAATAATTGTTTGAAATTGTAAGACTGTTAACTAAGTTATCTGGGCTACTGTTTAAACTTTGTGTTGCCTAGTTCTGCTCATTCAGAACAGTCCTCCTGCTACTGTATGATGTTGTAAAACTGCCAAAGCCCCACGTTGGGGGGGGGGGTTTGGATGGGCCACTTGTCCCATCCAGCGGGACCAAGTTATTCGTGGGGTCGAGGAGGACCCAGCCTGCAAAGGAATGGGTGGAAAAGAAAGAGTGAGACCAAGCGAGTTTTTGTCAAGGTCTGATTTTATTATGCTAAAGCAAAGCATATATACTCTTGGGGGATGAGGAAGTAGAGAAAGGGGGGAGTGAGGGGGGTTTCCATGGGTAACAACTGAAACTTCTATAGTTGTAGCAACTTGTTCAGCAGTTGTAGCAACGAAACTTCTGCGGTTAGAACATCGGGTATTTTTCGCGGTTGGCCGATTCTCAGGACAGGGTATTCGGGGGTGTGGCTTTCTTACGGGGGGAAGGGTACTTGGCCCTAAGGCCTTCGCTCCCAACATTAAACTTTAAAACTACACCAGGTTCAGAGTGAAATAAGCAGAACCAGGAAAACAATATACACAATGACTACAACAATGTAAACAGAAAGAACAAGAGAAAGGTGAATACTGTGTCATTATAATCACATGTTGGGCTGTGGAAAACAATGGGAGAAAAGCATCTGCATCCCCTTGTTGTGCAAGTGGTGTATTGTAGATTTGAAATGTTGAATAGGTTGTAAGAGAGAGTTGATGTGGTTTTACTGATTTTTTTTATTTGTTAAAAAGAAAGGGCAATTGCCTAAAGCAGGGGAAAATGTATTTGGAGATAAATGTGATTTTAAAAGCAAAAGACACTAAACAAGAAAAATACTTTATGAAGTATTATAGTGACACTTTATAAAGATCATCTATCTATCATCTATCTGTCTGTCTGTCTATCTATCTATCTAATCTAATCTATGTTATAATAGGTTCCCCCCACCCAACTTGCTAACTACTAAACATACTTCAGGTTAAAAAGTATAAGAAAAGACAGGAACAACTTTCACTGTACTGTGGTTGCAAATCTGTTTCTTGTCTTTTCAAGCCTTGAGTCTTAACACAGTTGCCTGCTGGGAGACTATTCAATCAGCCTTCTTTATTCCTGGTTTCATTGACATTGCTTTGGCCCTTGGTTGATTCTATCTCTTTCTTCAGATCCTGGAGTTTCCCTGCTGTACTCTGGCTATTTCACTGTTATTCAGACTTGTCCTTTACTTCTGACACTTTAAGACAATTTGGCTAATGGTTTAACAATCACCTCTTCATTACAGATAAGCCCCAGTTCCTGACTTTTGCCAAACAAAGACTCTGGTCTCCATTTGTATAGTCTGAGGCACAGTACAGAGTGAGATAGGAATGTTACCTCATCTTAGACTCTGCCCCTAGCAGAATTTTGGACAAGGTCAACACAGGAGTTTTATTTTTTTCCTTGACTATGATCATTTGTTACTATATTTTGTTATTAGTTATTTTCAATGAGGAGAGAAGGAAGTATGAGGTAGGTAACACCTATATTTTGTTAATTAAAAGATAAAATACATTTTCTAGAATGAGGAAGGTTGGACAGGATGTGATTTGGGAAATACCCTCATGAACCCAGCAACTGAATTACCTTATGCTTCAGCATGGGATGATCATAAGGATTTTTCATGATTGAGCTTCATATGTACCTTAGTTTTCTATTAAAGAGACCCTTGTACAAACACTGAAACAATTATTCTAGCATATGAAATTAAGAGAAACTTCCAAGTACAATACTGCTTGATAAACAACCAAAGCAGATGCACTCAATGGGAAATTAATTTTAAAATGTCCTGCGGGCAGAGCCAAGATGGCAGAATAGAAACAGGACTTCTGTGCCACTCCCACTTCTGCTTCCATCAATACATGTAAAAAATGACTCTAAAAATTTTTAGAGCTACAGAACTCACAAAGTGACAGAGAGAAACTAACCTTCTTCTGAAAGACTGCCCAGCAGGCCAGCAGGAAGTGACCAGCACAGCACTATGGGAGCAGAGCCCAGCCCCATGTAAGCCAGAGGTTTTAGCCTCAGGGCGGCCTGACCAGCCCCGGTTGGAGGGACATCAGGAGCGTGGATCACAAGCAGCTGTGGCTGTTTCCAGAATTATCAACTCATAAATGCCAAAGACAAGGTGAGAGGTCAGTGGACTTTGGGAATACGGGGTCTAGGAGTGCAGTCTGGCCTCTGCCCCACTAGGGAGAAGTGGCTGAGGGCCCATGGCCGTGCAGCCGCTGCCACCTGGTGCTTCAGAGATCCTGACCTGCACGTTATAAGGGGATCAAGACACCATTATGAGGGGTAATTATGCTTGCTTTAACCTGCTTGGAACTGGATTGCTGTTTAGGGTGGAGGTCCTGGTGAGCCAGACTGTGTGGAGGCTTCAGAGAGGGTAGCCAACTAATAGCTCCAGCAGCTGAAAAAACTCAGCAATTTGGGACAAAACTCTGCTCTTGGGAAGCAGAGTTCTATAATGGCAAAAAGCTCAAAAGTCAAGTAATTGAGTGGCAGCATGATCAAGCAAAGGAAGCAAAGCAAGAAGAGCAAACTGACATTAGACTCCTATTTTGGGGACAAAAACGATCTAAGCATGAAACAGGAGGAAAACAGGAAAGTCAGAACTCCTGCACCAATAACTTCCAAGAAAATTATGAGATGGTTACATGCCATAGAGGAGCTTAAGAAGGATTTTGAAAAGCAAATAAGAGAAGTGGAGGAAAAATTGGGAAGAGAAATAAGAATGATGCAAGGCAATCATGAAAAGAGAGTCAACAACCTGACTGAAGAAAATAATACCTTAAAAATACACTAACTCAAATGGAAAAGGAGGTTCAAAAAACCAATGAGGAGAAGAATGCCTTAAAAGGCCAAATTTGCCATGGGGAAAAACAATCTCAAAAGCTCATTGAAGAGAATAACTCCATCAGAATAAGATTGGAGGAAAGAGAATCTAGTGACTTTATGAGAAATGAAGATACCATTAAACAGATCCAAACCAATGAAAACATATAAGGCAATGTGAAATATCTCATTGGAAAAAGCCCTGACCTGGAAAATAGATCCAGGAGAGATAATTTTAAAAGTATTAGACTACCTGGAAGGCATGATCAACAAAAGAACCTAGAAATCATCCTTCAAGAAATTCTGAAGGAAAATTGCCCTGATGTTTTAGAACCAGAGGGCAAAATAGAGGTTGAAAGAAATCCACCACTCACCTCCTGTAAAAGGCCCCCAAAAGAAAACTACTAGGGATATTATAGGCAGATTCCAAAGTTCCCAGATCAAGGAGAAAATATTACAAGCAGCCAGGAAGAAACAATTTGAATATTGTGGAAACACAATCAGGATAACACAGGATTTGGAAGATTCTACACTGAGGGATTGAAGGGCTTGGTATATGATATTCAACAGGTCAAAGGAGCTGGGATTAAAACCAAGAATCACCCACCCAGCAAAACTGAGTATCATGTTTCAGGGAAAATATGGTTATTCAATGAATAGAGGACTTTCAAGCATTTTTTTTAAAGCAATTGGTGTTAAGTAACTTGCCCAAAGTTACACTGCCAGTTTTTTTGTGTGGGTGTTAAGTGTCTGAGGCCAGAACTGATCCTGGGTTCTCCTGACTCCAGGACTGGTTCTCTACTCACTACACCACCTAGCCACCCCAGTTTCAAGCATTCATGAAAAAAACAGAGTTGAATAGAAAATTTTACATTCAGATACAAGAAGGAAGAGAGGCTGAAAAAAGTAAACGTGGAAACAAAATCATAAGGAACTTATCAAAGTTGAACTACTTACATTCCTGCATGGAAAAACAGTAATTATAACTTATGAAAATTTTCTCAGTATGAGAATAGTTGAAGGGGATACATATATATGTCTCTATAGGAGGGTATATGGGCTTTTGAATACATATGTGAATGTGTGTATATATGTGTACAGGTATAAATAGATAGAGGGCACAGGACCAATTTAAAAGGAAGGGATGATACTTAAAGATGAAATTAAGAGGTGAGAGAGGAATATAATGAGAGGAGATGGGGAGAGATCAAATGGGGTAAACTCATATAGAAGAGGCAAGGGAAAATGGTTAAAATGGAGGGGAAGAACAGGAAGACAAAAGGGAATGGGTCAACCTTATTCTCATTGAATTTGGCTTAGGGAGTGAATGACATACACACTAAATAGGGTATCTCACCCTACAGGAGAGTAGGGGGGAAGGGGATGAGAGGGATCATGATAGAAGGGAGGGCAGGCTGGGGGGGAGAGGAAGTTGGAAGCACCCACTTTTGAAAAGGGACAGTGTCAAAGTAGATAATAGAACAAATGGGAGGTGGGATAGGAAGGAGGGAAATATAGTCAGTCTTTTGCAATATATCCACTATGGAAATGTTTTACATAGCTACACATGTACAACCTATACTGAATTGCTTATGTTCCCAGTAAGGGTGGGTGACAATGGAGGTAGGAAATGAATCTGGAACTCAAAGTTTTAAAATCAAATGTTTTATATATATATATATATATATATATATATACATACACACACATGTAAATATATATATGTATACACATATACATACACACACATATATGTATAATTATAATATTTTACAGGTAACTGGGGAATAAGACATACAGGCACTGGGGCATAGAAATCCACAATGTTCTACTGGAAAGTCAAAGGGGTTATGGGAGAAGATATAGGAGTGAGCAGATTGGAGGAGGAGATATTTTGAGATGGCAGGTAGGGGAAAAACAGGGAGAAAATTTGTAACTCAAAATCTTGCAGAAATTAATGATGTAAACTAGAAGATAATAAAGAATTTCATTAAAAAAATAAAGAAATTCTCAAGGAAAATTGCCCCAATGTTTTAGAAACAGAGGGCAAATTAGAGGGTGAAAGAATCCAACTATCACCTCTTGAAAAAGATGTGCAAAAGAAAACTCCTAGGAATATTATAGCCATGTTCTTGAGTGCCAGATCAAGGAGAAAATATAGCAAGCAGTCAAGAAGAAATAATTTTAATATTGTGGAAACAAAATCAGGATAACACAGGACCTGGCAGCTTCTACACTGAGCAATTGAAGGCCTTGGAATTCAATGGAATAGAGAACTTTCAAGCATTCTTGATGAAAAAAACAGAGTTGAATAGAAAATTTGACATTCAGATACAAGAAGCAAGAGAAGCATAAGAAGATAAACAGGGAAAAGAAATCATAAGGAACTTATCAAAGTTGAACTATTTATATTCCTACATGGAAAAATGTTAATTATAACTTATGAAATTTTACTCAGTGTGAGAATAGTTGAAGGGAATTTAAATGTATATAATATATATTTGTGTATTTATATGTATACATACATATATGTCTATATAGGAGGATATATGGGCATATAAATACATATGTAAAGGTGTGTATATATGTGTACATCCATACTTAGACAGAGGGCACAGTACGAATTTAATAGTAAGGGATTATACTTAAAAGGTAAAATTGAGATGTGAGAGAGGAATATAATCAGAGGAGATGGGGAGAGAGAATGGGGTAAATTATCTCATATAGAAGAGGTAAGGGAATACTGTTACAATGGAGGGAAAGAACAGGAAGGCAAAAGAAAATGGGACAACCTTACTTTCATTGAATTTGGCTTAGGGAGGGAATGGCATACAAAGTAAATAGGGTATCTCACCCTACAGGAGAGTAGGGGGGATGGGGATGAGAGGGGACATGTTGGAGTGGAGGGCAGGTTGGGGGGGAGGGAGGTTAGAAGCAAACAATTTTGAAAAGTGACAGTATCAAAGTAGGGAATAGAATGAGTGGGGGGTGGGATAGGATGGAGGGAAATATAGTCAGTGTTTCATAACATATCCACTATGCAAATATTTTGTGTAACTACACATGTGCAATCTATATTGAATTGCCTATCTTCCCATTTATGGTGGGTGATGAGGGAGGAAGGGAAAGAATCTGGAATTCAAAATTTTAAAATCAAATATTTAAAAAAACATATATATATATACATACATATATATATGTATATATATAATAAGAATATACAGGCACTGGGGTATAGAGATCCATCTTGCCCTACTGTGAATTTGGAGGGAGATAGGGGAGGATATAGGAGAGAGCAGATTGGTGGAGAATGTATACATTGGGATCATTCTGTTGGGGTGGTGGGTCCCAAGGGAAATGGGGAAGATGGGGAGAAAATTTGTAACTCAAAATCTTTTGGAAATGAATGATGTAAACTAAAAATAAATATAAAATTTAATTAAAAAAAGAAAAAAAAGGGAAAAATAATTTAAATATTTCAGGAAAAAAAAATCAAGATTTCACAAGACCTAACAGCTTTTTCACTGAAAGACTTTAGGTCTTGGAACATTGTATTTCAAAGATCAAAGGGGGTACTGAGAATAACTTTCCAGCAAAATTGAATATAATCCTAAATGAAGAGATAAAAGGACATTTGACGAACTGAAGAACTTTCAAGTATGTATAAAAAAAAGAACAGAACTCAATAGAAAATTCAATATAGGATATCTAGAAGAAATAAAAGGAAATCATTAAAGACTAATAATAAGAGATTGATCAAGGTCAAAGTGTTTACTTATGATATATGAAAATATTAGTAATATTTGTAATTATAGTCATTGTTAGTAATTGTTTCATTAAAACTGTTAGTTTGGAAAAAATTGGGGCTGTGTTGTATATGGTCAGGTAAGATTCTATAAAAGAAATTGGGTAGGAAAAGGTTAAAAGGAGAAATTATTCTATAAAAGTAGTATGTGAAAGGAAGAACTAATACATAGGAAGCAGGTGGGGATGAAAGCATGATAATATTGGAAACACTCCTCCAGGTTAAAGAGAAAACAATGTATATATCTAAAGAGGCTTTGAAGGCTTCTGAACTTCTAGAGAGGTGAGAAAACTAGGGGGTAAAGTGGGCTCAGGGGCTTTAAGAAGGGTATATTGATTAAGATTAGGAGGGTGAGGTAAATAGATAAGGGAGGAACTTTTAGAGAAAAGGGCAAAATAAGGAATGAGAAGGTAAGGGGAGAAGATAAGGTAACTGAGATAGAGTGAAAAGAGAGGTTGAGAAGGAAAATAGTGATTAAAAATAAGATGGAGGAAAATTCACAAATAGCCATTATAATTTTGAATGTGAATGAGATTAATTCACCCATAAAATAGAAGCAGAAAACAGAATGGATTAAAAATCAGAATCCAACAATATGTTGTTAAAAAAACATTTAAAAATGAGAGATAAATACAGAGTTAAAACGGAAGGTTGCAGTAGAATTTCTTTTGCTTCAGTTTATGCAAAAAAGACAATTATGATCTCAGATAAAGTTATGATTAAAATCATATAATTAAAAGAGACAAATAGGGTAACTACATTTTGATAATAGGTATGTAGACAATAAAGTATGTGTGTCTGCAAAATAAATAAGAATATGAATCATTCCCAAGTTGAAAAAAGGTTAAAGACTATGAACAAGCAGTTTCCTAAAGAAGAAATCAAAATAACTTACAGTCATATAAAAGTTCTCTAAATCTTTATTGATTAGAGAAAGTGAGATAAAGGGATTTTAGGGAAAAAATAAACTATGATTTTAGAGATGATTTTAGAAAATGATTTTTAAAAAGACTTGCACAAAACAATGAAGAATGAAATGGCAGAATGAAGAGAACATTATATACAGTAACAGAGCAATTGTTTTAAAAGCAACTTTGAATGAATAAGTTATTTGGTCTATTATTAATACCCAAGATAACTATAAAAAATATGAAAAAAATGCCATTTACATCCAGAGAGAGAGAACTGATAAATGGAAGTATATATTGGGAAAAGGAGAAAGGGAGAGATAGAATAAGGTAAATCATCTCATATAAAAGAGGCAAGAGAAATCTATCATAATGGAGGGGAAGAGCAGAAAGGTGAAAGGGAATGGGTCAACCTTACTCTCATTGGATTTGGCTTAAGGAGGGAATAACATACACACTCTATAGGGTATTTTACCCTACAATAAAATAGGGAGGAAGGGGATATGAGGGGGAATGATAGAAGGGAGGAAAGATCGAGGGAGAGGGTAGTTAGAAGAAAACACTTTTGGTAAGGGACAGGGTCAAAGGAGAAAATAGAATCGATGGGGAGCAGGACAGGATGGAGTGAAATATAGTTAATCTTTCACAATATAACTATTATGGAAATGTTTTGTATAACTACACATGTACAACTTATATTGTATTGCTTTTCTTCCCAGTAGGGGTGGGTGAGGAGGGAAGAAGGGAAAGAATCTGGAAATCAAAACTTTAAAAATAAATGTGAAAAAAAAATTGTTTTTTACATGCAACCAGGAAATAAGATATACAGGCAATTGGGTATAGAAATCCATCTTGCCTAAAAGAAAGTAAGGAGGGAATGCGGGAAGACATGAGAGAGAACAGATTGGGGAAAGGGGTATTCAATATGCTTGCTATATTGTGTTAGGTAGTAGGTGAGAGATGGGAAGCAAATGTGTAACTCAAAATCTTGTGGAAATGGGTGTTGATAACTGAAAATAAATAAATAAATTTATTTTAAAAAAAGGAATGAAGGCGAAGGTAGATTAAATGGCCCTCAGGAATCATTTCAGGTACAAATCTATAGTCTTAACATGTTTAAAACTTAAAAAGAAAAGATGTGGAAGAAATGCCAATATTTTTAGCTAATCTCACTTGGTAATTGTAATTTTCACAATAATTTAAGTTACAAATCACATCAAACCTCTGAGAAAAATACCATAAAAAATGAAGGTACCCTTGAGGACAATAGGGAAATTGGGAAGAGAGAAGGGTTTTGAGCAAAAGAAAATGAGTTTAGTTTTGGATATATTGAGTTTAAGATGGCTACAGAGCATAGAGCTGGAGCTATCTAATAAAAAGTTGAAGATGGGAGACTAGAGATGTGTAGATTGAATAGGATAAGATGCCTAGATCTTAGGCTTGCCGGTATTGAAATTGTCATTGACATCATGGGAGCTGATAGGATCACTAAGTGAAAGAGCATAGAGGGATAGGAGGAGAAAGTCCAAGACAGCCTTAGAGGACACTTGTCATTAACCAGAATGCCATGGATGACGATCCATTGAAGCGGACATAGAAAGAGCAGTAAGATAGGCAGGAACAAAACTGGAGAAAGCAGTGTCAGGAAAACCTAGAGAGGAAATACTATGAAAGGAATAAGGGTAAGCACCAATGTCAAAGTCTGTAGAAGTGCAAGAACCAGAAAGTCTTCAATAAACCCAATTATGTGTGTCTCTTTTATGGAATCTGACCTTTGGTATGCAACCCAGAGATGCACCTAGAGGTCTAGGCAGCTGCACAGAAGCAGGCTCACATGATCGATTTCCCATTACCCAAGTGAGGGGCTGTGCCATATAATTCTGCTGCCCTGAGTCAGAGAAGTACCACTAAGGCTGGAAAATGAGAAATACTCTTGTCCCTCTGAACTTCCCTTATAAAAGTTTCTACAAATCCCTTGTTTCCATCAGGTGCTTACCCACCTATCTGTGTGTGGCGCATTGGATAAACTGTTTCATGTGATAAAACTGAAAGTTACCCTTTCCGTGTTGTCTTCCTTATCCTCAAAATGGCATCAAGATAGGCAAAGAGGAGACAAAGCTGCTCTAATTGGCTGATAATATGTTTTACTTAGAGAATTCTAGGCAATTAGCAAAGAAACTGATTAAGACTTTAGCCAAGTGAACCCACAAAAAACAGTAACATTTTTATATAATAGCAACAAATCTCAGAGATAATGATAAAAAGGAAACCCCATTAAAAATAACTAAAAATAAATAAAATATTTGAGACTCAATCCGCCAAAGAAAATTCAAAGGTTGTATAGATGAAATTACAAAAAAATAATTTTTTTAAGTAAACAATTTAAATTGCTTTAAGAATATTAAGTGCTCATGACTGGACTGTTCCAACAGAATAAAAATGACAATACTTATCAAAGTTAACAGATACAATGCTATGTCAATGACACTAACAAAGGGATACTTTTTGCAACTCAATAAAATAATGGGATGTTGTTAGAGTCAAGAGAATATATATGTGAAATACTTTAATATTTATACATTTAGGCTAGTAATGTTATTTCATTATTACAAGGAACATATTAATGAGATATATAAATATATCTTATAGAGTAAACCTAAATTATTATTACTATTTGCAATTTTAGCATCATTCTGTATGGCATTAAATGAACTACCTGTGACCTGAGGATTAATTAAATGGACACTAAAGAGTGATTTAAGAATAGGGGAAAAATTGAGGACCTTATGTTCCATTTTTTTATGTCAACATTGTTAAGAAACTAATAGCAGCATAGTTTTCCATTATTTTTCATAGAACAGACTGACTGATATTTTTTCTTCTACAGTCTACATTAACAACCAATTTATAATAATAAAGTATTTCATGGTGTAAATTGGGTAGAGCATAGTGTATCTATCACATGCCCAGCTCTTAGGAGAAAGTAATATCCATCTTGGATTAGCTATTTCATTGTAAATTCTAAATGTTTACAAGTTACTTTCACAGACTGATTTTATGATTACTAATAAACCTTTTTAGCCAGGATCTAATTAAGGAAAGCTTAGGAAAAACCTGTTATTCAATATCCTAAAATGGCTGTTTTACTTTTTTTAGTACTCAAATGTGTTTTAAATGAATCACATAATATATACATAGTGCTAAATATTTTGCCCTTGTGTAATACCCATACCAGCACTTTAGGTCAATTAACACTCCTTTATTTACATGAAAGATCCATCTATAATTTTCTGGTACATATTATAATGCCCTAAGCGTCTAACTATGTTTATAGTAAACTTGGACGTTTTGTGTTTTCTCATAAACAAACCTCAATGTTTACATGGAGAATATGTTGATACATATATCAAGAGTAATTTCCAAAGCAATATAAAGAAACATGACAGCAGGGAAAAATAAAATACTGCATGCATTTTGTTTTAATTTCATTTAAAAAGCAAAGCATGAGTTAGGAAAATGCTCCAGTCCTCTACTCTCTTTTGGGCCATGGTGAAGCAAGGGATTATTATACTATCACCACGATGTCCATCCCTTGCCTAGGAATCTAAGGGAATAAAACTGTTTGCTCAGTGTGCATCACCTGCTAGGATGCCTGTTGTGGGGCTAAAACAGATGAGACCAAGAGTATTCTAAATTATCAGCCACTGCAGGGAAATCTTTCTACTACCTGCAATATTTTCATAGCAACACTATCTCATCTGCCTTTGAAGAAAGCTGTATCTAAAAGCAAACAAACAAACAAAAAACCACAATCAACAACGACAACAAAACAAACAAGCAAAAAACAACCTAAAAATCCAAAAATGTGCAGCTGCTTTGAATTGGGCAGCAATTTTCTGGGGAAGGAGTTTATTTTTTTTTCCTAGACATGATGTGCCTCTTGAAATGTTAAATGAAACATTATTAAATTTAGCAAGCAAATTCTGCAGTTGATTTAAGAAGTGATGATCTGATTGATGACACTGAAAGACTTAGTTTTGTAAGGTCCTATAGATAAAGATAAGATCTTTATTTCAGGAGCCCAGAAGTCCAGGAGCCTAGGACCCCTGCCTGAGGCTGGATAAGGTGATTCTAATTTTTTTAACGAGCTGTGGAAGACTGAGAAAGCGTGGCTTGGTTGAGCTTTGAATTCCCAGGAACAGAAATTGTGAAGGATTTGAGATGGACTGGACCCTGTGAACTTCAGTGTGGAGCAGGACTTACACAGAGAGCTGGACAAAGAACGGGGAGCTGTTTGCCTTTGAATCCAGGTGACTGTTTGGGGGATTCAGGGAGGAGTTGCCTGCCTCAAATCAACACGAAAAGACCTCCCTGTGGGTAAAGAGAAGTGATGAAATTGTAGTTTTCTAGTGACCTAGGGGTGGAGGGTCTGTGTGTTTTCTAATGATTGTACTTCGTGATTAATGATATTTAGTAATTGATTCCTGAATAAATGACTGAGTTAACTTAGTTGCCCCATGAGTGGAAGACTTTGACTGTTGTACTTTTGAGATGATTGTTCTTTGTTCAAAACTTTGTGGCCACTATGGTGGAAGCTATGTGGCCATTTTAATGATAAGCTGTTGTGAATCCTATATTGTGATTTTTCTGTGATAAGTTGTAATGTTGTGAATGCTGTTCCTTGATTTTCTGTGAATGTTTTGTTTTGATTTATTTGGAATAGAGTGTTCACTGTACTGTGTAATCTGAACCTTAAAAGCTGTTCATGGTAGCATTCTTCTGGAAAGCTGCTTGTGCATGGTGTTTCAGTGGGCCAGGGGATGGTGGCATTAAGATTGGTTGGAGTGTTCTTCAAAGTAGACAAAAGTAATATTAGGAATACTCTATTTTTTTTCAGAGAAAAGATTATCTCTTACAAGAGCCCAGTAGAGATTATGCCTTGGGTTCAGGAAACAAAGGGATGACCAGCCCTGATGATAGGTGGAAAGTTAGGAGTTAGAAAAGTTAGGAATTAGCCAGAAAAAGGCATCTCATAAGAGAGTAGAGGCCTACCATGCTAAAACACTAAGGTTTACTTCTTGGAGTTTGTATATGTACTACAACATTACATGGTCTACAGTAGTTTCTCCCTCTCACTCACCTGGAATCTAGAAGATTAGTACTGAGTATGATTTGGTGATCATGTTAAGTGTTAAATGTGCAGCTAGAACATTGTATGATGCTTAACTGTGAATAACAACTCTTTTCTGCAAATACAATGATCTAAGAAAATTCCAAAGGACTCGTGATGGAAAATGCTATTCACATTAAGGGAAGTGATGGCATCTGTGTTCATTTATTCAGTAAACATTTATTAAGCATGTACTATGTGCCAGATACTGTGCTGAGCTCTGAGGATAAAAAATGGAGCCAAAAGGCAGTTCTTGCCCTAAAGGAACTCATACCTGAATGGGAGAGACAACAACAAGAAATTACAAACAAGCTGTATATGCAGAATAAATAGGAAATAACAGAGGGAAGGCTCTGGAGTTAAGAGGGGTTGGAAAAAGCTTGTGGATGATGGGGTTTCAAATGAGACTTAAAGGAAGTCAGGGAAGCCAGTAGGTAGAGATGAGGACAGAGAGCCCTCAAGAAATGGGAGCCAGCCAGAGACAATGCCTGGAGTGAAGAGACAAAATGTCTCACTTGAGGAATAGCAAGGAAACTCATGTTACTTGATTGAAGAGTATGTGGAGGAGAAAGTATTTACAGATCCTATACTTGAGTATAAGCCGCCATGGCGGGGGGAGGGAAGGGAAGGAAGGGAGGGGAACAAAATGTGAAACTGAAGGAATTGTGGAATTGAATCCTGTAAACTAAAAGGAAACAAACAAATTAATAAGAAATAAAAAAAGAGAGTATGCGGAGGAGGGGTGTGTGTAAGAAGACTGGAAAGTTGAAGGAAGCTAAGTAATGAATAGCTTTGACTACCAATAAGGGTGTTGCATATTTGATTCTGGTGGTGATAGGGAGCCACTGGAGTTCTTTGGATAGTGGGGTGGGTGACATGGTCACATTTGTACTTTAGGAAAACCTCTTTGGCAATTGAATGGAAGATGGATTGGAATAAGTAGAGATTTTAGGCAGGGAGACCCACCAGTAGTCTATTGCAATAGAGCAGGTGTGAGGTGACAAAGCCCTGTACTAGACTGCTGACAGCATCAGAGGAGAGAAGGCAGAGTATTTGAGACATGTTACAAAGGTGAACTCAACACGCTTTAACAACAAATTTGATATGAGGGTGGGGGAGAGAGAATGAGGAGTCTAGGATTATTCAGAAAGGAAAAGATTTAGGATGAAGGGAAATGTATTACCTTTGGAACAATAATTGCACAGGACACGGTGCAAAGGCTGAGTGGGAAACTTTAGGGTGGGAGAGTTGAGAGGGAAGGGAACAGTAATCGGGTGGTGTGGGGCAGGAAACGGGGCTTCTATGGTGACCTGCAGGGTTCAGAATAACTAGGGTGTGAAGGGTGTGAGATTGGAGATAAGACTGGAAGCAAGTGACAGATCAGAAGGGAGGCACATGTTCAGATGATCAGATGGGAGGTTCTGCTCCCGTATTCCCCTTCCCTCCCAAGGCTGGAGATGAGGTGGGGGAAGGGCTCAGCCAGAGACTGGTCTTGAGTCTTCGTCTTCGGAGGCCCCACTCTCCATTGGGAGTTCTGTTTGGGCATTGGAAAACTACCTACTCAGATTCTTGTCCATTTATCAATTGAGGAACAACTTGTAGTCTTAATAGATTTGACAAAGCTGTCGTGTGCGTGTGTGTGTGTATCTCTTTCTTGCTCTCTCTGTCTTTATCTATCTGAGAAAGTGTCTATAAATGTTTTACCAATTTTTTTGCTTTCCTTCTGATTTTTTTTGAAGGGGGAAAGGTAAGGCAATTGGGAATAAGTGACGTGCCCAAAGTCACACAGCTACTAAGTGTGACAAGTGTATGAGGCTGGATTTGAACTCAGGTCCTCCTGACTCTAGGGCCAGTGCTCTATTCACAGCACCCCCGAGCTGTCCCATTTTCCTTCTGATTTTGGCTGCATTTGTTTTATTTGTACAATTTTTAAAAATTAATGTAATCCAAATTAACCATTTTGCACCTAACTTTGCTCCTTATCTCTTGTTCATTCATAAATTGTTCACTTATCTATGTCTGATAACTAATATGTTCCATGTTCTACTTTTCTTGTAATAGTTCTCTTTCTCTCTCTCTCCACATACACATACACACATACATAAACACACACATATGTCATTTATCCATTTTTACCTCATCTTGGTAAATGGTATAAAATACTCATCTATGCCCAGTTTCTGCCATATTGCTTTCCAGTTTTTCCAAAAATTTTTACCAAACAATGAATTCTTATCCCCAAATCTTAAGTCTTTGCATTCATCAAATACAAGGATATTATATTTATTTGTTGCTATAAATTGCACGTCTACTCTGTTGCATGGATCTACCTTTCTTTTCTTAACCACAAACAGACAACTTTGATAATTACTGCCTTATAATATAGTTTAAGATCTGGTGCTGCTAAATCACTTTCCTTTACAATTTTTATTATTTCTTTTAATATTCTTGACTTCTTGCTTTTTAAAAAGAATTGTGTTATTATTTTTTTTTCTAATTCAATTTATTTTGAGTAATTTAATTGGAATGGCATTGAATATATGAAAAATGTCTTTGAATCATAACTGATTAGAGAAATGCAAATTAAAGCAACATTGATATATCATTTTATACCTACCAGATTGGTTAAGAGGATTGAAGGGAAAAGTGACAAATGTTGGAGGGGTTATCAAAAAAATGAGGCACTAATTCCTTATTAGTGGGATTGTGAACTGACCTAACCTTTTTGGAGAGAAATCTGGAATTATTCCCAAAGAGTTATTAAACTGCCTGTATCCTTTGACACAGCAATACCCCTATTAGGTCTATTTCCAAAAATGATTAAGGAAAAAGGAATAGAACCTTTCTGTTCTAAAATATTTCTAGTAGCTTTCTTTATGGTGGCAAAGAATGGGGAATTCCAAGGATTCTCATCCTGTGGGGAATGACTGAACAAGTTGCAGTAAATGATTGTAATGGAATTCTATTGTGGTATAAGAAATGATGAGCTCAGTGATGTTAGAAGAATATGGAAAGACTTTTACAAAATAATGAAGAGCAAAATGAGGAGAAACAAGTGAATATTGTATACAGTAATAGCAATCTTGTTTTAAGAATGAGCAAATAAGTCATTTTGACTATTATAAATACCGAAATGAACTCTGAAGGACATATGAAGAAAAACACTATCTACATACAGAAATAGAACTAATAAATAGAAGTAGAGAATAATTTTTACATTTGGATGCTTTTTTATATAACTGTAGCCATCTGTAGTTCATGGAGGGGAAGGGGAAAAAGGGAAAAAATAGATTTACATGATAATTTTATTATATATTTAAAAGTAATAGCAAATTGTGCATAATAGATTTGGAATTTCATGTACTACCATCTTTTCTTTTTATTATACTATTCTATGGAAATGCCTATTTTATTCCACAAATTAAAAATTACATTTTAAAAAAATTAAAAAAGAATCTTGGCTAAGGTTCTCTTCATCTCCAGGGAATAATAGCATGCTTGCTATTTCTTCCTACCACACCTCCCAGGATAAGCTGATAATCTTTCTCAACTCACCTTCAGCTTCCTCTCCCCTCTGATTGGAGGACTTGAGGATGGAGCACTGAAATCCTCCCTTTAGAGGGCTCACATAGGTACCTGCCCTCCTAGCTCAGAGTAAATGAAAATAGCAACTGTTTCTCTTTTGGCCAGCAACCCCAAGGATCTTCCCTTCCCAGTTGCAGAGGACCATGGCCAGTGGGGCTCTGACCCTGATGGCTGAATAAGCCCTCTTAGCATAAGACCCTGCTAACCAGGCCCAGATCAGTTCCCTACCCCCCAGGAAGGCTCACAAGCATGGGCATCATGTCCTTGTGAGAAATGTCATATGCACTCCCAGCTTGGGAACAAGGATGCTTGCAGTGTTCTCAGGGGAAGCTAGCATAATGTTGTAATGTAGCATTAACTAGAAGCCTTAGGACAACTCCATTCTGTTCTAGGGAGGTTTAGGGAGGTTTGGAACATCCTTCTGGTACTCATACCCTGATAACAAGAATAGAGTGCATGGCCCTGACGTATGAGGTGAATGGGAAGTAGGGCAATGGTGTAATCCCAAAGACAGTGGCTTATAATGATTATGTAGTTTCCCACTACATATACTGGACTCTTAGCTGAATAAAGTTGACTGTTATCCACCGCACTAGAGTCCTGTCTTGTTTATGATTATATACCTCTGGGTAAGTAACTCTTTTTAAGTCTATCCTTTCCACCTAACTTGTCCTTCTCAGCTCTGCTGCTGGGCAGCAGGGATCCTGTCTACCACTATCTCAGCACTGCTACAGAAAGGCAGGGGCTCCGGGGGCTTGGCCTCCCACAACCAGTTTGATTTTTTTAAATTAAAGGTGCCATCTTTTGACTCACTTCTTAGAGAGACCTATTTCCCGAATGGGTGGTACCTCAAAGTGAGAGACTGAAAATACCCTGCATTAAAAGGGCCCGGGTCTCCCATTGCATCCCGGACCATCTCCAATCATCCTGATGAACATCTGGCCATTGGACCCAGACAGCTATGGAGAAGAAAGTGATGCAGGGGGTTTTGGACAGCCTTCCTTCCCTCAAATCAGTCAACTACGAGTCATGTCATCATGACCCTGATGTCATCGTGTAGCGGCAATCCCACTGGAATACCCAGGATGGCTGCTAGCACAGGTTCTTAGATCTGCTTTACTAGGAAAGATAGCTGTTTGAGGGGGTCAACAATCTTTTTTTTTATTGCATTCACTAGTTCAGATGAAAAGTCGGCACCCTGAACTTCAGAGAAAATACAGAGAAAATCTAAGCAGAAAAATCAAGACAAACAGATAGGATTCTGACTGATTGAATCAAAGCAATATTGCTCTACGTTTTAGATGTATCTCTGGATCTGGAGAGCCTTTACATCTAAGAAGTCAGGAATGCTGAACATATACCACTCAGAATCCTGCCCAGGGATTCACAAGATCCTTCTCATAAATGAGCCCCCAAAGCAAAATACCAACTCAGAGGAGCGTGAAGGCATCACAATCCTCCTGACTCAGTGCCTATCTACTCAGTACCAAAAGGTGTGAAAGCTTTCTTATAAGCAAGCCTTCCCTAAGCAAACTGCCCTTAATGGGCTGCACAAGAGGCCTATTAATGGGCAGGTGAGATCACACATTCCATTAACATCACACATGGTTCTCTTTGAGATGAAGCACAAGCACAATAACCTCCTTCCAGATAATTCCATTCACCAGCAGCACCTCTGCATAGCTCTTAGCTATTCCCCCACTAGATTATAAACTCCTTGAGAGCTGGGGCTGTCTATTTTTCTTATTCATATCCTCAGTGCTTAGTACAGTGTCTGGCACAAAGTAAATGCTTAATAGATGCTATTTGAATTGAATCAAATCAAATTTCCGATAGTTTAAAAGTGTAGCATTCATCTGATACAGGTGCATGGTGAAGTCAAAAAATCCAAAATAAATGCCGTTAATTGGCAGATGAGATATCCTTTTAGAAGTTTCACAAACTGGAAACTTACCTTTCCAGTCCTTTCATACATCATTTGTCCTCCCTCACTATGATTCAGCCAAGCAGACTTTTTCTCTGCTCATCACATGACACTGTATCTCCTGATTTTGTGGCTCGTTGCTGCATTCATTCCATGATGCCCTCCTCATTTCCACCCAAGCTATGCCTCTCTTCCTTTCAGACTAGATCAAGCTTTATGTTGACATAAAACGTTTCCTGTTCCCAACTCTAGCCACTACATCTTCTGGTGTTGTCTCTTCAAAGAAATGATATTTAAGTTCTTCATATAATTTCAGTTGTCTCTCTGTGTATATGTAGCTGCTGTCTCTCTCTGTTAGAATAAAATTTCCTTGAAAGTAGAGATTATTTATTTTTTTCTATTTCTTCCCCACTACCTAGATTAGTGTCTGGCATATAGTCAATGCTTAATAAACACTTGCTGATGTGCCCAAAGGTCTATAAAAATGTGCACAGCCTTTTACCCAACCATTCCACTTCTAGGGCTGTATCCCAAAGGGATCATAGAAGTGGGAAAAGGACCCATATGTACAAAAATATTTATAGCAGCTCTTTTTGTGGTGGCAAAGAATTGGAAATTAAGGGGATGCCCATCAATTGGGGAATGGCTAAACCCGTTGTGGTATATGCATGTAATGGAATACTACTGTGCCATAAGAAATGAGGAGCAGACAGATTTCATAATAATCTGGAGAGACTTATATAAACTGATGCTGAGGGAGGAGAGCAGAACCGGAACTTTGCACACAATTATGGACGCACTATATCTGTGATGACTAACTTTGATAGACAGGACTCCTCTCAGCAATGTGAGGCTCCAAGAAAAATCCAGAAGACTCACGATGGAAAGGGCTATCTGCATCCAGAGAAAGAACTGCAGAGTCTGACGGCAGCCGGAAGCACAATCCTCACTCTCTCTCTTTTGTGTTTGGTTTTGTCTCATTTCTTCTTCCTTGTTTTCACTCCATTGGTTACAATTCTTCTTTATAGCTTGACTGTTGTTTAATATGAAGGTGTTTGTAGTACGTATATCTGATGGCATGATGCCATGGCCCGGGGGGGAAGGAAATGGAGGGGGAGAAAATCTGGAACTCAAAGGATTGTGGAACTGAATGTTGCAAGCCAAAAATTAATTAATTAAAAAATAAATAGTTGATTGACTGAATATAAATCCACATATTTCTTAGGAACCCCAAATCATTAATTGTTGGCCTATATTGGAATTAAGATTATTGTTTGCAAATTGTTAGGTGTTTGAATTCATTTTTCAGTCAGGTCAAAATTGAGACCCATTGGTAGCAATGTGACTGATTTCTAATTTAAAAAAAAAAGTTTAACGGGGGTGGGTAGGTGGCACAATGAATAGAGCACCGGTCCTGGAGTCAACAATGAATAGAGCACCGATCCTGGAGTCAGGAGGACCTGAATTCAAATCCAGCCTCAGACACTATACACAAAAAAACTGTGCGACCTTGCTTAAGTCACTTAACCCCAATTGCCCTACCTTCTCTTCTCCAAACAGCAAAAAAATAAATTATTTTAATGTAGCCGGATGTTCTACAGGTGACTTCTGTGCTTTCATTAAACCGTGTGTTAGATGAATAGTGAGTGTGGTTGTGTCTGTTTATTACAATCCTAGATCTGAATTGTAGAGTGATTTGGAAACCTCAAAAGGTTATTTAAATATTAGCTATTCATTTTTCCTGTACAAAATTCCCCAAATATTTGAAGACAGCCATCTCTTGTGTCTAAACATCTTCAATTCCTCTCACTTATATTCATGTGGCATGGCCTTTTGTTCATTTTCACCATTCTGGTATTTAACTTGATAATAAAGGAAGATAAGATTCCCATTTATCCAAAGGACTATGTGAAGTCTGAGAAGAAAGAGCATGTATGAGAATTATGTTCAAACTTTGGGGGCGTGTCTATGGAGCAGTGGGTAGAAGTTATTAATCAGGGAAGCTGATGAACTGAGCAGCCCCTCTCTCCCACTGGGAGACATAACAAGATATCAGGGTCAAGTAAGAGGCACCGAGAGATTTTAAGATGTTTCCCCTTTGACTCTCTGAATAGTAGCATTCGGAGCTTGTAAAGGGCGTGAAACCTCGAGTGACTCATATTTGAGTAATCGGTGTTTGGAATAGACTGCAAAGTGGGAAACGGCACATTTACAGTTTGTGCAAGGTATAGGGAGGGAGCTAGGTGGCACGGTGAATAGAGCACTGGGCCTGGAGTGAGAAAGGCCTGAATTCTAAGTGGCCTCACATACTTACTAGATGTATGACCTTGTGCAAGTCACGTAATCCTGTTTCCCTCAGTTTCCTCATCTATAAAACGGGGCAGAGAAGAAAACGACAAATTGCTCCAGTATCTTTGCCAAGAAAACCCAGTATGGGTCAGAAGCAAATAAAAAATTACTGAACAAAGATGAAGAGAGTGGAGAAGAGTTGTTTTTTTAATGTACTCCTTCCAGAGTTGTGAAGATTTTGTTATTAAACTTGAGAGGATTATCAGGCTTTGGCCATTGAGTGAAGGTGGCTGCCATCAAATCAAGAGGATCCAGTGATTGGATGAAAGGATTATCCATGCCCCTTGTGCCAATATAAAAAAGTAAGTTAGCTAGCTTAGAAGTCAATCAAGAGAGAGTCATCACTGGCAGCTGAGAAGAGAGCCAACTGTGAAAGAATAATTGTGCCCTGCAGAGATAATCACTCTTTGCCTTTTCCTTTGCACCAAGTCCAGAATAGAGCAGGGGAAGGGGATTTCCATCTCCTCCCCTGCCATCTACAATGTCTGGCAGCAAGACAACTCGTCCATTTGTAGATATAAAGCAGCAGGCCCAGGGAGCCCAGAAAAGTGACATGATCAGCAGCAAAGTTGCGTCCAGGGAGAACAATGTGTTTCTTTTGTTTCTTTGTCTCCCTATGATTGTATTCTATGTGTGTACTCACTCTTTCTACTGATATTTTGTGGGAAAGTGTGTACCAGTTTTATGAGAGAATGTTTCACTACTATTTAATGCTTTTGCTTTGAGTTAATTGCATCAACTATGGGACCATTAAAGGTTGATTCATCAATGGAGTATAATGAGCTATCTAGTTGTTCCCCCCCCCCCCAGGCATTCAGACCCACCCTGAATCTGGGGATTATCATTACTTGGGAACCTCGAGTGAAAGCTGGGGGTGGGATTTGCCTAAGAGGAAATGCTATTGCTGTAAGCAGAGAGGAGAGTATGAATTGGTAACCAAATAAGGGATAATATGAATAGTAAGCAGCATCTCTTGTGTAGACACAGTGAGAGTGTTACAGCAATGTTCCAAATGTGGCATCTAAATTAGTAAAGTACTTGTAACAAAAGTCAAAGAATAACTCAGCTTACTCTAAGAATCCCTATTCTATCCTGAAAGGTTGTAAACTTGTTCTCACCAAACCTTCAACAACAGAAGGTGCTATTGACTTACACAGTGACCTCAATAAAAACATTGCAGTTCAAGTAGTAACAGTGGGGCCTTGAGGAATTTCAGTGGCCAAGACCCAGTAGTCAGAAGACGTAGGAAAATCCGGGCTTCTGAAGCACCACTCCTTCAGTTTCTTCCCCACTGTGGCTGATATCGGATTTGTATCAATTCTGACTATGGAGTATTTTCAAACTTCCAGTGATTTAAGAAGAAACACATTTTGGTGAAATGATTTTTTGGGTCTTCAATCCATTTTATTTTGTATGTAAAGTAAAGAAGCTTTTTAAGAATCATTTGTGTACTTCAGAGCTCATTACATTGTTGGAAAGTAAATCTTCCTAACTCTGAAGTCACAATGTCCATTTAAGTGCAGAAAAGACAGAAAACTTATAATGTGATATGTATCATCTTTGGTCTTTTGCAACTTAAGGGGAAGAATTCAATGAATCACTATTTTAATGGCAAAAAGGCAATCACCAAAGTCGAGAGGGAGTGACTTTGCCAACAATTTGTAGTTTTACTGTCAGTGTGTTTGGGTGCTGAAGTGATACAGAATCATAGCATTCGTTTTCACAACTCAATAAGTCTAGGGTTGTAGCCGCTGTTTAATAAAGTCAAGGCTATTGGCAGTGTTGCTCTATGCATTAGGTAAGTGGGAAAAGAATGCTTTGTCCATCGAGCCATAGGTATATGCTAGAAGAAGCAGCCGCAGTTTCCAATGCACTGCATTTCATTTTGATTGTTGAGAACTCCACCACATTAACTGTTATTTCCAGTACACACATATCTAACGCTAACCTCATTAGTTGACCCCATAAACAATGACAACAGCAAAGTATTAGTTGAAAAGATGTTACAGGGGTAGTGAATTGTATGTTAAATTAACTTCAATGTTATGTCAAGGATATATTATTCAGTGCAGATATTACTTCTCTGGATAGACTTTGGTAAACTGTCATTACAATATCCCTGAAGTGAAAGGCAATACCCCTGCAGTTATGGATCTTCTGACTCTTTACCTATGTAATTCTATTTATGTGCCCTGTCAATGACTACAAACTACGGCTTGTGGTTCTGATCAAGATTGTCCTTCTGTTACGGTTAAGAAGCAAGAAGTTCCTTGCACCTCATGATTTCACTCCCTTGCCAAGTTTATTTCATAGTATTCCCCTTCACAGCTCCCCCAGTTCTCCCCCCCCAAAAAAGAAAAGAAAAAGACAAATAACTCACCCTGAACAATATAATTTTTTAAAATTTAGGTTCCTAGATTTGGTCCTTTCTTCTCCATTGCTATGAATTTATTCAGGCTGTCACTGCCTCCTAAATGGGGCTTTTGAAATTCTTTTTCTCCCTCAAGGTGATTCCTCTTCCAAGAAGCTTTCCAAGAGCCTCTGAGATGATAAAATATTTCTTCCTAATTAAATAACCGTTGAGCATCTACTTGTCACAATAACCTTTGCATTGTATTTGTTTCTCTACCAGTCACATACCCTCTGCTAAACTGTAAATTTCCTGAGAGCCGTCATTATCCCACTCTCACCTTTGTGTCCCTAGTCTCGGGCCCAATATTTTCTATACTGTGGAAAGTTGATAATTATTTGTTATTGTTATTTCTTTGTTTCACCTAGAAGCCCAGGTTTTATCCGTTGGCACTTCCTTTGGATTCCAAATGATTATTATTCCCTATACCCTTTTTGTGTTTCCTATAAATCTGGTCCCCTGTGCAGAGAAAGCTCAGGAATTCCTGTGGTTTTCTTCCTTCATCGTTTCCCCAGTGAAAGTAAAAAGACCACTTATGTATTTAAAGTAAGTTTCCAATGGAGGATCACAGTGAAATATACTGTGGCAAGTTTGGGAGGTGGATCATAGCAACACAGGGAACTGTTAATACTTTACAATTTACAGAGAAAATGCCTCCTTTACTTGGTTCCCTTCTGGCTAATTTTGTTCTTTTAATCCTTGTTATT
Source organism: Petaurus breviceps papuanus (assembly GCF_028583685.1). Classification (NCBI taxonomy): domain Eukaryota; kingdom Metazoa; phylum Chordata; class Mammalia; order Diprotodontia; family Petauridae; genus Petaurus; species Petaurus breviceps. The sequence goes on along the minus strand of NW_027185791.1, from coordinate 25,483,700 downwards.
ATCTCAGTTCCATTGTGATATGACTTGCTGGTAGCACTGCCCTTCAAAATACTCTAGACTTTGCTACTCTAGACTCTTACATAGAGGAGTTTGCAATCTAAGGCACTTTCCATCTATAGCCTTGTGACTTTGTGGGATCAAGAACCATCCTCTTACGTTCAAGCAGCCTAGTCTTGGGAAATCTTAGCCATATAGCCCTTCTTTCTCCCCTCTCTGCCTTTCTCCACCTGAGACTTCAGAAAGCACTTCAGAAAAACCTCCCTAAAGAACAACAAACAGATACAATGCCCAGAGAAAAGCGAATTCTTCTGTATTTGGGACCTAGTTCCACTTCCCAGATTTCAGGCAACTCCCTCATTTGTCCCCATTCCCTAATTCCATTCGGATCTCGTTGCTTTGGCATTCCTTGCTTCCTTCATTCCAGTAAATCCACTGAGGTAGATTCTACAAGCCAGACCTACCATTCTACAGGGTCTCGCCTTCCACTTATGCAGGTAAACCACAAATCATGAAACTTGGACCTGCCATTTTATATCTTTGTTCCATGGTCTGTTGTCCCAGAATGACTTGCTTTCTAGTTTTGAATCTGCATTCCTATGTGTGACTAACCCCAATTTGCCTCTGTTGTTCAAGATAAATTTACAAACTCATCCTAAAATCAAAAGAAACTAGATATCTTTCCATTTTATTCGTAATTAGGGATTCAATTACATTTCTGTGTCAGTCACAAGTCATTTGCTCTCTCTAGGTTCCTCCCTTGTAGAGATTAATACTATAGAATATGTCCAACAAATATTTCATTGAACAGTTAGTAAGCACCAACTATGTGGACACGGCTGTATTAGATGTTGAAGGTATACAGTTAGAGATAGCAAGGCTGTAATTTCAAACTAGTTACACCTAAATGGAGGCGCATTCAGGGATTTATTGGTCTATTCAATTATGGCACCCTCCCATGGAGTTGACTGTGCCCTTCATGTGGTTCATTACTGAAGGACATATGCCATACTGGGATGATACAATTACTCTCGACTGATCACAAGAACTAATGTGACTGAGACTCAGGGGGGCAGATTCTTTTTTTGGGGAGAGGACAGATTCTTGTCAAGGAAACTCTCCTTGGTCATTTGTTGTTTTTTTTTTTTTTTTGTTTTGTTTTGTTTTAAGAGCAATGAGAAATTATTGTTTCTCTTTCTTGGACTCTTCTCTTTTGAAAGTCTTTGCTGTGAGTTTCACTTCATTGGACTTCCAGCATTGGAGGAAGGAGGGAGAGCTGGGGGTTGAATGAATAAGAGAAGGATTTCTGTCTTCCTTCCTCAGAAGCAATGGCAGTCTCATCAGATTAGGCACATGACCCTAAGTCTCTTGCAGTGAGGTGGGGGCAGTGAATAGAGCACTGGGTCTGGAGTCAGAGACTGACCAGTTGTGTGATTCTGGGCAAGTCATTTAACTCCACTTTGACTCAGCTTCCTCATTGGTAAAATGGGTATAATAATACTTACCTCTCATAGTTGTGAGGTTCAAATAGTACAATAATTGTAAACCACATAGTGCAGTGCCTGATACATCATAATTTCTATATAAATGTTTGTTGCTATTAATTCTTTCCTCAAGTACAAATCAGATTTTACAGTGCCTGAGAAATGGGCATTTCTAACCTTGGAATCACCATTGTGAAATCAAGTTCAATGTATCTGGTAGGAACTGCATAATGGGAAGTGATTTTCATAACATGACATTTCTCAGAGTGAATCAGGAGGATCCTTCAAGCCGAAGTGCTAAAGAAAGCCTTCTCTGCCTTGCCAGGAGATCTGAATTTTCTGTTACTTAAACAATGCAAGTCTGAAGTAAATGAGAGGGAAAGAGACAGAAATTGTGGGAAAAGGGGCACAGTCTCTCTGGCAAGAGGGCCAGATTTCCCCTCAGGAAAGACCCTAGTGCAGAGACCAGCTCTTTAGTAGAAAGGAAGATGGTGAGCATTTCCTCCCTTTCTACCACTAACCATCAGCAATTGCTGTTTTCTTGTTGGGAACTTTCTCAATTTAAAGTCCAAAGGAGACCAGGAGGAATCTCATCTATCACCTAAGTCTGTAGCCTGGAGGTCAATAACTTCAGAGAATGGCTGAAAATGATATAGTAAGTTTATTCAAAGCTAGCTAGGGGAGCCACTCACTGGAAAGTGATTCCCCAAACAAAGGTTTAGCTAAGCTTTTAATAGACTTTGTGCTATAAGGCTCAGCCCCTTTATAGAGATTAGAGCAGTGTAGTCCAGCAAATGGAAATCAGTTCTATAGGTTTGTCTATTCCTGGAGCTAAGGCACTTTGTTTTTTCACTATATTTGAGAAAGGGTATTTTATAAAGGAATTTTGGTTTTCTCTTTTTTCAATTCTGTCCTCTTTAATTATCTTTTTAATATTATCAAATCTGTACTGCTCAATGTCTATATGACTTTAGTTTTTCAATCACTTTCCTTCTTTTGCTTTTGGGAGTTTTGTTAGCAGTCAATATTTTTACTTGAGAGATAGTGTTCGTTTTTAATGTTATACAATGTAGAAAACTAGTTTATTGTGCAACAAAATTAGAAACCCAGTCTGATAAGGACTATGGACATCATTATGAGACCTTTAAACAAGTCTTTCATCATTTCAGAAATGTTTGATGATCAATGTTCAATATTCCAATGGGTGATGGAGATCAACCTATCCTGAGAAATATAATGGAAAATGATGATAATGTTTTTGAATTTACTTATTTCACCAATGACCTGGCCACTATTAATGTCATAGAAGCGGCAGATAATATCTACTACTGCATGATTTCACTAGCATCATGCCTAGTGCCATAGCATTTTGCACTTTGAAAGGAAATCTTTCTGTATGAAGGATTAATGTGACATCAAACAGTGTTAAAAGCCTCTTAAAGTTTTGAGCTGTTGGGTAGTTTATAGTTATCTAAAGTTTGTCATTTTTTGTATATCTACTCCCCATGCCCCTGGATTGGATGTATATTTCCTAAACTATTTCATTCTCCCAATTCTTAGAAGTGGGACTAAGGAAAAAGATGGTATAGTTAGCATAAGTTCCAGAATTTTTCATATAGAGAGTGAGTCTTATTACTGCCAAGGTAATCACTGTCATGATTTCCTTCTGGATCATATCCCCAGATCTGTCTTCTGAACTTGGTACATTGCCTAAATAAACAGTTCTATTAATATTGTCTACATACAATGGCTAAATCACTTCATGTTGTACGTGGTATATGTTTAGTATGTGGGGAAAGATCAGCTTATGAGAATTTTTTTTCTTCAACTCCATACCTTATTCTGGTGAAAGGAACTATTCTGTATTGATAGGTCACATGAGTAAAAAGAAATGTATCATATACATAGAAGTATTTATCCAGTGAAAAATGATTTCCAGTGCAGAATCTAAATGGACTTAATCACTAGGTTTCCAAGTTTTTGATAAATTCTGTGGATGTTGAGGCTGGTGGCTTTAGAAGATTTTTTTGTATTGGTTTAATGAATGTATTATGCAATATGTTCAAACTCATATTTGAAATGTTGCAAGCATTGTTGCATGTCTATTATTGCTGGAGATGTCCAATTCAGCAATATATTCCAATAGTTACATAGTGTCGATCTAAGTTATACACTGAAAATCGATGTGCATGTAGACATATATCCTCTGCCACATATTCTGATCATCATCCATTATATTGATGTCATAATTCCAAGTCATAGATGCACAGAGGACAAGCTGACTGTATCCTGGATGGCATATAGCAGGAATGCTTTTGACTGCAGAAAAGTAAGCCCAGCTCATTGAGTCATGGACATGGTAGGTTGAGTTGGGGAGCAAAGGTATAAGGATGATAATCCAGGAGCCATCAGCAATGTGGTAATTTTAACTATTTCCCAGTTCTCATTGGCAAGTAGAAGAAGAACCTCTGTTCTCCAGCGTAAGTGGTAATAGGTTAAACTTTTAGCAGAAAGAATCCTTCTTGGAGGTAAACCATTCCTCAAATTGGAGTGGTAGATAAACCTGAAGATTTTCTTCTAACATGGAGAGAATCTTGAGAAGGGTTAAGCAACAAGGGGAGACACATGGGTAAATTTATTCTTATAGTCTGCTAACACAAGAGAGTCAAGAAGTTATCCACAGGAGCAGGGCATCAACGGGTTCATTGCTTGAGACAATGAAACAGCAAGCCTTGTCTCAATCTTAGGAGTCCATACAGTCTGGTTTTTGGAAATCTTTAATTTATATCTCTTGTGCTTTGTGCTGTATATAACTAGAGTGTGCCCATACTTTTCTTCCTTCAAACTTTGTCGGTCTAGATTGTGAGAAGGATCTGAAATGGCCATTCCTACCAAGGCATTCATTAGGATTTTCATTGTTGGGCATTGATATATATATAAGGTATCTAGGCTGAATGTTATGGCAAGACTTTTTCTTTGAAATTTCCCAGAAGTCCTGAGTTTTACTATGTAATGTACAATAGATCTTGGTTAAAGATAATAAAGCTGCGAAGTGAAACTGCTTTCTGAATTCTTGTCGTAGCGGGGTCCACAGGCATTGGTCTGCCAAACACTATCTCAGAGGGTGATAGCTTGTATTTCCAGTTTGGGGTACTTCACAGTTCTAAAAGGACTTAGGGTTAAGGTAATGGCTATTTTAGCCTGTATTGCTACACACTTACCTACATAATATCTAATTTCTGTTCTTTTCTATTTATCCAAATGGTTGAGGATGAGAGCATGTCGTATGAAAATTGAAGGGAAAACCCTCGATGTTTAGTTAATTTATTATTAAAATTAGACATAAAATGAAGATCTTGGTCCAATTATGTCCTAGTTTGGATTCCAGATAGGGGGATAAATTCAGAGATTAATTACATAGCAATTACTAAAGGATTGACTATTTGATGGTATAATATTATTCCCACCTACTAAAAATTATTATAACCAAACAGTATTTACTTCCAAGGGGTTAAGGTTGTTCAATAAAATCAACATAGAGGAATTTCTTTAAAAAGAGTAAATCTGGTTAGAATAGAGTTCTAATGAAAACATTTTCTCTTGTGGCCACTGTGAAACTCTCTGCAACTTGTACATTGTTGTAGATGAAAGTGTAAATTTGGGGAATGCTCTGAACCCCCCCTCCTCCCAGCAACATTCTTTCCATAATATTGTTAATGTTCCCTCTTCTTCTATTCACTTGTGGTTCATTTGGTGAGACATAAATTCAAGCTAATAGGGAAGAATCTTAAAGCTACAGAAAGATGATTCAGTCACCCTACAGCTAGAGTGAGGGGTACAAAATCTTGCTCCTGTTTCAGTGCTGATGAGCATGTATTACATCTGTTAAGGAAAGAACTAGGAACATAGCAGTGATAGGGAAAGGGGATAGTATTTCTGCAATGGTGACTTTAAGAGCTTGTCTGCTGGGGAGGATAGAAAGCATTCCTATGAGTAGAGCAATTGATTACAGAGATAGATGAAGGAAATTGAATTGCATCTAGTAGGGTGGAAATGAGGTCAATGTGGGAAATTTGTATGCCAGCACAATTGAGAAATCTTGATTCTTCCAAATTTACTTACTGTATGACACATCAAAAGCATAACAAGAGACAGTATAGATGTTCACTGAAATCCCTGAGGTTGAATGACAAGCTTGGGTTAGAGCAAGGAGCTCAGCAGCCTGGGCATAGTAGTGACCTGGTATGAAACAAGACTCAAGGGCATCCAAAGGGATGACAATATTACAAAATGTGTTCACACTTCCATCTGGGGCTTACCTACAAGATCCTTCACAGAAAAGGCCTAAGTCAAGCTTAGGCTGTACAATTTTAGATGAGTGTTCATGTATTTCCATGGATAAGTGAAAAAAAAATTCAAGGCAAGGATGGGACTAGGAATTAGGCTGTCCCAAATAGGGGAGGGCTAGAAGGGTTACTTGATTAAGAATATTGTAGCAAGAGAGACTGATGGAAGTTTTAGCAAGAAGGACTTATTTGTAGATATGGCTTTGGTTTGAAAGACATGGTACACAGTGAACTTATAAAGAGAAGGAAAGAAGAGGGGGGTGTCCCAGTTTCTGAGAGGTAGATTTGTCCACCATAAGGATAGCCTTAGTTACTGTTTATAAGCAAGGCAGAAGTCTTTGCCCAAGAAGAGCAAGAATCAGGAGAAATGAACATATCAGGTCCTAAAAGTTGCCGCAATACAGTAACTGCATCTCTTGAATTCTTTTTTTTTTTTAAAGCAATTGGGGTTAAGTAACTTGCTCAAGGTTACAGGGCCAGTTATTTTTTGTGTGGGTGCCAAGTATCTGAGGCTGGAACCAATCCCGGGTCTACCGAAACCGGGGCCGGCACTCTTATTCACTGCACCACCTGGCTGCCCCAATCTCTTGAATTCTTATAACAAACCAGGGTAAACATTTCTGTCACAGTCTGGTAGGTGTAAAAGTAGCAGTGAAATGACTGTAAACTTGATTGAGAAAAAGGATTCATGCTCTTGTCCTAATTGACTGGCTCAGGAGTATATTCATAAGGTACAGAACAGGGAGAGGTTCCATAATGCCTGGGAAATTTGGGATCCACTGTATGCAATATGCAGAGTCCCCCAAGATTTTCTGCAATTGCCATTGATTTACCTTTAAATAGGAAAGTCTAACTCTCTTATCTGTTAAATGAGGGAATTTAAATAGTCCTTAGAAAAGTCATCCAGCTTGACCATTCAATGATTCTTCTTGGGGTTAATATCTGTTTCTGCCTTTTTTCAATTAGGTAGAAGAAAGAATTGCTTATTTGTAAACATGTCGTTGGTTTGAAAGATGTGGGATGCAACAACTTGTAATGAGGAGGAATGAATGATGGAGTGCCTCAATGTCAGAGAGGAAGATTTGTCTACCATATGGGAGGAAGAAAGGAAGGAACATAGGATGGAAAGAAAAATAATAGAAGGAAAGAAGGAAGAAAGAGTGGAAGATCAGTGAGTATATGGTTGAAATCTATGAAAGAACTTTCATGGCTTTGGCCAGAAAATGTATGTAATGTAATGTAACTAACGTGTCATTGGGAGTAGTGGAACATGCCTTTAGTTTGCTCTTGGAGAGGCTGACCTTGCTGGCTTGCTTGATTTGAAGAGGTCTGAGGTGAAGCAGGACTAAAACCATTCATGTGAGTGAATTAAGTCCAGCAATAATATGCTGGACCCCTGAGAGTAGAGGTTCACTAGGCTTCCTAAGGAAGGGTAAACCAAGGCAGGCTGGAAAATTGGGGCAGGTTAAATCATTATTGGCACACGAGTGACTGCTGTCGGGTCTGGGTGCCATGGGAAGACCCAGTCTGCAAATAATAATAGTATCATCAACACATTGGAAGAAGTAGATCCAGTGGGAGGGGGGGGCAGGGGGAGATGATATGGAGTTTAAATTTTCCTTCAGTATTTAGGAAAATAAAGATGATCTATAGGACCTATGTGGAATGTGAGCCCAGGTGATTTGTTGGTGCCTGAACTCAAAGACAAAATGATATTGGTAGTTTGGGCAGAAGGGAATGAACAAAAGCATAATGAACGTCCATAATAGTAAAGCAGATTTCAGAAGATAGAACAGACACATGTAAGGTATGTGACTGGGGAAAAACAAACAAACAAACAAACAAACCAGCGTAACCAGGAATTACAAAGGAATGGATTATATAGAAATCTTGAACAATGTGGTATATGGGGTTTCTATCTTGCCCACATTTACACTCTTTCTTTTTTTTATTTTAAGCAATTGGGGTTAAGTAACTTGCTCGAGGCTACACAGCCAGTTATTTCTGGGTGTGGTGCTGAGTATCGAGCCTGGATTTGATCCAGGTCATCCTGACACTGGAGCCGGTGCTCTTACTCGCTGAGTCACCTGGCGGCCCCCACACTCTTTCTTGAGGGGGGAGAATGTGGTATTACATGGGGAAGGGCTGTAGCACAAAAGCATCTTGTTCGAGAAGGAATGCAAGGAAATGAATGAACCCTCTTTAAACAGCTGGAGAAGAAACTACTGAGAGAATGAGGGAAAAGCTTTGTAACAGATATGAATAGTAGAAATGCTGGGAAGTAGGCTAACTTTGAATGGGATGCCCTAAAGGAAAAGGAATTCTGTACAGGCTCAGAGGAGGATATTAGTAAGGAATATTTATCAGAGAGGGGCGCAATAGAAAAGGGAGTTGGTAAAGACAAGGCATGTGAAATTGGGATGTCAGTCCCCACCTCATCAGAATGGGGAAAGTTAACTTTACTGTCACTGACAGTAGAGAAGGTGGTCCCAGTATCAACAATAAAATTCAGTTACTGTTTCCAATTGTAAATTAGATATTAGATTCTGTGCTACCCATAACAATAATCTGGGACCATCCCAGGGAAGTTGTCCAATAGGCTGTGCTACTAAGAGTCATCGAAAGCTTGATTGTACCCCTTGGAAAGCTTATGGGCTTGCTTTCTAAGGTGCTGCCAGCTCTCATTTCTATAATGGCCTGGATTTTTACAATAGTGACAAAGTCCAGGCAGTTTGGAGCTTTTGGAGGGGCCTCTTTTTCCTCTGGACGTCTAGAATAGGCTCAGTGGTGCACTTATTTTGGAGAACTGCAATTTGTAGGGCAAAGAGAGTATTTTTAAGTCTCTTCTTTTTCTTCCCCTGAAGGGGCACTTTCCTTCACTCAGACCCAGAGCCAGCTCAGTGGTGCACTTATTTTGTAGCTATGCAATTTGTAAGGCTGAGAGAATGCTTTTAAACTCCTTCCTTTTTCTTAGCCTCTTCCTGAGTGTTCTTATGCAACTGAAGGCCAGTTTCTGTTATTTGGTTCAATGTGTGGCCCTCCACCTGCCTACCAAATATTTTTGGGGTAGTTTTGACATGCGAGAGTAGGATATCATTAGGGACCCATCATCTTCAGCCTCTGGCTTTAGGAGGGTACTTAAGGAGTTCCAAAAAAATCTTTTAGCAAGCGCTTTTGCATGTTCACCTTCTAACTGTTTACACAACTCTACCTTACATCAGTCAGTTCGGGGAGGGTAGGCCTTTAGTATGGCAACTTGGCAATTCAGTTACATGGGCTTCTATTTAATCGTGTTGTTTCTGTTGTCAGTTGACCTGGCAAGGTTTCGAGGTTTCAGAGCACCCATTTCCTCAGTGCTGGGGGTCTCAGACTGTTAATACCTCACTTATCAGATTGACACAGAGGCTTCACGCGGTAGCAAGATATTCCACAAGAGTCTAAGTACCTAGGGTAAGATTATGAATTGTAGTCGGTTAACTAAGTTCTTCCCTAAACTTATTTGGATCCTCAAACATTGCAGGCAACTTGCCTTTACAATTAGTAATATCAGCCATGATTCAGAGAATATCTGCCCTTTTTAGTTTACCTTGGAGGATCTTGAAAAGATGTGTAAAGGGGTCATGTGTCACATCAATTTTCTATGAACCATCAGGAGAATAATCAAGCATGCATTATTTCTTCTTGCCCCAAGCTTAGGTTAGGGTGGAAAAGATACACTTTTGACAGTCAGTCTGCATAATCCAGTCCCTTTCTACTTTCCCAGTCTTCTTTCATTGTAATCCCCAACACAGACTCTTCGATATGGTGACAGCGAGCTCCTGACTGTCCCATGAACACAACGCTCTATCTCTCGGCTCTGGGCATGTTCTCCGGCTGTCCCTCATACCTAGAATGTTCTTCCTTCTCCACTCGAACTTAAGTCCTCACTGAAATCCAAACTTCCACAAGAAGGCTTTCCTAACCGCTCTTCATTCTAGGGCTTCCCTTCTTTTAATGATTCCCTATTTAATAACTTTTTGGGGGTATATTTGTTTGTGTGTTGCCCCTCCCTCGTTAGACTGTAAGGTCATTGAGGACAGGGACTGCCTTTTGTCTCTTTTTCTATCCCCAGAGCTTGGCAAACTACCTGGCACATAGTAGGTGCTTAAAAATGTTATTGAATAAAGGGATAAATGGTCACGAACTTGATTTTCATTTCAGATAAGGTCTCAAATTATCAACAGAGAGAATGAGACAGACAGACAGACAGACTGGGACAGAGATAGAGACAGACAGAAAAAAAAAGAGAGCCAGAGAGAGAAAGAGTCAGAGAGACAGACAAAGCCTAGGAAGGAGGGATGTTAAGGTACATGGAGAGGACACATGAGGAGTAGCGTGGTGAGGATGCCAAGGGAATTGAAAACAAGTTGTTATGCAGATGTCCAAGCAATCTTTGCGATGATCAGAAAGAGGAATCTGGGACAAAGAGGAGGAGTCAGAATGGACAGGCGGGGCAGAAATAGGTGAGGATTTCTGGGGAACTTTAGAATGATGAGATCATTTTGAGATAGAAATTTCTGGGTCTTTTTTCTATGATCTTATAAATATACTCTCTGCATTTGTTAGGACTCCTAATTGGCAACGATGCTTTCCTCTCTTTTAAAATGTATCTGATCTTTAACAAAAACACACACAATAATTCGTTTGTTTTTGGTAGTTGTCTTCAAATAGGCCTATAAGTAGGTTAGTTTGTCGAAGTGAAGTGCACTTTCACTAGACCATTGCTGTGGAGCATAGAACATCAATGGCAGAGAAACAGTAAGCATTTTAAACACGGTTTTGCAGCTAGCATTCCAGGTGGACTATAAACATTTAGCATTTGTGACAATGGAGGCCCCAAGAGAAAATTACTCTACTCAGCGCCCATGGTCAACTGTATCCATAGAAAAGATCAACAGAGTGGTTTCTCATAGAGAAAATTATTCTTTTTTGGGAGATTATGTCCTCAGAACTTTCCCAGGTACCCCGACTTCCATTCTTACACAGACCAGCACTGGCCACACAGCCTCCCAGGCAATAAAGTAGTAACCCAGGGAAATCCAGTACTATGCATGAACAGAGGAAATATCCTATATTCACCATTTTCCTCTTCCTGTTGAAGTTTTTAGAGTGTCTTAAAGAAATGAGATTGCTGGAGGAAAAACTACTTACCCTCTTCAGAAATCAGCATGGGGAGACATAGGGAAGTTTGGTAAGAAAATAAGATACCTCACCTTAGCGGCATACCTTGTAGATCTAGACCTCAGAAAGGTCTTAGAGACCATCGAATCCAACCTCCTAATTTTACAAGTGAAGAAACTGTGGGTCTTGTTTGAAGACAGCTGTCATGGCCCTCCTAAGTCATGTGTGTGTGTGTGTGTGTGTGTATAACATCCCAACCTCCCCTAACTGACTTCCATACGTCATGATCTAAGGTCTCTTCCCCACCTGTTTACTTCAACTGATATTTCACATGGGTCCTAGAAATGAGGTGAAGAGAGTTTTTCGTATTTCCTTTTTATTTATTTTTAATAGTGGAAAAACTGAGTGAGGATAAATGATTTGCTCAGGGCCATCCAGCCACTAAGTCTGAGACACAATTTGAATTTTCTTCATAAATCCAAGTTGGTGCTCTATCCACAGTAAAACCTAGTTGCTAACTATCTTGCCAGTGTGTGTGTATGTGTGTGTGTGTGTGTGTATGTGTGTGTGTATTGTTCAAATTGCTTAAGGCAGCTGTAAGTTGAGGAAAATATATAAATATATATTTTAAAATCAGCAAGGTAAATAAAAATGTGTAGGCCTATTTGGACTTCTGTGAATAGAGGCATATAATCTCAAAGAATTGATGTGTGCTCCCCAGATTCCAGTTCCTCTCTGATATAGTAGATGGTCTCAGGGACTGCTATGGCATAAAAGCTATTCACCCAGAGGCTGACCTGGTGTTGAGTATTTTATAAGTCTGAGGAATAATTTAAAAGCCTACAAATTGCCTATGTGTAGCTATCATAAAATATAAAATGATGCGAGAACCAATGGGGTATACAAAAAGTTGGCCCTGAAGCTAGGAAGACCTGGAGTTCAAGTTCTTCTTCTGACACATATACTGTCTGGGTGACCCTGGACAGATCACTTACCCTCTCAGTGCCCTAAACAGCCATCTAAGGTGATAAATTTAAGAAAATCTGCTGATCTGCTTTGGCAGAACGAGTTTTACTTTTAGCAATAAAATCACATTTCTTGTCCCTATCATTGTCTGCATTCCTATTCTTATTCTTTTCTCTACCCCTATAAAATTTCATAAGATTTAGAAAGAATAGAAGTAATACATTTAAGCAGAAAATGAAAGAATGGTAAGAAATTTAAATGACAGTGGGTTGAGCAAAGGAGTTCCTTGATCAATTTAGGGAGCTTTGTGTGGGATATTTAATTGAAGATCTACAGAAAAAGATATGAACATACCCTTTGGTGCCTCCTGACAGATGGGTTTTAGTTACTAGGGATGTCCTTCAAAAGAATTGGTTCCTAGGACTCAGGAGGACACACTCTAGTCATGGGACTTGATAGCTTTAAATTCTTTTTATCCTTTTTTTTCTTTGTCTTTTATCTGTAGAAAACCTGAGAGCACAGACATTAATGGTAGCTTTGAAGTGGCACATAGAACAGCCTAATGAGAGACTCTAGATAATGTCATTCTCAATCTTTACTGTCATAACAGGAGGAGGAGAGGATTTCCTAGACAGTATGATTCAATATCATGGTTTTCCAGCTAAAAAAAATGGAAATTTCCAGTGCAGATTGAATTACACATCACCCATAATCAAGAATTTTGGAAACTACCTTTCAAGGCAAAGGAGGAATTTCCTGAGTAGGGTGTCTGATTGAGATAGAAACAAACAAACAAGTAACTTCTGGTGCTGAGCAAGGCAGTAGGAAGGCACCACACTTCTCAATATGAAGGCACAAGGAATCTAGTCTTGGGATTCTGCTATTAAAGTGAGTTATTTGAACTGTGACAGTCTCCTGGGAAGCAGGATGGTGATGCAGCGATAATGAATGGGTTTTACTTCCAATAGGAGTCTAAACCATAGGATAGTACTAATTTTTTGGAGTGGCAGGGAAAGAGTCAAATCCAGGATGGATTGTTTACGTGGGTAGGAGAGCTTACTAGAACGTTGGGGCTTGGCTGTGTTGGCAATTTCAAGTTCAATTCCCTTCTAAGAGGACCTTATAAGAAGGCCATAGAGTGTCCCTATAATCCTGGTGAGTGGTGAATTGGACTCTGTGGTAAAGTGAGACTAACTGAAGAGGGAAGAGAATTACAATGATCATGGGCTCTTGAGATTCCCCATTTTTATTTTCTGCACTTGTTTATGGTCTTTTGTCTACCTGTAATTTCTAGAGGATGGAATAAAAGTTGCCTTTTATTTAATATGTACCTCAGATATTGGATACAGGATCTGGAAAACCTGGAATGCACATTTATGGTGCTGTATATTGAGAGGAAGAAACTGAATTATACCCAAAATGAGCCAAAAATATATTGATCTTTGGATCACTCCAAGATCAAACTTGGTCCACCTATGAGCACAGATGTGGGAGTTTGGAGTCAGTTACAAAAATTTTATAAATATATTTTGTGTCCATTCCTCAAATGTTCATTTCTCCCCCAAAGTATTAAAAATTATATTCCTTAGGGGGTGGCTAGGTGGCGCAATGAATAGAGCACTGGCCCTGGGGTCAGAAATATTGGAGTTCAAATCCGGCCTCAGAAACTTGACATAAAACTAGCCACGTGAACTTGGGCAAATCACTTAACCCCAATTGCCCTTCAAAAAGGAAAAAAAAATATAATTATATCCCTTGCCTTTTAATTTTATTTCAAATCATTTTAAAAATTGTATTTTCATTTACTTCTCATTAATTTTTATCTAGAACATTATTATTCCCCATCTACCAAGTGATTTTAGAAAATGCTTTTCTGCCTCAGGTTTTGTAATTAATTAAAAATAAACCTAAAAAAATGTCAACTGTCCTTTACTGAATGCATAGTATTTTGGAAAAGTTTGTATACCAAAGAATGAATGGACTTAATTACTATTTATAAGAGCCAAATATGGGTGGTACTGATTTTCTTTTCCAAAAACAAACATATGCAGAGTTTTTTTTTTTTTCCTTTGGACTGGATATTATGAATGGAAGCCATCATTTGCTGGACTGAAATATGTGGCTCCTTTCTGAAGGACATGGGCTTTGCTGATGTATTATAAGCCTTCTTTAAATGCTACTCTTTGCATAGCAATCACTCAATAAACATTTATTATTAAAGTGCTTACTACATGCCAGGCACTGTTTTAAGTGTTGGGGACACAAAAAGTGTCCCTGCTGTCAAGAAATACATAGTATAATGGTGGGAGACAACAAACAAAAAATAGTTACAAACAACCTATATGCAGAATGAATAAGAAATTACTAACAGAGGGAAGGCACTGGAATTAAGAAGGATTGGGAGAGGCTTTTAGTTGGGAGGCATAGTGGGAGGGGGAGAGTGTACTAGGCAAGGGGGATGCCTAGAGGAAATTCCTGGAGCTAAGAGATGGTGAGTTGTTTGTGGAACATCATGGCCAATGTCACTGAATTAAAGAGTAAGGTAAAAGAAGACTGAAAAATGAAATGGGGCTAAGTTTATGAAGGCTTTGAATGCCAAACAGAGCATTTTATATTCAGTCCCAGAGGCAATAAGGAGTCTTGAAGTTTATTGAGAAGGGCGATCACATGATCAGACCTGTGCTTTAGGAAAATCACTTTGGTGACTGAGTGGAGGCTGATTTGGAATGGGGAGAGACTTGAAGCGGGTAGACTCACCAGCAGAATATTGCAAAAATCTAGGCGTGAGAAGATGGTGAGAAGCTGTGCTAGTGTGGTGGCAGTTTCAGAGTAAAGAAATAGCTACATGTGAGAGATGTTGAAAAGGGGAAATCACAGACCTTGCCAATAGCTTGGATAAAGCGAATGCAAGATAGGGAGGGACCCGGGGTGACTCCTAGGTGGTGAGTCTAAAGGAAGGGAGGATATTGTTGTTATCTATAGAAATCGGAAAGATCAGAGACATACGGGGTTTAAGGTGAAAGATGAGCTTCATTTTGAACATATGGAGTTTAAGATGTCCGCTGGAAATTCAGTTTGAAATGTCCAAGAGGCAGCTGGAGATTCAAGCCTGGAGATCAGTAGAGATCTTGGGGCAGGATAGGAAGATTTGAGAACCATCAGCACAGAGATGCAACTTTAATCCATAGGAACTCGTGAGATGACCAAGTGAAGTAGCAGAGAGGGTGCACAGCAGAGGGGACAAAACTCTCAGAGATGCCTGTGGTTATGAGCCATGATCTAGAAGAGGAACCAGCAAAAGAGATAGAAGACGTATCAGACATGTAGGAGAAAACCAGGAGAGTTTGGTGCCCTGAAAGCCTAGAGAGAGGAGAGATCACCAGTGCCAAAGGCTGCAGAGAGGTCGAAGACAATGAAGACCTTGAAAAGATCACGGAATTTGGCAAGTAAGAGATCACCCGTACATTTTGAGAGAGCAGTTCATTGGAATGATGAAGCTGGAAGCTGGATCATAAGGATTAAGAAAAGAGTCAGAGAACACAAAGTGGAGGTACTGGTTATAAGTGATTTTTCTTTTCCTTTCTCAAGGAATTTAGATACAAAGGGAAGAAGAGATAAAGGCCATAGTTAGTGGGATTGGAAGGATCCAGTGAGGGTTTTTTTTCCAAGATGGAGTCAAGGTATTGTTGGAAATCAGTAGGGAATGAGCCAATAGAAAGGAAGAGATTACAAATAAGGAAAAGAGTGGGGATGACAGAGGAGGCAATATGTTGGAGGAGATGGAATAAAATTGAATCACTTTAATAAGTAAAGAGGTTAACATTGGGATGGAGGAAAGCCACTTAATTACATGAGATATGGTTGAAGGAGATAGCAACAGAAAGCATCTGAGATAGGAGATGAGGAAGAGGGGAGAATATGGAGCTCACATCAAATGGACTTATGGAATATATAAGGCAAGGTTCTCATCTGAGGGGTGGGGAGGAACAGGACCTTAGGAGACTGGAGGAGAAATGAAAAGGTTTGAAAGAATTGCTGTGGAGACTGAGATAGTGAGTTGTTAAAAAAAAATTTTATGATAGAACTGACTGGCCATAGTAAGGGCCCCAGTTGAGATTGGTAACATTAGTTTGTGGTAGACCCAGTGAGAACAGTTGAGTGATTTTCTCCAATTTTGTTTAGTAGCCAGAGTGTAGGTGTGAACATTGTAAATGGTAACAGGATGTAAGGCTTAGGTGTAAGACTGGAGGTCATGATAATTACCAAGAGTAAGATTATGTAAGGGAAGGCAGAGGAAGACTAAAAAGCCAATAAATTGATTATGCTTGTTTAAAGGGATTTCAGAATTCTCAAACATGGAGGTGGTCCATTTATGAGTGATGGCAAAATTGAGGTAATGGCCATTTTGTATAAGACTGAGGTGAGGTGGAAGAGTAGCTCATGAGAAGAGCATGGCCTGGAAAAGTGATTGGTTAGGGTATTGGAGAGAGAATCAATTGAAGTCCCCTCCTATGAGGGCAAGAGTTGAGGAGAAGAGTCAGGTATCGAACCCATTGAGAAAGGAAGGGAAATAATCTGGGGTTCTCTAGACAACTACTACCAGGATTTGGATTGGGCAGTAGATACGAATAGCATGAGCTTCAGAGGGAGAGAGATTGCGGAGTGAATGAGGATGGAGAGGGGCTAGAGGTGGCAATGGGTAGCAAGGAGATTCTAACTCCTCTACTTTGGTAAGTGAGCTGAGGAGAACAAATGTTTAGTCAGTGTCCAGGGATGCTGTGTCATCAGGGGAAAGCCAGATTTCAGCAAGACCTTGTGGATGCAAGGAGTGATAGAAGAATAGATTTAGGAGGGCGGAAAGTTCCTTGCCTATGGGATAGGCACTGCAGAGGGCACAGTGGAAGGGCTGGATGGAATTAGGATGAAACTTTGAAGTGGGAGGCTTGATTAGGATGGGAATGGGGAATTGAGCGGTAGGGAGTTTGAGTAGGGTTTGGCATCTGAGGATGCTGACCTACAGGAGTTCAGAGTCATTGGGATGGCAAGGATATGACCAGGTATAAGAATATTTCTCTTTAAGTGAAGAGCACTTTCTTCCAAAAGGTATGTGGAGATTGGACTGGAAGCAAGTGAGAGGCACATGGTCAAAGGTGAAGTCACATTTCAAAGCTTATACCAAGCAAGAAGTAGGACATGGACATCAGAGTAATTGTGTGGTCTGACGTCTTCTCACCTGAGGAGGCAGCAGGAAGAACACTACTTGAGGAGGATGAAGTAATTTGGGGCAGATAGAAGAAGATCCCAGGCCCAGCTCCATTCAATCTTATCTCAAAGGACTTATTGTACCCATCAGAAGATAAGAGATGCAAGGGGCTAGTGTAGTCGTGTAGATCTGGAAGAGACAGAAAAAATAATTTTACAGAAAGAAAAGAGTTAACTATAAAAAGATATAAGATATATTTACTGTTAAAGATGGACATTTTGGGTCTAAGAAGAATAGGAAAATAACATTGGCTTCCAAAAAACGACTAATATTTGTACTAGGAAAATAGCTTTTAATGGAATCAGAGCACTCTATAATTGTTTTACAACTGAAAGGGATAAAAATAATGAAACTTTAAAAACCCCTTGGAGGAAGGCATGATGCTTATTCCATGGAGGGAATTGGGTGTTTTTTTTTTTTTTACCTTTTTGCACTTCAGTAGATCACTGAGTACTTGGAGGCCCTTATCTAAGTGGTTCAAGAGGCTGGAACGTGGGATGGGATCCTCATATAGGAGGCTGACGAGAATAAGAGCCCATGTGGCCGACTCTAGATAGAGCAGGGAAAGAAATCGTTTGGTCTTTGAGTGGTGACCACTAGAAGCAGCAAGACAACAGGAGGCTGCAGCAAACTGATTCTCGAATGGTCTGAGAACTGATTTCATTGGCCAAGAAGTTCAGTGGGTTCTTGCACTTCTGCCCTGCCTGGGTGAGAGTGAACGGCTAAGGACCTTTCTTCCATATCTGGTCTGAGAAAGTAAAGTGGAAGGATGTGCTGCCAACTGCTGTGCACTATGGCGAGCTCCCTAACACTATTTACCACATTTGAAGATTCACCCTGGCACGTGAGCAACATGTTGGCAGACTAAACATTTTCTCTGATGCCCACAACCTTTCAAACCTCTACGGAGAAGAAATCAAATGCCAAAGATAAAGCCACCTCAGCCCTTTCCGAGGTCTAGGTCCTACCTAGGGCTTCTTAAACTTCTGCTCACCACCCCCCTCTTTTTGTGTTTCTGTGATGTTTGTTGGCATTGTGTGACCTGAGGGCATGTTGTAGCAGCAAGCACCCCAAGCGTCCTCAGGGTTTGCTGCCACCGCAGGTTCTTGGATCTGCTTTGATAAAGGAAAGCAACTCAAAATGGGTTAACAAGCTTACTTTAATCAGTCAGACATATATCGTTTACCTTGTTCAGGGGAAAAGGTCAGCACCCCAAACTTCAAAGTACACAGACAGAATTATCAAGACAGAAACAGATCTAGCAGACAGATTTCAAACTGTCTAACCATTACATCCATATTCAGTCAACATTTGGGTTTCAACATCTGGTTTTTTTCAAAGCCGGGGGGCTCAGGACAACGGCTTCCCAGAATCCATATCAAATCACAGAACACTTCTCAAAGTGAGCCCCAAAACAAAGCTACACACCAGGGCTTATATAGCCTTCTCCAGACTCAGAGAATGTAACAACCTTATTGATTCACTGGCCAATCAAGAAGTATCTACTGAAAAACAAGCCTCCCACCCCAGGCTCCAGGTGCATTTTAGCTTAGGGGCAGGGAAGATCTTTAAAATTTACATTCCCATTACACATGTGAAGTGCCATGTGTGCACATTTTGTGTTCAGAACCAAGGCTGCAGTTAAGTTGTGTGATGCCACATGGCAAAGGCTGCCAGAAACACCTCAGATTCATTATCCATTTTATTTTTAGTTAATTTTTGCTCTTTTCACATTCAGAAATTTTTTATTATTGCCAAATTTTTTTGCCACCCCCTATGGGGTCACAACCTATACTATGAGAAGTGCTTCGAAACAAACAAAAAGACTTAAAACATCCCTCAAAATTCAGGAGATTGATTCTGTGCTCCCTCCATACCCCCTCCCCCCCACCTACAGCAGCCCCAACTCCCTTGCTACTGGCAGCAAGGCCACTCTAGCAGACCCAAGGGAAGGGCATGGAACCCCACCCTTGCCTCTCATTCTTCCTGTCCTTTTTCCCAGGGCCAGAGACCTTGCTTGGGATTTGATAACCATTTTGACCACAGACCTTCAGAAGCAACATGCTGTCAGGGACTTCAACCCAGAAACATTGGTGCCAGGAAAAGCAGTCTCTGAACTGCCAGTGCAGTCCCAGGGACCTGAGGAACAGGGGAGAGGTAACCATGACAGGAAGTGCCTTAGGGAGCAATGCTGCATGAAGCCCCAGAGGAAGAGTGCATCATCCAAATGAAGCCAGTCCTGACCATCCAAAAATCCCTGGAGACAAAGACCTTGTCTGGTGGACCATGAAATGCCCATCATGGGAAGGGGCTGAAATACTTTGAGATCCAGTCCCAAGGAAACTGTAATCAGTGGTAAGGGATAAGTGAGTGATAAGGAAAATAGGGGAGGGGGTGGTGAGGGAGAGAGAATAAATGTACCAAAGATTTCAGGAAGAAAAAAAAAATGAAAAATCTTGAAAAAAAAAACAAATAAATCAACAGGAAAACCTGATAACAACAGAAGAAAATACGGCCTTCAGATCTGGTAAATGTGTTTGGGCATCTATGAATAAATACTACAAAAAAAGAAATAAATGTAATCCAATACTTGATGAGACAGAGAACCTGTGTAATCTGAGGTAAACATGGAAACTTAATACACTGTTCCTGAGTGGTTTAAAAGAGAAATGAGAATTCTGAGTGCAGAATTTATGTTCTGTTCAACAAAAATAATAAACAGAATAGGAAAAACTTGGATCTGCTATGGCAAGCATCGCCAAAGAAACAAAAGAAAGAACAATAGACTGGGAAAATGTAGACACAGAGCTCAAGGGCATTCTAGAAGAGAAGGAAAACAAAATAATCATTAAAAGAAAAATTCTACTATGCAAATTAAAGTGTACTAAACTTGAATAGAATCTCCAAAGGCAACCTAAGGATCACGGGTCTTTCAGAAGAACATGACAGGACAAACAAACAAGTCTTTAACACTATAATGAAAGAAATAATAGAAAAGTAAACAGAGAAAATTAAATTCCAAGTGAAGTTCACATAGCACTACCAGATGGGAAGAAAAATAACAATAACAAAATAAAACAAAACAAAGCAAAAGAAAAGACTGCAAACTCTAAGGCACATTGTGGTTAAATATAACAATTCAATTCAGAAACAAGTTCTGCAAGCCTTCAGAAAAAAAGCCTTCAAATTCAAAGGAAAGAGCACTGGAATAATGCAATACTATTCCAGAGTCACTAGAAAAAGGTAGAGAATGGAATAATGTATTCAGAAGAGAAAGGAAGCTCAGGATATAGGCATGGGTGACCTACCCTGCAAATCTGAGCTCAACCATACAACCAAAAAGATAGATATTCAAAAATAAAGAAGAGTTGAAAAAATTTTTAGAGAGAAAATCAGAACTGAACATATGATTTGCCTTTCAAACATCCCCAAAAGCAGAAATGTAGGAGAAGTGAATAAATGCAGACAGTTAACAGCAGCCTAGTGATAATAGAGAGACCAATAAGAGACTTCTCCCTAAGTGTTCACAGGGAGAGAGGAATGGAGAAGAAAATCTGGTAGAGACAGCAGTCAAGAGACAGACAAGGGGTGTTATGGATAGAATACAGCGACATCCTGCTTACAGGTGAATACAAACAAACAAAAACAAATGAATCTTACAAGATGAGAAGGTATATAAAAGGAGAGGACAGAAAGAGGGGGAGAGAGAGGAGTGATTGACGTTCTGGTGTCAAATCAAGGGCTGTCACTGAGAGGAAGATGATCTTTATGATCTCAGAAAGAGAAGGCTCAGGGCGGCCAGGTAGCACAGAGAGTAAGAGCACCAACCCCAGAGTTGGGATGACCTGGGCATCAAATCCAGGCTCAGACACTTAGCACCACACCCAGAAATAACTGGCCGTGCAACCTTGAGCAAGTTACTTAACCCCAATTGCTTAAAAAAAAAAAAGAAAGAAAGAGAAGGCCCTCTGGGAGAATGGATGGGAAAGAGAGAGGAAAGATAAAAAAGCAGGTAGAAGGGAAGGAGGCCTTATTTTGGAACACTAACAAAAGCCCTATGGATGAAGAGGGATGGGCAATAAAGGGAGATGAGGACCTTACCCTGGATGAAGTCTGAGGGATTTGGTGTTTGAAAAGTCTACTTGTCCTGGGCAAGGAAATGGAGGGTTTGGAACCTCTCTAGAAAACTGGTACCTGGAGAAGTGGGAGAGTATGGAAACAGGTAAGAGATGTTCTGGCAAATGTATAGGGGAATAAAGGTCAACAAGAGAGGGTATATATAGATCAGTGATGGGTTTCAAAATCAGGGACGTGGTGGGGGAAGATCCCTACTGTGGAGCGATGTTAGATGGTGCAGAAAATACAGCACAGGGCTGGACCTTCGGAAGCCCTGAGTTCAAATCTAACCTCAGACACTTACTAACTCTGTGACTCTGGACACAGCAATTAGCATTTACCATCTGTTTGCCTCAGTTTCTTCCTCTGTAAAATGGGAATAATAATAACAGCTACCTCCCAAGATCATGGCAAGTGTCAAATGAGATAATAATTACAAAGTGCATATGTGCCTGGCACATAGTATTTGCTATATAAATGCCAGGCATAATTAATAAAAATAGTGTTGTTATTGCTGCTTTTATTTTTAATTGGCATTTTGTAGAAATGAGGCAAAATGGAAGACAAGAGTCCCTGTGGTGTGCTCTACAAGGCAATGGAAGAAAGTGCCCAGAGGGCACACCCTAGAATGCCTACCTTGGAAGCTTTGATAGCATGAATAATATACAGAAAAGAGAGAAACCAGATAATTATAGTAATAATAAATCAGAGCATGAGAGTCTAGAGTAAAGAGAAAGAGAATAAGCAGGAAGGGGAACAAAAATGAAATTTTAAAATTAAGGCTGTAGGACTAGCTGAAGGGAAAGAGAGGAAGGGGATATCAAACAGCAGAGGGGAGCAGGGATGAAGGGAAAAGAACCAATGGCAATAAGGATAGCTTTAAAAAATAAGCATCTGAAGGAACATCACATGGATTTTACAAAAGAAGAGGGAACTTGAAGCTGAAATACTGAAATGTTACTGCACAGACAACATTAATGCATCTACGAGAAGAAGAGAAGTGGTCAAATGGGGGGGGGAAATCTTTGTATCAAATTTTTCTAGTAAGGGCTTATATGTGAATATATACATGAATATCCATGATAATATTATTATTTTATTTGTCTTATTGCTAATCAAATGTCTCTAATTAAGATCTAAATGTTTCAATATTATGAGAGACTGGCAGTATAAATATCACGTACCATGTAGATGTATTATGTTGTAAATGGTTGGTTGTATAAATAGAAACATTGCTGAGGGTTTAATACCTAGAGTGGTGAGTAGATGTAACATATTTCCTCTCATAAAGGTTGCCCTAAGAACCCTGAAAGCATTTGAATATAACTGGTGGTGCTCTTTGAGACCCTAGATATACCAGGAATATGTTTGGAATAAGCACATGTATTATATATGTATGTTTGTATGTATGCATGCACATATACATGCATGCATCTATGAATTATGCATTAAGGGACATGTTGTATCAGGGATATTTGTACTTTCCCATCATGGTGCCCTGCCTATAGGTTCATATGAGTCCCAGGTTAATTTCTAGGGGATACTCTGCTCTAAGGAGATGATTTAATCTTATTCTTATTGTCTTTTACTTTTTAAATTCCCACCCTATAGCCACAGAGAAAATCAAACTTAGGCTTGTCTTCCACTGAGTTCCTCTCCAAATCAGAATACAGAATTATTCAATGTACTATGTAAATTGGGTATAGGACAATTATTTCTTTTTTCCACACAAACACTTAAAAAATAAAAGACAAAAAAGCATGTGTTGAAGACTTGAAAGAGTAATCTAAAACTACTAATATATTGTCTACGGAGGTTGCTATTTTAAAATTTTAAATATGGAAAATTTACCGGCATTTTTGAATAGGCATTTGCCATTCACCACAGTTCTGTATTGACTGTCCAATTCTTTAAAGGTTTAAGCTTTCTGGTATATACATAGTGCTTAAGGTCATCATCCTTTTGAGGTAGCATTCTCTAAAACAATAGCTGCATATTCCTGTTCTGGTTGCTTGGGACCGCTCTACCTCCCAAACTCAAAATGCTACTTCCAGGTTCAAAATATTCATCTCTAGATGGCACGTTGGTCAACTGTGATTACGAAAAGAAAAACAAGCAGAGGGGACAGTCATACGTTATTAAGCTGCTTATGTAGGAGTCCATCCCACTATCACAAGAAAAGAAAGAAAAGGGGGGTAGAGAATCATAGACACATAAACAGAGGTAAAGACATAGGTATAGACAGAGCGAGAGAGGTGGATAGAAACAGAGAGACAGAAAATAATAGTACAATGTAAAATAACCTAGATTTAGTGCTGTACCAGTCAAATAAACAAGGGATACTTTTTTAGAACTATCCAAAATATGAAAATTCACTTGGAAGGACAAAAGTTTTAGAATTTAAAGGAAAACAATGTAATAAATGAAGGAGATATAACGATACCAGAATTAAGATTTTATTAAAAAGCAGCTCTAATTAGCACCATTTAATACTGATTAAATTATAAAAAAGCACATCAGTGGCACAAAATTAATGGGCAAGAGACAGAAAGGATGAAAAATGGTAGTCTAGTGTGTGATAAATGCAAGAGCACTAATTTATGGCCAAAGAAATTTTGGACAAGTGCAATAGGAAAAACAAATCCATTTGGCAGAAATTAGGAATAAAACAATGTTACATAATACATAATAGCCATCTTGATAATAATTGCCAGCAGCTATGTAGCACTCATCCTTCTTTTACAATAACCATGTAATACTACAATTTCACCTCCATTGTACAAATAAGGAATCTGAGGCTGAGAGGTTCAGTGACTTGCCCAGGTTCACAAAGCTAACAGGGGTCTGAAGGTAGAATTTTATCTCAGGTTGTCCTTGCTTCTAGTCTAGCAATGTATTCACTTTTCCATTTAACTATACCAATCCCAAAATGTTTATGTGACCAGAATTTAAAAGGTCACATTATAAAAAAGGAAATCAGAAGGGAATGAGATAGTGTCTTTAGTAACCAAGGCTGGGGTGGCGGTATTCTTAGCTAAACAAGGAATTAGGAGATCAGAAAACAAAATGAGGTCATAAAACTTGAGTCCATAAAATTGAAAAATAATTTGCAAAAATCAAATCTAACAAGATGAAATCACAAGTTAATATGTACAGCAGGATTTGAAAAAATCAGTTATTACTGATAAAGTCTGATGATGCCCAAATAGGGAATTGGCACAAATACTAATGGATAAGTGTTCATAGTTTATGAAAAATTTTCAAAAGTAGATTTGCAAACTGTGTGATCATGTAAAAACCTGCTACAAATCATTGCTAATAAGAGAATTTCATATTAAAACAACTCTGACATTTCCCCTCACTCCACAGAAACCAGAAAAGATGAAAAATATGAGAACAGACAATATTGGAGTAATTTTTGGAAAAAAAGCACACAGATGTACTATTGCCACAGATTTCAGGTGGCTCAGTCATTCTAAATTTCAATTTGGAATTTTGGAACAAATGCAACTAATTTTTCTCAGCACTTAGAAATTCAAGTAACAGTCTCTATCTATCTGTCTATCTATTTATGATATCGATAGATATGGATATACACACACACACATACACACACCTTAAGGAATTTGAAATATAGCCACAGTCCCAACATATAGCAAAATGTTCACACAAAATCTTACTGACAAAACAGTATTGGAAACAAAGTAAGTGTTCATGGATGGGAGAAAGGCTAAAAATGTGACACGTGACTTTTTTGTAATTATCTTTTTATAAAATAATATGCAATGTTTTATGAATTTGCCCAGGGGCCATAATTATCTCTATATTATTGTACTTTTAATGTAAGTGCTGCAGAATATGATTTTAATAGAATATCCTTGTTCGATAAGAAATTATTATTATGAAGAATTCAGAAAAATATATTTTTTCGATGAACTGATGCAGAATAAGATAAACAGAACCAGGAAAACAAGAAACAGTGATCATAACTATGTAAATGAAAAGGTTACTAATAGGAAGTTGAATATGACTGAACAATGAAACTAGTAAAACAAGGAAGGTCCTGGAGAAGAAATGAGAAGATGTAAGTTTTTGTGGCACAGAAGTGGAGAATTTCTGGCATAGATTCCTGTATATATTCTCAGAGAAAATTTTCATTACCAGGTATTTCTAGTTCATTATGGTGTTTTTTTCCCCAAAATGGATGATTTGATCTGCATAGAGGCCTAGAAAATAATTGAAAAATAAACACATAAAACATCAATATTTTTAAAAAAGAAAACAAAAACATCCCATTTACCTGTCACAGATTAGTAAAAAAAAAATCCTTTTATCCCTTTTTACTGCATGATATGCTTTATTCTCAGAGTCTTCGCTATGTGACTCCCTACCCTTCTGATCCCTCAAACGATTCTCAGCCAATTTCTATTAAAAACAGAGACATTTCTAGTTAAGTTGTCACTGCCTTCCAGGGCTCACGTCTGGCTTTTCTTGGCTACACTTCCAAGGGTTGCATTTGAAGTCTCTGGGGATATTGTTTTTCTAGCTCACGCCTCACTTTGACCATTGCATGTGTTTCCTTATTCCAATCTCCACTTCTGGAACTTATAGTGAAAGGAACCATAAAGCATAAACTTTAAGAACTATTTACCCTAAACCTATAAAGTAGCTCTGGGCCTGGAGTTCCTCAGCTGTCCAATCCTTAAACCTCTTGCTTTCTTTCTTGTAGATGAATGAAATGGGCTAAAACAAAATACATGACAATAGTGAAATAGAGAGACAATGCTAAAGGCACTGGGAAAGGATGTTATCTCTACAATTTCATCAGTCACAATTCCCGGTCTTTTAAATGTAGCTATGACCTGCCAAAAACCTAGAAACACTGTAAATTAACCATGAAATTAACCTCTTTATTTCACTTTCAAAAAGTGTATTGTGGCTATGATGAACCTTGCTGAGGCCCCATATTCCTGAACCAGCTTCCCTGTCTCCTTGGCACCATGGGGACATATGACCTTAGAGATCTTTTGGCTCTTTCATGTTGGCCGTGACCAGGCCATGGAACTTGGAGGTCCAGCCCAGCTGCTCCCTGAGCCTAGGAACTCTATGGGACGGGACAGTTCTGCTTTCCTAGGGAGAAAAATAGTCTCTAATTATGTAAGGTCTTTTGTATCCAAAATTAAAAAAATGCATTCATTGAACCCAAGCAACTCTCTCCCCAGCCTTAAGAACCACCACTGGAGAAAAGATAAATAAGTTCCATCAATACAAGGTCAACAGACGGGTCTCTAGCTATTTGGGGCTGGCATTTGGGTCAACACCCAATAATGCAAAGCAGTCCCATTCCTACTATATTCAAGGGGCAGAAGTTCAAAGTAAGACAGGCCTTATTAGACCAAATTCAACAAACGTGCCATCTTCCTCTGAGGTCAGAGACATGGAGCCCACAGAAAATACTAGAAATTTTGAAAGGAAGTTCTAAGATCTGGAAAATCTAAGGATGACCCTGGTTATTCAATAGAAACAGAAATTCATGCTCTCTCATTTCCCCATCTGGTGTAACTCAATCACTTAATCAGTGGCTAACCTGGCTCCCCACTTCTGAAACCCTGATTACTGTTTCCTGCCACATGGATTTTCTGGCCCCCAAAGACACCTGGCATGTGAAGACTTACCTGGGCTACGTATGATAATGAATGCTGGGATGCTTGACATTACATCTTCTGCCACCCAACAATCTATAAACAATTTCTCTAAGCTTCATGACCTCTAGATACTCAGAGTTAGATCATTAACTTTTTCACTGCTATAAACATCAGATTCTTACAATAGCATCAGGTGTTGTCCCCAAGTTCTGGCAGTCTCTCCCTTGTCATCTCTACCCCTTAGCTCCTTCAAAGCTCGCTCCTCAGCGTCTCCTTCAAGGGAGCAGTTCTCATTGAGTTGTGGGTATTCCTCCCCACCAATGACTTTGAATTTATTTTGCAGTTTCCATGAGTTTTTCTTTTCTGTGCTCATGTTTTCTATTCTCTTGCTGTTCAGTAGTTTTCAGTCATGTCTGACTTTTTGTTACCCCATTTGGGATTTTCTTTTTGAAAAGATACTGGAGTAGTTTGTTTTTTCCTTCCCCAGATCATTTTCACAGAAAAGGAAACTGTGGCTAGTAGGGCTAAGTGACTTGCCGGGGCCACACAGCTAGCAAGTATCTGAGGCAGAATCTGAACTCAGCAAGATGAGTTTTCCTGACTTCGGGCAAGGTACTCTATCTAATGTGTTGTCTAGCTGCCGTTTCTATCCTCAGTAGAGTATAAGTTCTTTGGAAAAGATATGCTTCGTTTTTGTCTTTATATTTCTGACACACTATAAAAGTGCTTGCGTATAGTAAACATTCAAGTTAGCAAGCATTTGTTAATCACCTACTATGTGTCAGTCAGTGCTATGCACTGAATTCAACAATGATTGCTAAATTGAATTGAAGTCTGAAACCAGTCAGTTTCCAGCCTAAGAAAGAGTAATTGATCACTTTTGCTGCTGTTTATGTTCTCAACTTGTATCCTGGTTATAGTAATTGAACGAATTTATCCATTATCAACAATTCCCCCACCTTGTACCCTAGACTCAGTCACCGCATCCCTAGTTTACTCTATTTTCTCTAAGTGCCACACTGTCTTACAACTCAAATTCTCTTTATGCCCCAAATCCTTCCTTCATTCTTGTCCCCTTAACACTGCCCCTATGATTACATCCCCAGCACGTCAAACAAAGGATTCCCATTTCTGAAGCTTGAATCAAGTCCCAGGTGAAAGTGAACCCCACAACTAACTAGCATAAACACTTTTATCATAGCGGTATTTCTCCAGAGATAGACATCCCTATAATGTAATATACAATAATTAGTGATCAATTAAATGTTCAACCAATTTATTCTGACTTGTAAAAATATCCCCCCCATTTCATTAAGAAAAATTGAACTAAGGGGCGGCCAGGTAGCACAGCAAGTAAGAGCACCGGCTCCAGTGTTGAGATAGACCTGGAGATCGAATCCTGGGCTCGGACACTTAGCACCCACCCAGAAACACCTGGCCGTGTAACCTTGAGCAAGTTACTTAACCCCAATTGTTTAGGGGCGGCCAGGTGGCTCAGCTAGTAAGAGCACCGGCTCCAATGTTGGGATCGACCTGGAGATCGAATCCCGGGCTCAGACACTCAGCACCACACCCAGAAATAACTGGCCGTGTAACCTTGAGCAAGTTACTTAACCCCAATTGCTTTAAAAAAATTGAACTAAACAATTAACAGGTATGTTTAAAAAAAAATGAAGTGACCTTATACTCTTTCTAGACATAGCTGTAGTTCCTAACCAACTTCAGATTCAAAATTAAATGGTCTACTTTCAGCAGTTCCCCAAGGTGGATATTTTATAAAAATAGCATGAATACTTTGGCACTTTTTCTCTAGGCTCTTAGGGGAGGCCCATAATTAAGGCAGGCTGTCTACAGAGCTATATCTCTGGGTCAGAGCTGAGGTTAATGGAATGAAGCATATATTGCTGTTGGGTGTCCACTGGGCTTGTTCATAAAAATGGCACCTCATTTCCCATTTGTCCTAAAGCCCTCAGTCTTCAGCATACAAGCATGCACTTGTGCGCACACACACAATATGTAAAGACTGACTACATATAAAATATTGAACTATTCAAATAGACAGTCCTCAGTATTTGAAAAATAATAGAAAATGGTATAACAAATAATCCCAAGTATACTAAAAGAGGAAGGTCACCTTAAATCTGTATTATTACAAGACTCGAAAGCAACTGATAAAAAATGGAAAAAAAAAAAAAGCCTCATCTAAAAAAAGTCCTTGAATTCAAGATCAATGAATATATGTATCTATATGTATATTTTTGGGGAGAGAGAAAGAGAGAGAGAGAGAGAGTGCTGCATCTCTACAAAACCAGTGTCTTAATTTCTCTCCTTGTAAAAGAGTCATAAATATAGCTATTCTTCCTACGTCATAAGGAAGTGGTAAGGACAAAATGAGATAACTGTGAAGTAAAAAAAAAAAAACACAATAGAAATGCAAGCTATTCAGACCAAAGCTTTTATTCTAGTTCCTCAAAAGCATAACCTTCAGAATCACTTTTGTGAAAACGTTTACAACTCAATGTGTTTGGGGGGAAGGGAAGTCTTGTAGGGGAAAGGCAGACAGAATGAGCATATTGTATCGTGTTGTATTGTTATATGAATTTATTGTATTGTATGGGTTATATGAATTTCTATATGTATATATATGTGTGTGTATATATATATATATATATATATATATATATAGTGTGTGTTTATACACATTGACTGAGAGATATAGATAAGTCTAGTGACCTTTACAATGTGTCCCAAAATTCTTAGTGCAATTTAAAGCAATTAAGATGTAAAACTGTACTAAGACTTCTGGGACCCACTGCAAATAGTATATAATCACACTGATGTTATAGTGCCATACAGATGCCAAGACGATGCATCCCATCATTACATATTCAATGGCTTTGCACATGGGCAGATGTCATCTTCACTTTTCAACAATGTTTTTTCTTTATTGTCTACTTCTTCATTCTTTTTTACAGCAATCACCCCTATCCTGAATCACTACAGGAAGACTTTAGCCTCCCCAAAACAACGTGCATAATTTCCACCACAAATTACATGCATTGTATGTACATAAGCCTTATCAAACTGACAAGGTAGGTATTGTGGAGCTTTTTATTTCTCCATAAGAGTTAACAGTGGTATCATTTATTGGTGTTCTTGGCATAAAAGGATGATTGTTTTATTCGACAGTTTACAATTTAATTTGTTGTGAAAATAATCTCCCATTTTTACAAGCTCTGAGGAATATCTACATCATGAAAGTTATATTCTCATTTCCCAGATTTGTCTCACTTTTTTCCACTCCTGTGCTTTTTCTCTTAAATGATCCGATACTTGGAATGGTCCTTTCTCATCCCAATTGCTAACAAAATCCTACTCCTCGATTTTCTCTTCCTTCCTTCCTTCCTTCCTTCCTTCCTTCCTTCCTTCCTTCCTTCCTTCCTTCCTTCCTTCCTTCCTTCCTTCCTTCCTTCCTTCTTTCCTTCCTTCCTTC
>NW_027185791.1:25335810-25453130 GCF_028583685.1 Petaurus breviceps papuanus | reverse complement strand
TCTCTCTCTCTCTCTCTCTCTCTCTCTCTCTCTCTCTCTCTCTTCCTTCCTTTCTTGCTTTCTTTCCTTCTTTTGTGAAAAGGATAGTGCTTTTGTTCCCATTAATTTAGAGAACTCCTGGATTGGAAACTTTTTTTCTACTAATACATAATGGCAGCTTGTCTCTAATTTATAGTTATAACAACTGCCCTGGTGACACTAAGAGTTTAAATAATTTCCTCATTGTCACACAACTAGTATGTGTCAGAGGAAGAACTTGAATCCAGTTCTTCTTAACTTGAAGTTTGGATTTTCTGGGGTTTGTATAAAATATCAGTTGGTTTGAGCTCAGGAACTGATGATTCATTAATATTGATTTGCAATTAACTGAGGAAAGAATAATTAGAAATGAAAATATCTGAGGGAAGAAAATATATGCAAGTCTCTAAAACAAAATATTAATAGTCTCCATGTACTGTTGCTTCTGTAAACAATAGGAAAGCCACTTCGAAACAACAGTAAATCACTTCTTTTCTTTCTATACACACACACACACACACACACACACACACATACACTTTCACATAAGAAGCAACTGTGGGGTGGTGGAGAACTGTCTTCCAAAGCCAGGAAGACATGACTTCAAGTTCTGATATTGACACATACCATGTCACCCTGTGCAAGTTACTTAACCTCTAAGAATTCAGCGAAGTCTCTAATAAAGTAAATTTCAAAGAAGTGTCAGTGATTCTTTAGTAGAGGGAATTTTCTCACCTGGAAGTTCCCCATAGCATTACAATCACAGGTATAGTCTTTATACTTCCACATCCATGCACAGTCAGATCTCTGTTTTCCTCTTTAAACTCAAGAATTTTACTTTCATAGTGTAGGGTTGACCTTCTTATAGTCAAAACATTAGTATTACCATAGATTTCATTTTCTCTTTGGGATGATTTTCGAGCCTGTTTTTATATTCCTCAGGAATTTTTTGCTCCTATTCATCTGTTTCATAATTAAAAAAAAATCAAAGCACAGTTGCAAATCGATGCAAATGGTGGAGCCAAGGGAAAAAGCAGTATTTATTGATTCACAAACAGGAAACTGAGTTTAGCAGTTCTTGGTTTTATTGGCAAGAATATTTACTTTTATAGCTTTATGCTATTTTTCCCCAAAAGTATCTATGAATTTCAGAAAGCTGAAATTATTGTAACTCAAAACTGTATCTGATAACATATTTTTATTAATTTTTCCTTTGCCATTGAATTGAATACATTTGAGATATGTGTTTTATCTTTGACTCAGGCAGTTATTTGAATGTCATTGGAGCTTGGTATATAATAATATTTAATAAATGCTTGTTGACTGTTTAATTATAAGTGTGTTAAAGCTGAGAAATTCAGGTTTATGGTTTCTTCATTTTTAAAGATGAAGGTGAGATTTTATGTATAGGTTGGTTTACAGGGAATACAAATGAAATTTTGTTGGCATGAGGAACTCCTGGTGTGGCAATTTCCTCCCATTCAGGCAGATCAGATCTAGTTTGCAACTGCAACTCACTGGTCTATAACTTGAAACATTAGGAATTTTTCTGCAATACTGAGTGTAATGTAATGCCAAGGAAAGGCAACTTCCCAAGGTTCAGAATACCAGCATAGGTCTTCTCCATTTTATTCAGTGACAAATCAAGAACAGAGAAGATCAAAACATGACATCATTCAAAATACAGCATTTACTAAGTGTGATTAAATAATCTCCAAGTACTACCCCACCCCAGGACCTTCCAAATCATTCAATCAATTACAAAGTCCCTGTTCTAAATACTACTCCACCCCTAGGCTGATTAGTTTCCAATCTAAGTAAAGTACATTCATTTGTTCAATCATAGAACACAAAAAGGTCAAAAGTTCCCCACCCCTGGATCACAATTGAATCTGCCCCAGACTTACATCAAGTGTAAGCACAGCACTTAATACCCAAATGGAGGTCTCTTCTTCATCTTGACAGGAGTCAAGTTCTCAGCAATCTTAGTTCCTGGGGAGACAAGGCTTAGCAAGGCCACAAGATACATTGCCAGTCTTTTCATTGATTCATCCTCTGTCTGCAGAACAGTCCTAGAACCCCTGAAAACATTAGCAAAACCCTCTCCCAGGATTTCTGTAAACATACAACAAGAAAATCCTTCTTCAGGGCTTCTGAACCAACAGAAAGGTTCCCAGACCCCTGCAACAACAGCACTGCCCTTCACCAGTGGACAGTATTCACTCTCTGTCTGCAGGACAGTCTCAGTAGCTCTGAACCAACAGAAAGGTTACCAGACTTCTTCAACAAAAGGACTGTCTTTCACCAGTGGACAAATCTGGCAAAACAACATCCAAACAACAGACAAAGTACCAGCAAAACATCCATGTCTCCTCAGTCCTTGGCAGCTCTGGGGGCAGGTCTCAAAAGTCCAGGGCAATTCAAAGTGGCCCTCAGCAATCCTTCTCAGTCTCTTTCTCTGCCTCCATGAGGGTGCTGCTTCCAAAAAGTTCTTCTGCCTCTCTCTTGTCTCTCCAAATCTACGTCAGCAGCTCCTCCCAGTTCAGGACTTTCTTTTCACATCAACAAGTCCATCCAACAGGTGGGATTAACAAGCTCTGGGTTTTAACACAATCAATTTGAAAACCAAGCCAATACAGGGGGATCTTTATATTCCATTACTATCACACTGAGAAGATGTGACTTACCTCTAGTTTAATAGCTATTGTATGTCAGAGGAAGGATTTAAACCTAGTGACTCAAGCTTAGAGAACATATGTGGCCAAAAAGAAACTCACATATTCTGGCGGAATGTGATCTTTTGTTTTTCTTTTTCATGGAATCCTCATGGAAACCTCACATATAGGTATATATGTGTGTGTGTGTGTGTGTGCACGTGTGTGTGTGTGTGTGTATGTGTGTATCCCTATATATTAGGTATGATATAGTCTGTTGTTGTTTTTTAAAGACCTTCAAAGAGCTTCTTTTCCTCAGTGTATCCAGTTTGTTCTCAGTTCCTGCTTCAGGTCCTGCCAACAATTGTTCTGGTCATGTGTCAGATTGCTGATGGGAAATATAAAATACTCTTGACCCTTTTAAATTAGACTTTTCTCTGAGGGTAGAGGCAAGAGGAAAAAGAAACTCTTTCCCTCCTTCTAGAAACTTCTAGAAACTTGACCCAAACTACTCTCTCCTCTAGGCTGTGGATACTCAAATGTTTTATTTCCACCATGCTTGCTTTTTTATACAAAATTCACAAGGTATGACTAAATCTCTTTAGCCAGTTTCCTTTGCCATAGCATTCTACTTCATACAATGTTTTTCACTTGTTTCCTGCTTCACTCTCTTGTTCATGCTTCATTTATTGCCATTGATAGCTTCAGTCATTCAAGTCAGAAGCCCAGGTCCTCTCTAATTATTGAGAAACAGATATGGAAACTCTTCCTTACATATTTATTATACATATTTAACAGTGTAAAAAGGTTTGAGTCAGGGATGGGGAATCTTTTCATGTTGGAAGGCCACATTAATATTTAGCTATAATCAAATAAGGCCACACTCAAGAAACTTTAAAATGTATATTATTTCATAAAAATCTATCCACTACTGTAGTTAATAATTTCAAAAAAATGAAAAAAGTATTTGTTAATTTTAAATTTAAGTAACCTTTTAATGACTTTGTTGCATCTGATTTTTGTTGAAAAGCATTTGAATATTTGGTTGCAGCATGGAGGTCCATAGTTTCAGTTGATCCTCTAGATGGGTATCAGTCATTTCAGACCCGAAGGGCCTCTTGATTTGGGTGAGGTAAGAGAATGTAGATTCACAGCAATAAGTAGTTGAAAAGTAAGAAAGCATGTTTTGAGCATGTTGCCAAAGGTATGGATAATCGATGGAATTTTTCCATATTTCACTTGGGTCTTTCTTAGCATCCAATAATGGCTTTAAAATGTCACCTGTTGAGAGCTCAATCCATTGAACCTGCAGTTTTTAGATGCCTTGATACTAACAACTAGGAGAGGCTGAAATGCTCGTTTGAGTGTGAAGTCATGATTCTCAGTGTCAGTGCACCCTTCATTGTATTTTTCAATTAATAGGACCGTAATAGCTGTGTATTCTTTAAGTGATTGGCACATATCATCTTGCTCATCAATAATCTTTGCTAACTGAGGAAAATGTTCATCTGAAATCTCCTTTTGAGTGTTTTGGAAAAAATAGGTTTTTTTTGAAATGTTAGGATTATTTTTGCCACATATCACATATAGACAGTTTAACTTGCAAAAAATATTCAAGTCATTTTGATTTAATATGATATCACACAGAAATGCAACATTGCTATAGAAATCTTCTTTCAATAATAAACATTGCTGATTGTGTTCATAAAATGTAGCTATGGGTTCTCCCAGAGATGAAATTTTGGCTAACACCTGTCCTTGTATTAGCCAACTCACTTTAGAATGATATAGCAAATCTCCACTGTTACTTTAGGAACAGGGGTTCATATCTTCTGTTTCTTTCACAGAGGTCTGATTAGTTACTAAGTGCTAAGTACCTGCTTACTTGACAACACAAAAAGGGGTCTTCAAATTACCATTACAGAAGTTTGGAGGGGAAAAAGAAGAGATCAATTAGTCTCTCAATAATACTGTGCCAGAACTCATAGTTGGTAAAAATGTCTTAATTTCAATTAGTGAGTTTATTTTTCTCTCTCCCTTTAGTTTTCTCTGTAGGCTATCTAGGTAGCACTGTGGATAGAGTGTCAGGCATGGAGTCAGGAAGTTTCATCTTCCTGATTTCAAATCTGGCCTCAGACATTTACTAGCTGTGTAACCCTGGGGAAGTCACTTAACAATGTTTGTCTCAATTTTATCATCTGTAAAATGAGCTGGATTAGGTAAATGGCAAACCATTCCAGGGTCTTTATCAAGAAAATTCCAAACAGGGTCATGAAGAGTCAGGCATGATTGAAAAATTATGAGAATACCAACTTACTTTCTCTGCACTGTGTATACCATTGCTACCCCCTCCCAACACCCCCCTTCCCCTCCCGGCTTACCATTCCCAAAGGGGAAAACAAACCATTCACAAACTGTTGGGATGTTTTTGTCTTAAAGTAGTCAATACTAATTTAACAGAAATTATAGAAATAACAGAAAATATATACAAACTTTATAGAACAGACATAAGCTTTATAATGGATACTCTATGTTCTTGGGAGTCAGAGAGGCAATGAGAAAGGGAGAAGGGAAATTCTCACCATCATTATTCTCAGTAAACACAGAAAACTTCTATTTTTTCCTCTCAGTTCAGGATGACTTCTGTATGAAATTCTTCCCCTCCACACCCAACCTGTTATAATATAATGGACAAGCTCAGCATCACTCCCAGCATTCCTTTGGTCTCTCCTATGTTGTTCCTTCTCTCACCCCCTGTTCCTTTTTTCCTTATATTATCTCTCATGAGTTATTCTGTAGGGTAAGGATTCTGTACGACACAGCAGCTCTTTCATCTATAATAGATTATAATCATAACAAAATGAAGAATTTCTGTCCCTCCTGCCAGAATTTTACTCCCAATGTATGTCTCCTTCGTAACAGGACTACTTTTATTTAGATTTATATGCATGGGGAACAAAATTGGTGGAGAGTCTGCCCGTGACTCCCAAGCAGGAGGAAGACTTGAGAGCTGAACAAGCAAGACGGGACACAGTGGCCTATATGGGAGTAAACAGTATGGTGAGAGATAAACTATGAGAAATCCTATCTGAACATGTGACTAACATGTACAGTACATGCTCAGTAAGAACTGGAACAGTAGCTGTGATGATGAAAAACCAAGGGCAGGAGTAGGGATCTTAAGCAATCATCATTCCAAAGGACCAGATCAATCTGAGGGGCCCTTGTATTTCCTGGAAAAGTCAAGCTGTGGTGTGTTCTTGAAAGCTTATAAATAGGAGCAGGGTAAAAGGTTGAGCATACCTTCTTCTAAGAAGATGAGAAGTTTGGACAGTGGCTGCTGATATGGGAGCTTGAAACCAACAAATAGGAAGTGTAGCACAAGGATTTTGGATTAAGTTACTCAGAAATAAGTCATGAATCAGTGTGTGGGAGCCTTTAAGGGAGATTCATGTGGATAAAATCAATTTTATTTTTACACTTAAAGTCACCTTTTTAATGGTCCAGTTCAAAATTGATTTGTCCTTTAAAAAGCAGGGTCTCTCCCTGTCTCTGTCCCTCTTTCTCTCGAAAACAGTAGACTATGTGAAAGAGGAGAAAGAGAACGAGGTCTCGTCAGGTGATCTGGGATTAGAACTTGGGTTCAAATCCCAATTCTGTTATTTATTTACTGCATCATCTCCAGCAGTTCATTTAACATCTATGGGCTCCTTGTTACCTCCAAATTGAGGAGGTAAGATGGAAGCAGGGAAGGAAAAACTAGATCCTAATTTGATTCACTTGAAAGCAAGGAGAGATAATGTAGCCTCTATCCCTCATGTGTGTGGAGGACAAATTTGTAGCTATACTCAGCAAATAAGATTTTCCGTGTTCTGTTTCTGTCTCTGACCCTGTGGTGTAAGATATACTGCTAGAGTTTTCCCTGGACCAGTATCCTTTATGAATGTGTGTACAACTTTCATGGCTAAAATGTTTCTTGGGCTCTAAGATTTCATTTTAAATCCTGAAAATTGGGAAAGATAAGCAAAAAAATGGCTATAAGTAATGTTGGAGGCATTATGGGAAGTTATGAACAGTGAGGAATTTTGGGTGTAGCTGTGAACAAATACAACCACTTTGGCAAGTAATTTGGAGTTAGACAACTAAAGGGACTAAAATGGTTATATTTTTTGAACCAAATATTCCATTACCAGGTTTATTCATCAAGGAGTCTATTGATAAGAAGAAAGTCCCCAAATATGTCAAAATATTTATAGTAGCTCTTTCTGTGATATCAAAGAAATGGAAACAAATACAAGCTCATTGATTAAGCAATGTCTAAACAAATTGTGGTGCAAAAATATAAAGGAATATTGCTTTATTATAATAAATGAGGAGTATGATAAATAAAAGCATGTCTTCAAAAATGATTGTGTTTCAAATAATTTTCCTTCATTCTTTTGCTATATAGTTCATAAATGAAAACAAAATTTCAATTCATTATTTTTCACCAAAGTGTTGCACCAAAGCACTCATGGGAAAGTTAACAGATGTCCAAATGAACAAAATCATAATTTTAGCATGAAAGAAAGGAGGAGAGACCTTTTTTCTTGGCTCCACCTTCTATTATGGCTACCTCAATCCACCATCAGTCTCAGAAACAAATTTTCTTTAAACAAGAGTTTTTTGAAATAAAAATAAATTAGAAAAATGTTGGGAAACATTTTCTCAGTTATTTTGGTAGAAGGAAGAGGGGAAATTATAAGGAAAATTATAAGGAAAAAATATAAATTAACTGCCTGTGGTGGATTAAAAAACACAAATGTATACAAAGGAAGCTATATACAGGATAAATAGGAAATGGTCAAAAGAATGAAGGCATTAAAATTAAGGGCAGTTAGGGAAGGTTTACTGTAGAAGGTGGGATTTTAGTCGGGACTTAAAGGAAGCTGAGGAGCTCAGTAGTCAGAAGAGGAAAGAGAGCATTACAGATATGGGTGACAGTAAGAGAAAATGCCTGAAGCTGAGACATGGAGTGTGGTATTTTGGGGCAGACAGGAAGCCAGTGTCACTGAACTGAAAAGTATATTTTCAGGAGCAGGGTACAAGAAGACTGGAAAGATGGGGAAGGGATAGGTTAGGAAGGGCTTTGAATTCTAACAGACAATTTTGCATTTGCTCCTGAAGTTACTAGGAAGCCACTGGAGTTTATTGAGTAGGGAAGGGGGTGATATGAATAAACCTGAGCTGTAGGAAAAGCACATTAGTAACTATTTGGTGGATAGAGAGACTTGAGGCAGACAGACCCACCAGCATGCTATTGAAATAATCAGGGAATGGAATGATTAGGGCCTGACTTATAGGTAGCAAAATCAAAGGACAGAAAGTGTTATAATCATCTTTTATTTTTTTCATTGTTTTTGGAATATTCCCTACATATTTAATGTTATTTAAAAAAATTGATTTTTAATTCTATTCCTCCTCCTTTCTTCTTCCCCTTCCCTGAGATAGTAAGCAAGTTGATATAGGTTATACATGGGCAATCATGTAAAACATTTCTTTCTTAGTCATTTGGTGCAAGATAACCCAAGCCAAAAAAAAGAAAAGATAAAAAGAAAGAAAATGAAAGACAATATGCTCCAGTTTGCATTCAGGCAACATCAATTCTTTGTCTCGAGGTCATATAACATTTTCCTTCATGAGTCCTTTGGAATTATCTTGGGTCATTGTATTTCTGAGAACAACTAAATTATTCCCAACTCTTCATTATGCAATATTGCTGTCACTGTGTCCAGTGTTCCTCTGGTTCTGCTCGCTTCACTTTGTGTCAGTGCATGTAAGTCTTTTCAGGTTTTTCCTACATCATCCTGTTTATAATTTCTCATAACATAACATCTCTTCCATTATTGTCATATGCTGCTACTTGTTCTGCCATTTCTCAATTGGCGGGCATCCTCTAAACATCTAACTCTTAGCCATCACAAAAAAGAACTGCTCTAAATATTTTAGTACAAATAGGTTCTCCCTCCCCCCATTAAAAAAATTTTGATTTGAGACACAGAGCTAGCAATGATATTGCTGAATCAAAGGATATGCACAGTTTTATAACCCTTTAGGTATAGTTCCAAATTGTTCACTGATAATGGTTGAATCAGTTCACAACTCCAACAATACATTAGTGGCCCTCTTTTTCCACATCCCTTCCAACATTTATTATTTTTCTTTTTTTTATCATATTAGCCAATCTGATAGATGTGAGGTGCTTGCTCTGAGCTGAGTTGTGTTTCTCTAATCAATAGTGATTTAGAATGTTTTAAAATTCTGACTATAGATAACTTTGGTTTCTTTTTTAAATTTTTATTTGTTTTGATTTTTGGAGGGGGAAGGTAGGACAATTGGGGTTAAGTGACTTGCCCAAGGTCACACAGCTAATTTTTTGTGTGTGTGTTGTGTGTGTGTGTGTGTTAAGTGTCTGAGGCTGGATTTGAACTCAGGTCCTCCTGACTCCAAGCCCAGTGCTCTATCCACTGCGCCACTTAACTGCCCTAATAACTTTGATTTATTTACCTGAAAACTGTGGGTTCATATTAGAAGGAGGCATATTCAAAAGGAGAAATTGAAAAGTCTTCTCAACAACTTGGAAGTGAAAGAGGGAATGTAAAACTATAATGGGGAGCCCATGATGTCTCTTGGATTGTGAGCCCAAGGGACTGGAAGGATAGCTTTGCCTTCTATAGTAATAGAGAAAGTATGAGATTGGGATGGTTTAGAAGAAATGATTCTGAGTATTCTTTTAGATATAATAACTTTGAAATATCTATTGGAAATCCAGTTTGAGATTTCTGAAGGGGAGTTGGAGATGCAAGATTGGCAATTCATGTCTCTCAAGAGAGATACTGAGGCAGAATATGTAGATATGAGAATGATCAGAATAGGGGTGATTACTTAATAATAGGAGATGATGAGATCACCAAATGAAATATTATAAAGGGAGAAGATGACCCCAGCCAGAACCCTGAGGAATGCCTATTGTTGGAGGGCATGATCTGGAGAAGTATTCATCAAAAGAGACAAAGAGAACTTTTGTATCGATAGACAGAATACTGGGACACAATGCGTTTCTGTAAACCTAGAAAGAGGAGAATTTCAAGGATGTTAGAATGGTCAACAGTATCAAAGGCAGCAGAGAAGTCAAGGAGAATGAAGATTGAGAAAAGACCATTTGATTTTGCAATTAAGAGATCATTAGTAATTTTGAGGAGAGTAATTGTGGTGGAATAATAAAGTTGGAAGCCAAACTGTAAGGGATTAAGAAGAGAGTGAGAGGAGAGAAAGAGGAGGCATTTAGTGTAGACAGCCTTTTTTTCAGGAATTTAGCTACAAAGGGAAAAAAAATGAGATGATAGTTAGCAGGGATGGAAGGATCAAGATTTTTTTTTTTTTTGGATAGGAAAGACATGGGCATGTTTTTTTAGCAGTAGTGAATTAGCTCAATGAAAAGGAGAAGTTGAAAATAAGTGAAAGAGTGGGGAAGACTGAGGGAACGATCTGTTGGAGGAGAGATGGTTTAGAGTGGCATCACTTGAACAACTAGAGGCATCGGTAATAAGTAAACCCGTGTCATCATAAGAGGAAGGGGAAAGGGCAGAGAAAGTGGCAGAAGGTACCTGAGTGATAGGAGATGAGAAAGAGAGGAGAATAGTGAATTCACAGAACATTGTCGCTCTATTTCTTCTGTAAAACACGAAGTAAGATTCTCCACTAAGAGAGCTGGGGGAGGAGGAACAATGGAAAGTATGAGAGGGGATGAAGAAGTTTAGAAGGATTTCTGAGGAAAGCAGGATAGTGAATTAAAAAGGGTGGCATAGTAGCATTGCCTAGAAGGAATAAGGGCCCAATTGAGGCTGTGCAGCATGAAATTGTTGTGGATCCAATCAAAATGGTTACATGATTTTCTCCATCTTCATTCAATGCCATGTGTATAGGAGCAAAGGCAATGAATGGTAAGAATGATACAAGGTTTAGGCATGGTTGGGTGCATGGAGTGTTCCATGAAGTGGAGCACCTCTGGTGTGAGGCCTTTCTGATCTCTTTTCAGGGCTGCTCATTCTACCTTTGGTGTCCACCTTCACTCAACTCTCACCTGTATCTCCAAGAAGATGTGGCATGCACAACTGACACATCCTGGCAAACTATCTTGGCCGACAGGCTAAGCCAGGTGGAACATAAGCAATGGGCCTCAAATCTGTTGGTAAATTAGAGGGATGTCTACTCCAAGCATGTGAAAATGATTCCCCAGTGCAATGGGAAAATGAGAACAATTTATTGTAATGGTTGTAGGTGACCTAAGCAGGCACTGTGGAATACTTAGATGTCAAAGATGCCAAGGTCATATGCTGCATCCCTGACCATCAATAGTCATCATGACTTTTGCCTTGCCACTGGATTGTGATGACTCTCAAAGAAAGAATGAAGCTGATAACAATGCAACTGTACCTTGCAATTCACACACAAGTCAAGACAGAATCCCATGATGTCATTTGTCCTCTTTGAAAATGAAGGGTGGGGGGTGGCTAGTTGGTGCAGTGAATAGAACACCAGCCCTGGAGTCAGGAGAACCTGAGTTCAAATCCAACCTCAGACACTTATCACTTAGTAGCTGTGTGATCTTGGGCGAGTCACTTAACCCCAATTGCCCTGCCCTCCTCCCTCCAAAAAAAAAAAGAAAATGAAGGGTGAATGGCAATTGGAAATATATAAAGATGCCAGGGATTCAAGAAAGAAGTACACTTTAAAGTTCACCAAGGAGTCAAGATGGGGAGGAAAGGAAAGAATGGCTAGTGCAGAAGAGATGACCTTGAAGAGAATTGAGGGTAAAGAGATTGCAAGGCATAATAAGGATGAAGAATAGGGTTATGCAAGGGAAGGCAAAGGAAAAGGAAATAAGCCAATGAATTGATTGTACTTTTATGAGGTTTCAGAATTCTTTTGTTTTTTTTTTAACCAATTGGGGTTAAGTAACTTGCTCATGGTTACACGGCCAGTTATTTCTGGGTGTGGTGCTAAGTATCAGAGCCTGGATTCTATCCCAGGTCATCCCGACTCTGGGGCTGGTGATCTTACTCACTGTGCCCCCTGGCCACCACTAAGCAATTGGGGTTAAGTAATTTGCTCAAAGTTACATGGCCAGGTGTTTCTGGGTGGGTGCTAAGTGACTGAGCCCAGATTCGATCCCCAAGTCATCCCAACACTGGAGCCAGTGCTCTTACTTGCTGTGCTATCTGGCCGTCCCTGGTTTCAGAATTCTTGATCACTTAAGTGGTATATTTGGGGGTGATGGCAAATATGACCATATTTGTGTAGGGCTGAGATGAGGTAGAGGAATGGTTCATGGAAGGATAGTAGGTTGAAGAACTGAGTGCTTAGAATATTTGAGAGAGAATCAATTTTTATGTTGAAATCCCCTAGTATGAGGGTAAGAGTTGAGGAGAAGAGTGAGGTATCAAACTTAGTAAGGAAGGAAGGGGAGTGATCCAGGTGTCCATAGACAACGACTACCAGATTTTAATTGTGCAGTAGATTTGAACAGGATGATCCTCAAAGGAAGAGAGATTACTGAGTAAAAGAGGAAGGAAAGAACCTAGAGGTGGCAATGAGTAGCAAGGAGTATTCTAAGTCTCCTACCTTGCCCATTGAGGCAAGGAGAATGAATGGAGGCACAGTCACTACGGGAAACAGTGTTCAGAGAGGCTGTGCAATCAGGGGAAAGCCAGGTTTCAGTGAGTTAGCAGATGGAAAAATTGGTAGAACAATGGAACTAAGAGGAAGGGAGATATGTTGCCTAGGGAAAAAGCATCCCAGAGGGCAAAGTGGAAGAGCTGGGGGGAGTTAGGATGAAATGGAATGGGAAGGTTAAGTAGGATGGGAATGAGGATTTAAGGTGTATAGAGTTTGAGTGGGATTTAGATAATGGTCTACAGGAGATCAGAGTCATTGGGATCGGAAGGGTATGACCAAGTATGAGAATGTTAATCCTTAAGTGGAGGACACCACTCTTCAATCCTGAAGGGACAGGTACAGCAGGGAGTATGAGGCCTCACTTTGAAAAGAAAGTTGTTCTTTTCACTGGAAGTTGAAAACATCCCAGTTCAGAAACTGGGCTGGCAGCAGGACGTGGAAGGTGCCTTATGCTACAGATGGAAGGGGTTGCTTTGTGGCAGATGAAGGATGTTTAGCCTGGCCCCATAGTAGCCTTTCCTCAGGGGACATGCTATGCTGAGCAGCAGATGAAAGGCTCAGGGTATGAGGGCTCCCACGATATGAGGTGTCCCCACCTGAGGACACTAGCTATTTTATGGGATATTTGGTTGGTCATCATAACATTAGTGATAAGCATAAACAAAAAGTCCACCATGACAGGTATATGCTTGTTGCAAAAATCCATTTTAGAGCATCATAAATAGGAGAACTTCTAAGAAGAATAGGAAAAACAATACAAATAAAACCACTACGTACTATTACACAAGTGGTGTGGGAAGCTGTATCTTCCCTGAACAATTTGAGGACCTTCTTTACAGGATGTGGAAATAATTAAAAATGAAAGATAACCCCCAGCAACAACAAAAAGATTTCAGTTTTCCTTATTTGAAGGCTACTCCACCTTGGGCTCCACCATATCCCCTGATACCTTGCTAATAGGACACATGGAAGTTCCAATGATTTTCTGACTAAAGATCACCTTTTCCTCCCTATGACCTTTAAAAACCAATTGATCACATTGTTTTGTGCTCTAACCATATAGTACTTGTTCTCTACCTTGTCTGTTGTAGCTTCTTTCTGATCATAAGTGTGCTTGATGACTATTAAATGGTGTGGGGGTTATTTCCTAACTGGGAAATACATAGAAACTGAAGGATTATGACAGACAAAAACGGTAAAAAAAAAACCTTCAGTGTTTCTGGTAAAAAAACAAAACAAATATTTTCTTCATCAATGACAACAGTAGCACTGCTTTTGGACTCTAGCATCAAAGTTACCAGTGCACCGATTTCCATTTCTTCAGGAAACTGAAATGATACTGATGGAAGTGAATACAGAAAGACTTGTGCTTGACCATACCAACAACACATAGCAAATGTCTATGTTAGAAGTTGTAAAGTTTTTAGAGCATTCAAAAAACATTTTTTCAAAGATCTAAAAGAAGTGAAGAAAATTAAGGATGGGGGATGGTGAATCACAGTTAGTAAACTATCAACATATATTCATATTTTTCTATTCTAAATCATCTTTAT
Organism: Petaurus breviceps papuanus; assembly: GCF_028583685.1. Lineage (NCBI taxonomy): Eukaryota > Metazoa > Chordata > Mammalia > Diprotodontia > Petauridae > Petaurus > Petaurus breviceps. Next base: position 25,439,188 of record NW_027185791.1, on the reverse strand, counting down.
GAGAAGTACTACTATATTTTTAAAAGTCTTTATGATAACGTATTAAGATAATTCTGTCTGTATATTCTGAAGTTCGGGGTGCTGACCTTTTCCCCCTGAACGAGGTAAACGATACATATTTGACTGATTAAAGTAAGCTTGTTAACCCATTTTGAGTTGCTTTCCTTTACCAAAGCAGATCTAAGAACCTGTGTTGGCAGCCACCCTGAGGACGCTTGGGGTGTTTGCTGCTACGAAAGGTCCCAAGAAATTTGAGTGGACTCATAGAAAAGAATTCAAGGAGGGACACAGACAAGAATCACACTGGGTGGTGCGATTTATATCACTGGAGGGAAGTACATGGATGAGATCAATGATCCATTGATGTATTGTAGACTGAGACTATGACACAATTTTGGTTAGTTTTATCTAAAGGACTAAGGTTATAGTAGACATTTTATTTCCCAGGGCAATGATAAAGAAAAAAAAGTACTTTTAAAATTTATTTTTCAAAGTCTCCTTATATAGCTTAATTTCTCTTAACATGAAACTGTACAATGGAGGTTTCTTTTTTAAAAAACAATATTCCAAGCAAAATGCAAACATTAATTTACCCATATCCAAGGTTATTTTTCTTATAGGTGGTTTATTTTCTTGGAATATATTTTATCTGGGTTTTATATAAAGATAGTTCATAGAAGAAAAAAAAACCTTAGGGATACAGAGTGTGTAAGGAGATTCTCTGAAAATCTAAAATGATCAAAGTCAGTCTATATGAGAAGGCACAATCCCAAGTGCTTTTCAAATTCTCTATGGGGGAGATTTAAGCAGTTCCTACTTTAATGAATACTAAGCTATTTCTGGATTCAAACTCCCTCTGAGAAGCTTTTTAGGTGACTTTCAAATTTGAAGGGGAAGAACTGCTATGCACTTTACATGGAAATATGTTTCATGCTAACAGAGGGTCATGAATTTCCCCCTTTTAAAAAGTAATCAATAAAACCACTAACTTCCCAAGTTAAGGCACAGATTACTGTTAAAAATACTCTCTACATAAAGGTTGCCTTGTAACAGTTACTTGATTTAGAATTTTACTGATGTAAGATTCAGTACAGCAAAATGTACCTTTGAAGGATCTCCTTCAACAAGGTGTCTTCCAGGTGTAAGTTAAGATCATATAAGACTGCATGACTTTTCATTACTGTGCTCTATAACTGACCTTTATCAATGAGGACAGAATCTCGGTGTTTAAGAATAGGTGATGCCTTTTAAGAGACATAGTTCATAAAACTGAATTATTCATTAAATTATTATTAAGATCACATATTTTAAACCATTTAAACTCACAAAACTATCATACTATGCTGACATGACTACAGCAGGGACTTACTGTAATGACTCTTATTCTGTGCCCCTTAGAGGAAGCAGACCAAAGTTATAAATTTAAAAATGTCCAAAACATGACACTGTCAGAAACCATAAGACCTAATTATGGTGTGAATGTTCTAAAAATAAAAGCCTTGAACTGGAAAGTGAGATTATGAATAAAAGAAAAAAAAGAAATCTTAACTGGGCAGAGTAGACAAAAAGAATGTTCCCTTCGGTCTTTAGAGAATAGATTTATCAGTAGAAGCCATGAAAGTGAGTGAGTAGAGGTTAAGTACAAGATAACCACCAAAATCAAGAAAGCATTAAAGCTGCACTGACAGTTACACTTCGACTTTTTTTTTAAACTATTCAACTTGGATTCATAAAAGCAGTAGGAAAATCACCTTTATTGACTTTTTTTAATGCATTGCTTTGATTAGTGTCTTACTGGTCTTTTTGCTTTTATCTTCAAGTATCCCTTTACCAATAGCAAGTTTCCCTCAAGCAAACTGAGAAACCTGGTCTTATAAGAGAAGAGCATAAAAGCCTTTTTGACATTACAGCAAAGTAAAATAATTTGCTTAGAAGAGAATGTAACATTAATAACAAAATATTAAATGAAAGCACTACAGATTGTGAGTTCACCCACCTCTACTATCCACATCAGAACAAGAAAAAAGGTGGGAAAGTGTATTCATCTCCATTCCCTATTTCAGGCATATGATGGAATGTAAACTCCTTTAGGGTGATGACTTTCATTTTTCTCTGTTTTGCCAACATCGAACACAGTGTTTAAAATGTGGTAGGCACTTAATAAAAGCTTGCTGATTGGATGATTAGTGAATTGATTGATTTTTCTGCCTTCACTGCTCTTGGGGAAGTAGGCAGTGCAGTGGATAGAGTTCTGGACCTGAAGTCAGGAAGACTCATTTTCCAGGGTTCAAATCTGGCCTCAGACACTTATAAGCTGTGTGTAGTGGGGCAAGTCACTTAACCTTATTTGCCTCAGTTTCCTCATCTGTAAAATGAGCAGGAGGAGGAAATGTCAAAACAATGCAATATCTCTGCTAAGAAAACCCCAAATGGTGTCACAAAGAATTGGACACCACTGAGCGACAACAACAAAAAGATGCTGTTAGAAGACTTGCTATCCACATGCTGCTGAACAGAAAAGAATGCCACAAAACCATACTGCATGTGTCCACTGAAAATAGATTAAATCATCTCAATTAAGCCCTCACTGCAGTAAGGAATCCTTTTATCTGCCTAAGAGAGTTGTTATTAACTCACCTCAGGAGTGGTTACAAACCTTTTCATTCCTTCTCAAGTCTCTCATGTGACTACCTCCCGCATCCTCTGAAATGGAAAAAAAAATGAAGCCATTTGAGGAAAGTTACCTCTTCTCCCTTCATCGGGCAACACCCAGATATCTTCTTTCATGATCTTTTCTTTTACTCGTATCACACATGAAGGGAAAACCCTTGTCTTTGCCCAGGCAATCATCTCTCCATGTGTCCTTGATCCTATTCTAAGCTGTCCTTTCAAGCAAATTGCCCCCACTACCACCCTCTTTCTTTTTTTATCTTCAATATCTTCCATATCTGCTGATTGCTTCAATTCTGCTCATATCTTCCCTATGGAAAAAAACAAACCAAGCAACAATATAAACACCTGTGTGTGTGCCTGCATGCACTCACACCATCAAACCAAACAGAACAAAGAAACCAAAAATAACCCCCCTTGAGTCTGCCTTCCTCAGTTCCTGTGATCTTATATCTCTCCGCCCTTGTGAGACTAAACTTTTTTTTGAAAAAAAAATACAACCCTAAATTTGATACCTTCACTTCCTCGCCCCTCACTTAATTAGAAACGCTCTACAATATGGCTTCTGACCTCATCTTTCACATGAAACTAATTTTTTCCCCAGAGTTATCAGTGTAGCAGCTAATGGTCCCAGACCTCATCTTTCTTTATACAGCTTTTGATAGTGTCCATCATCCTGTTACCTTGCATAGTATCTTTTCTCCAGATATTCATGACATTGTTCTAACTTTTGTTGTTAGAAACTCCTGCTTCCTTTGCTTGATTTTCATTCAGGTCATGATGCCCTCTAACCATACACATCCCCCAAGGCACTGTCCTGGACCCTTTTTTCTTCTCCCTCTATAGTATCTCACTTGCTGCTCTCATCAGCATCTAGTGGTTCAATTATTGTTTCTATGTAAATGACTCCCAGATCTATATGTTTTCTAGTCTCCAATCTCATCACCAGCTGCCTTTCAGACATTTTGAATTGGTTATTTCTTAGATGTATCAGGCTCAAAACATCCAATTAAAACTCATCTTTCCCTCAAAGACTTTGCTTTTTTCCAAACTTCCTTGTTAAGGTCAGAAGCATTCTCCCCATCAGGTACCCAAACTTATTATGGTCATTTATTCCTCCTTTCTCACATGCCATATGCAATTTCTTGCTCAGTCTTTCTATTTCTGCCTTTTATCAGTTCACTTCTTCCTACTCACAGAGCTTCCACTCTGTTCCTGGGCCTCATCACTTCTCACCTGGATTATTCCAATAACCTTTGGATTCAACTTAAGTGAATGAATGTGCTTATATTAATATATTCCCTCCAACAATTGTCATTTTCTTCATTTATAATCATTGCAAATCTTATGGGCAGAAATGTAATTTGAGATATTTTAATTTGGATTTGTTTATTAGTGACAATTCCCCTCTCCCCGACATAATTGTTAAGATTTTGGATTCCTTAATTTGAGAACTACATGTTCATTTACTTTGACCAATTCCCTTCTGAGCAATGATTCATACAAATTTGTATCAATTCCCAATATCTTGGTTGTCACACCTTTATCAGAGAAATGTACACCCAAGCTTTTTCTCCCATAACAGTTTCCCATTTAATTATATACAATCTTGATTGTGCCTTTTTTTCATTAATGATTGCTTCTGTGCCTTTTTAGTTAAGAATTTCCCCTATTTCCATAGTTGTGAAAGTTATTTCCTTTCTTTATTCTCTAACTCTATTATGACTTAAATATCAACGGACTCTATTTGTTGATTTAGGAATTCCATTGAATGTTGCAGATCTCATCCTATGCTCTCCCATACTATGAGACTCATGCCCATATCATCACATCAACTTGCCACAGAGAACATCCTTGACAGGATGGATGCTTTTCTCTCGTTCTCCTAACACTTTGACCATTGCAGTAGAACATTCTATCTGTTCCCTGATCATCCCTCATTCTTACAACACATATAGAATATTTTTTTCTTCAGGATGTAACCTGTGGTAGCTCTCACTAGTGTGGAGTAGTGCACAGTGAGGGACAAAGTTCTAGTATCCAGAAGAAACTTCTTTAAGCTCCATGATTCATAGACTGAAGATGGGTTGTATCTTCCAAAGCTTTATCTTCACAGGATAGTGTGACTTTCTTTTTCCTCACAGAAGAGAATGAGAAACATTCTGGAGAGAAGCCACGTGCCTGAAATATTGTGGAGGGTGTCGTTGGGATAGTAATTCAAGGGATTAAGTGAAAAGACAAAGTAGAAGCTCAAGAAGGAGACCAGAGACTTGGGTACACTGAGTCAGCTAGTAAAGAGTGGATGCCAGAGTTCCATATTCTACTGCCTCTACTTTCAGCAGTCACCTGGCTTACCAAGGCCCCAGTTACTATTAACTTCCCATACAAGGAAATAGGTTCTGGACAGAGAAGTAAGTACCCATATTCCTTCTCACTCTCATTGCTCAAGAAGGTAGTAATTAAATCCATAGTCTGCTGTTGAAAGTTCATTCACATTTTTCTATTAATACTAATAATGCAGGCTTACTGGAGATAAAGATTTGATTGATCAAAACTACTCTGCTTTTCATGCTTCATTATTTGAGAATATGGAGATTGAAAAGAGATGAAACATGACTGGTCTGGGATACAGATGAAAGTAAAAGGAACACAAAGTAGAAACTATTTGAATTGTTGGGTTGAGGCACTAAAGTATAAATCTCCAAGGATGGGGCTCAAAAACTAAATGAGGGAGATTCATTGATATTAGCTTCTTATTTTTATAAACTTCTTAAAGTTGAAGCAAAACCTCATTTTATACTTGGGATCTCACCTGAAATCTGAGATAGGATTCTTACTATCAGAATCAAATATTTCATCCATGAGTGAAGATGATGCCTTATTTTCTATGCCAAATATGAAATCTTTACCAGTAGCTAGACTGAAGACTAGTTTCCGATGTCAGATAAAGGAATATGTGAGCAAAACCAAAGCTCTATTCATTACAGTCACAAAAGGACTTACTTGTATATCAGATGAAGGAAGGTTAGTTCCTCTGAATTGCTGAGAGGGATTGTGTTTAAGTATGTCCCAGAGGACATAACTCATTAAAAACAGCAAAAAGATACTTAGCAAAGAAATTTTCTCAGGACGTAATACTTTATCTAGTAAGGAAGACTCATAAAAGATCTGGTTTAGGTATTCTGTGGAAGTATTATAGTAGGAAAGCATGAGAGGGGAATAACATTGTTTGGTGGAAAGTACCAGAAGACTTACATTTGAACACCTGCAAAGTCTAATGAGCAGAAACCCTGGAGTCACCTATCAGGAATGCTTAAAATATTTCAAGCTGTTATAGGATTCTGAGCTGATGGTGGAATGGTACTTGTAAACTTTGCCAATATTATTGAGCATAAAGGCTTAATGACAAGCTTGTTTTTTAGCATGCATGGACACAAAACAAAATGAGACTGACATGGAAAGGACTGGCACTTCCTCAAAAAGGATGGGCATAACCAGAATGACTCAAAAGATAAAGGACTACTGGATTAGCCTGATTTGGAACTATTCTTATATAAAACTATGGCTTTGTAACAATTATAACCCTTTGACAAACTTCAAAAAAAGACAAAAATATATTAAAGAGTATAAGTGAATATATAAGGTCCATCAGTGTGCCCACTCTTGCAAATCTGCAAACTTCATCTACCTCAGGAATTTCTTCTCATTAATAGTCAATGTAAAGTCATCAAAGAAGCCATCCTGCAGGTCAAGATCTAGCTCAAGAGACTCACGGACTATTTGAGAAAAATAGACCAAAGGAAACCTAAAAACTTAATGTGGCAAGGAGAATTAGGTTGTACCTCTATAAAACAAAAACATCACAATTCTGAGGGAGCCAAGAAGGCAGAATTATCTCATTTTAGATGTAAAGAATCTGGACACAGAGCAGACACACTCATGTGGAAAATGCTTCCTGGGTGGTACAAAAACTGAGAGCTGCAAATCCAGATTTGAAAAAAAGGTGGTGGGGCCAGGTAAGGAGATCAACAAGTCTTATTGCCAACAGTGAGCACATCCTCATTATTAATTTCTTATTTTTATTGGAATCACATATATATATATATATATATATATATTTATATATATATCACAAATTTACATGGAATCACAGGCCCTATAGAGATGATGAGAAATATTAAGGACAGGGCCACACTGACTTTCTGGACAGTGAAGCAAAAGTGACCATCATGTTCCAGTCATTTTTGAGAGGTATTTGAGGAAATGCTTTTAAAGTCCTGACATCGGAATAATGACTGACAAAGGATGATTTTATATATAGGATATGTTCACATGATCCTGCAATTTCTCCAGGAGATTCTTGGTATCAATAAAACAATGAGAACCCTGGATTTGGTGTGCCAGACCTATCAGCTATCACCAAGGCCAGCATTCACTGGAACTGATTCCAGGTTTTTAAGGTAGCAGAATTGTCAACAATTAGCTGGGAGCTGCTAATCTGTACGCTTTGACCAGCCATGCATCCTATGTAAAGAGATATACAGAAGAATAGAAATAAGCAAGAACATTGAACTTCACCAGAACTTTAGAAGAGGATCTTGAGAATTTGGCTTTAGTAACTGCCCCAAACTTCACCATCCACAGAGAATCTCTTTTTGATTGGGGCTATGCATTGCCTTTCTTTAAACAACATAGGAGATAACCAGGTTTAGTGAGGACATATCCCCTCTTTGATGCTTTATGTTTATTAATAAAGGGGCAATGGACAGAATTATTTCTTTTGCCTTATATTTCAAAGAGATCTTGAATGATGCACGATACCTTGTAACAAAAAAGTCCATAAAGAGATTTTCTAAATAATCAGATGTTTATTTTTATTTTGTTCTTTAATTTTAAATTTATGAAATAAAACTAACATTTTCATGACAAAGAATAATAAGAGGATTGCATATGAAATTGCAAATCTAATATGCACAACCAACTATTCCTTTTAAATATATTCCCCATTCCACCGTAGAGATGGTCACCCTTAGATGACCATCTAAATGACCATCTAAAAATGACCATCTAAAACACACACATTTATTCCCTACATACTTCTATTTTGTTCTCTCTCTGGATGTCTTTTATTTTTTAATTTGAGTATTTGTAATAGTCAATATGACTTATTCCTCAAAGTTATTCTTGAAACAGTATCGCTGTTACTGTATACATTGTTCTCTTGGTCTTGTTGCTTTTTGCTCTTCATTTTTTTCATCTTTCCATGTTTTTCTAAGATCATTGATCTCATCATTTCTTATAGTACAGTGGTATTCCATCAGAATCGTATACCAAACCTCGTTCAGTCATTCCCCAATTGATGGGCATCCCTGAAATGTCCAATTCTTTGCCACCACTAAGAGAGCTTCTATAAACATTTTAGAACATATAAGTTCTTTACTTTTTTCCCTAATCATCTATGGAAACACAACTAGTTGTGGTATTACTAGGTCAAAGGGTATTGGCAGTTTAACTTTGAGTGTAATTCCAGAATGCTCTTCAAAACGGTTGGATCACCTCACAATTCTACCAACAATGATTTAGTGTCCTAATTTTCCCACATCCCCTCCAACATTTGTCATTTTCCTTTCAATCATTTTAGCCAATCTGGTAGGTGTAAAATGATATCTCAAGGTTGTTTTAATTTGAATTTCTCTTATCAATAATGATTTACAGCATTTTTTCCATATAACTAATAAATTCTTTTGATCTCCTCATTGGAAAACTTCCTGTTCATATCCTTTGATCTATCAATTAGAAAATGACTCATATTTATTTAATAATTAACAACCAATAAGTACAATGGAATATTATATTCTCAACATTTTTCTACAAAGCCTATCTGACAAAGCATATGTCTTGAATTTACAATGTAAATGGTTAATAGACTCAACCTCAAATTAAAGTGCACCTCAACCAAAGGAGGTGGAAAAGGAAATACCTTTCAAAATAATTAGAGTATATAAAATATCTAGCATTTCACCCACCAAGCCATATTCAACTTGTCTAAGAATACAATGACAAAATATTTATTAAAGAAGATTTAAGTGATTTGAAAGATATTAATCTTCATCCAACATTCCATGAAAGATGAAAAAAATAAAACTTGAGATGTTTATTCAATAAACTTAGAAATGATTAATGTCAAACAGTACATAAAACTAAGAAATATGCATTCACCAAAGCTTGGCTGTTCCCTTGGTAGTTCTCATTAAGTGATTTGCTAACCACTAGGGGATTGGTTCATAATAATGATCTAAGAAGTTCATACTAAAAATTGTTTAATGAAATCTTAAGCAATAAATAATGTCAGAATATCATCAGTAGTATATTAAATTGCCCTGAGGGTACATATCTTTTTTATTGTAACTTTTGAAAGGAATTCTCAGAACTTAAAACTTTGGATGCTACCATCTTAAAGGATGTTTAGTGTCTACTACATATAGAATAGAACTTAAATGCAGATGATTTAATTGTCCAAATTTTCCTGTTTGCACATAACTATATGTTTATTTCATGAATCCCCAGCAAATTGTTTCACCAAATTATTGTTTAACGGCCAAATGAAATAATGAATATAAAATACTTTGGGGATCATAAAGGCAATATAAATTTCAATGACATATTTAATTGCTTCTATATAAAACTATATAACTTCTCAGATCATTGTCTTTGCTAATTTAACTGTGTAACCACTAGTTTTTTTCTAGTTTTGTGATTACGATATTAAGTTTAGTAAGGAGAAAGATTAACCTCTTTAAAGGAGAAAAGAAGGAAAAGTATTTTTTTTCTGGCTTTAAATGCACAGGCTATGTTTCTATACTAAAACAAGACTTTTTCTGTGTTTTATTGTCATGAGAAAAACATTTATAAGTCTCATGATACAAAGGGAACTTAGGATGTAACTCTCAACCTCTGACCTTTATAAGAGTAACATTTCGTATTTTCAGATATTCTTCAAATGAATTTTGTTTGATCAGATTATAATATTCTTGGATTTTATTTTAAAAAAGGAAATGATATTCAATTGAAGAAAATTATTAGTTCTATTTTAAGTTAATTTTGATATTTCAGGAGCTTGGTGAATTTCTTTTGTAAGGTAATTTTAGCATCTCTTTTAAACCTGTTAATTTGAATCATTATCACAATGTTATCTGAAAATTAAGGGATACTTTGTCATTCTCTTAATAATTAAACTTTCTAAAGAAAAATCTCAATAATGGCATTTATTTTTTCTTTTCAGGCTTATTTGTAAATTGAAATTAGGAGGAAAACAAAATATTTAACTGATTACTTCTTTAGAACAGGTTGACAATCCATAAGTCTAAAATCACTAGCTCCATTTCAAAATTTTTAAATTAATTAATGGTTTATTTAATAAACATTTTATTCCTTATGTTTATATTTTCTCTCACTTTAAGCTTACATTCAAACATAAAACTAAGGAGATGCAATTGATTTAATTAATGAAATCCTGGAATATCAGTGTTACAAGGGACTTTAGAAAAGAACAAGTTATATTAGATCAAGAAACCTTTTTATCATACTCCCACCAATTGGTCAGTCAGCCTCTGCTTGCAAACATCCAGTGTGAAGTGTTAAATGACTTGGCCAGGGTCATGCAGCTAGTAAGTATCTGAGGCTGGATGTGAACTCGGGTCTTCCTAACTCCAGGCCCAACCTCTATCCACTGTACCACCTACCTACACCTTTGGATAACCCGAGTGGCCCTTTAAACAAAACACCCTTATTTTACTACCTTTGTTAGCATGATTGTTAAGTACATATAAAGTGTTAAAATAAGTGCGTTAATTCATTGCTATTGTTATATATTAGATGCTCAAATTAAAAATGAGTTATCCAATGGATGAATTTAAGTAGACATGGGGTGAGTCTTGGATCAGATTAGCTCCTAGTAAGAAGGTGTAATGCAAAGAACATTTAAGGATTCTTTTTTTCTTCATATTGGAGACCTTCAGACTAGACCTAGGAGATAGAAAAATAATGCCAAGGCTTGTTTTGCAAAACATTGGTTATTTAAATAACACCTGTTTGTTTGATAGATCCATACTCCAATATGGTGTATTTATGTTCTTTTACAGAGACTTTCAGGGTATAGTGACAAATTATTCAAATATAAATAGGATTCCTTTGAACCACATTTCTAGTGGAAAATGCATAAAGTAAAACAGATTTACTTTTATTATTCTTCAGAGGCCTACAACATTAAAAGTACTCCAATACATATCCCTTGACAGAAAAAAATGCAGATGTAGAAGGATTTGTGCATGACAAGTAGAATATTATCACGAGTTTTTCTTAAGCCAACAAAGTAGACAGCCTAACATTCCTACATACTTGGGGGTGATAAATGTTTCAAAGTTTACTTTGAATCATTTCACCAGAAGATGCTTTTTTGCCTTAGGTTGTCTCTAGCTTATTAACGGGTACCATCAAATATAACTAGCTTCTGGTAGATATTGAGATTTGTTAAGATATGAATGCTTTAAAATTCTTTTATTTTCTTTTTGGTTTTCAACATTCATTTCCAAAAGATTTTGAATTATAGATTTTTCCCATCTCTCTCCTACCTTTCACCCCAATATGGCAAGCCTACTGAATACCCCTTTCCCCAATCTGTCCTCTCTTATAACTCATCTAATTCCACCCCCTTACTTGTATGACAGGATGGATTTCTATATCCCATTACCTGTATATCTTATTTCTGGTTGCATATTAAAAAAAACCCAAATTTTTTAAACATTTGTTTTTAATATTTTGAGTTCTAGATTCTCTCCCTTCTCCCCTCCTCCCCCACCCCCACTGAGAAGACAAGAAATTCAATATAGGTTATACATGTGTAGTAATGTAAAACATTTCCATAGTAGTAATATTGTAAAAGACTAACTATATTTCCCTCGATCCTATCCCACCCCCATTTATTCTATTTTCTCCTTTGACCCTGTCCCTTTTCTTAAGTGTTTACTTCTCACTACACTCTCCCCCAGTTTGCCCTCCCTTATATCATCATCTCCATTATCCCATTCTCCTCTACTTTTCTGTAGGACAAGATGCCCAATTCAGCGTGTATGTTATTCCCTCCTTAAACCAAACCCAGTGAAAGGTTGACTCTTTCCCTTTCACCTTCCTGCTCTTCCTCTCCACTGTAACAGCCTTCTACTACCTCCTTTATTCGAGATAATGTATCCCATTCTATCTGTCCCCCTTTCTGTCTTCCAATATATTCCTCTCTCACATCTTAATTTTATTTTTTGACATCATCCCTTCACATTCAACTCACCCTGCTCCCTCTGTCTATATATACATGTAAACACACACATATACATACACACATATACCAACCTATAAATACATATATGTATGTATACATATATAATCCCTTCAACTACTTTCATACTGAGAAAAGTCTCATGGGTTACAAATATCCTCTTTCTATGTAGGAATGGAAATATTTCAACTTTAATAAGTCCCTTATGGTTTCTATTTCCTGTTTACCTTTTCATACTTCTCTTGCTTCTTGTATTTGAAAGTCACATTTTCTATTAGATCTGTTTTTTTTCATCAAGAATGCTTGAAAGTCCTCTATCTCATTGAATATCCATATTTTCCCCTGAAGTATTATATGCAATTTTGTTGGGTAGGTGATTCTGGGTTTTAATCCTAGCTCCTTGGACCTCTGGCATATCATATTCCAAGCCCTTTGATCGCTTAATATAGAAGATGCTAGATCTTATGTAATCCTGATTGTGTTTCCACAATACTCAAATTTTTTCTTCCTGATTGCTTATAATATTTTCACCTTGACCTGGGAACTCTGGAATTTGGCTATGATATTCCTAGGAGTTTTCTTTTTGGGATCTTTTTCAAGAGGCAATCAATGAATTCTTTCCCTTTCTATTTTGCCCTTTGGTTCCATAATATCAGGGTAATTTTTCTTGATAAATTCTTGAAAGATGATGTCTAGGCTCTTTTATTAATCATGTCTTTTAGGAAGCCCAATAATTTTTAAATTATCTCTGCTGGATCTATTTTCCAGGTCAGTGATTTTTTAAGGAGATATTTCAAATTTCATTCTATTTCTTTGTTCATTTGGATTTGTTTTATAACATCTTGATTTCTCATAAAGTTATTAGCTTCTGTTTGCTCTAATATAATTTTGAAGGGATTATTTTCTTCAGTGAGCCTTTGAAATTTCTTTTCCATCTGGCCAATTATGCTTTTTAAGGAATTCTTTTTCTCATTGTTTTTTTTGGGGGGACCCCTTTTTTCCATTTGCATTAGTCTAATTCAAGGTGTTATTTTCTTCAGTCAGGCTGCTAGCTAATTTTTCATGATTTTCTTGCATCATTCTAATTTTTCTTCCCAATTTTCCCTCTACTTCTCTTATTTGATTTTCAAAATCCTTTTTGAGCTCCTCCGTGGCCTACAACTGGTTTATACTTTTCTTGGAGGCTTTTGATCCAGGAGATTCGACTTTGTTGTCTTCTTCTGGTTCTATGTTTGGTCCTCTTTGTCTCCCAAAAAAAAGATCCTGTAGTCTCAATACACTTCCTCTGTTTGCTCATCTTGTCAGCCAATTATTTGACTTTTGAGCTCTTTGTTATGTCAGAACTCTGCTTCCAGAGTGGAGAGAGCTGTGTCCCAAATTTTGGGGGTTTTGTACAGCTGTAGTCAGAGCTATGAGGAAGGCAACCTCTTTATAGTCACCACAACCTCTTCCATGCTAGTGCTCCTCACCTGAAGACTGCCACCCAAGACTGTGACCCAGATCCAAGCAGGTCAAAGCAAGAGCAATTGCCCTCTGAATGGTTCTTTAGTCCCACTATGATCAGTAGGCCTGGAGCTCAGGAGGCATCCACAAGGCAGTAGCTGCAGCTACCACCACCTGTGCTGCCCCAGGGTCAGGGGCCAGACTGGCCTCTTCTCTCACCCAGGTCCAAAAGAGTTCACCACTGACCTTTTACTTTCTCTTTGGTGTTTATGGGTTGACAAGTCTTGAAAGTGCCAGAGCTGCCAGTGATTCACTTTCATGAAGTCTGCTCCAGCATGTCTGTGCCATGGGTCTGGGCTGCCCCCATTTTGGGCCAGTGCAGCTCATGCTTGACTGCTCTCCACTCCCAGTTCAGTGCAACAGACCCTTTCTTTTGGCCTGCCTGGCTGCCTTCAGAGGGAGACTTGTTTCTCTCTGTAACTTTGTGGGTTCTGTAGCTCTAAAATTTCTATAGAGTCACTTTTTACAGGTATTGGAGGTGGTTGGAGCAGGAGCATAAGCAAGTTCCTGTTTTTACTTCACCATCTTGGCTATGCCCCCTGCTTTATAATTTTGAACAAGAAAATTGAACTTATTGAATTGTGGAATTTTGGAACTGGAAATAACTTAGAGATTCTTTTATCCAGGCCCCATATTTTATGGATGAAGACACTGAGACCCACAAGGGAGGCAACATGTTTATAGTAGATAGAGCACTGGCATGGGAATCATGAAAGGTGGATTTCAAATACTGTATTTGTTACTTACCACCCTGTGCAAGTCCCTTAAACTCTCTGTGCTTCAGTTATTTCTTGAGTAAAATGATTGGGTTGGATTTGGTTTCAAATGAGTGTTACAGCTTTAAATCCTATGTATCCACTTAGTGGCAAAGTAATATCTGCAACTGAGTTCAGATTTCCAGTGACCTTTCTACTTTGTCCCACAAACTTTATTCTGTGGTATGGTATGGTATGGTATGGTATGGTTAGTATGTTAATGTAAAAATTTTTTTCTCAGGCCACAATAAAAGGAATTTCAATTCCTATATTAAGAATAACCAAATGACCCCATTACTATACTCTTTGCCATAACAGACAACCTGAAATAAACTGAGTGGTCAATGACTAGGGATTGGAAGCTAAAATGATATTCAATGAAAGTAATAGATCATTGTTATGCAAAAATTGAGAAATATTTAGTGAAACATGGAAATTTTATGAAGCAAAGAAATAAGTAGAAATAAGAGGGTATATTCTCCCATCATACAATAACAACAATGTAAATGGTTCCCTGAAAGGAGAAAAACCTGAGCAATTGAAAAACAAGCGCATGTAATAGAGAACAGAGTCAAAGAACTACTAGGAAAGAATATATTATTCCACCTTATATGTAGTAATGAATGTTTTTGCTTAGTTATTTCTCTTCAAAAAAGATGTTAAGACAAAAAGCATCAATTTTTTTTTCTTTTAGTTACTATAAGAAATGTTGCTCTGTTCAGGAAGACTGTGTCATACATGCTTTCTTTCTCCACTCAAAAATCCTTGACAACTCTAGATCAAGGAACATGGAGTAGATTCTGCCCTGAATGAACTTGGCATTTCACAAGATTAGTTAGGCTCTTTCTTGAACATTCTGGCTTTTCATAATAACCCCACTCCAAACCCCAAGTCACCAGGGAATGTCTTTTTTAAAATTTATTAATTTGTTTACTTTCAGATTACAAGGTTCAATTCCACAATTCCTTGAGTTTCACATTTTGTCCCCCTCCCTCCACTTTCCCCCATGGCGGCATACAGTCAAGTATAGGATCTGTAAATACTTTCAAATTATACATTAATCAGGTAATAAAGACAGATTGTATCAGATGAAATGAAAAATGGTAAAGAGGACATAAAACCAAAAAAGAAAAGAAAAAAGATCAAGTAGTTTGCTCTAATCTGGATATAAACTCAGTTCTTTCTAGTTCTTTCTCTGGATGTACACATTTCTCTCTATCATGAGTCTTTTGGGATGGACTTATATCACTGCATTGCCGAGAAGAGTCCAGTCTATCAAAGCTGGTAATCACACATATGTTGTGTTTGTAATTGTGTACAAATTTTTCCTGGCTCTACTCTTCCCACTCAGCTTCAGTTTGTATAAGCCTCTCCAGGTAAATATGGAGTTCATCTGCTCCTCATTTCCTATAGCATAATAGTATTCCATAACATGCATATACCACAACTTGTTCAACCATTCCCCAATTGATGGGCACCCCTTAATTTACAATCCTTTGCCACCACAAAAAGAGCTGCTATAAACATTTTTGTACATATGGGTCTTCCTCCCACTTCTATGAGCTCTTTGGGATATAACGCTAGGAGTGGTATTGCTGGGTCAAAGGATATTAAAGTATTTTAATGCTTTGACATGATTCCAGATTGCTCTCTAGAAAGGCTGGATCAGTTCACAACTCCACCAGCAATGCATTAGTGTTCCAATTTACCCACATCATCTCCAGCATTTGTCGTTTTCCTCTTTTGTCATCTTAGCCAATCTGACTGGTGAGATGTGGTACCTCAGAGTTGTTTTCATTTGCATTTCTCTAATCAATAGTTATCTAGATCATTTCTTTATGTGCTTATAGATATCTTTAATTTCTTTCTCTGAAAATTGCCTGTTCATATCCTTTGATCATTTATCAATTGGGGAATGAATTGTATTCTTATAAATTTGACTCAATTCTCTGTATATTTTAGAAATGAGTCCTTTGTTAGAGACGTAGGTTGTAAAAATTCTTTCCCAACTTCCCACCTCCCTTTTAAGCTTGGTTATATTGGCTTTGTTTGTACAGAAGCTTTTCAATTTCATGTAATCAAAATTATCCATTTTATATTTTATAATGTTATCTAATTCTTGTTTAGTCATAAAGTCTTTCCCTCTCTACAAATCTGACAGGTAAACTATTCCTTGTTTTCCAAGACTGCTTACAGTATCAGTCTTTATACCTAGATTATGCATTCATTTGGAGTTTTTTTTTTTTGGTATATGTTGTTAAATAAGGGTCTATGCCCAGTTTCTGTCATACTATATTCCAGTTTTCCCAACAGTTTTTGTTAAATAGTGAGTTCTTATCCCAAAAACTAGGGTCTTGTGTTTTATAAAACAATGGATTACTCTAGTTGTTCACTTCTGAATCTTGTGTGCCTAATCTATTCCATTGATCTATTCCTCTATTCCTTAGCCAGTACCCAGTAGTTTTGATGACTGCCGCTTTATAGTACAGATTAAAATCTGGTATAGCTAGTCCACCTTCCTAAGAATTTCTTTTCATTAATTCCCTTGATATTCTGGACCGTTTATTCCTTCAAATGAATTTTGTTACTATTTTTTCTAGGTTTATGAAGTAGTTTTTTGGTAAATTAATTGGTATATCACTAAATATATAATTTAATTTAGGTAAAATTGTCATTTTTATTATATTAGCTCAATCTAGCCACAAGCAATTGATATTTTTCCAATTAGTTAGATCTGACATTATTTGTGTGAAAACTCTTTTGTAGTTGTGGTCATATAGGACCTGGGTTTGTTTTTGCAGGTAGATTCCAAAATATTTTATAATGTCTACAGAAACTTTAAATGGAATTTGTCTTTCTATCTCTTGCTGTTGAATTTCATTGGAAATATATAGGAATGCCTAGGATTTATGTGGGTTTATTTTATATCCTGCAACTTTGCCAAATTTATTGTCTGAAGTAGTTTTTTACTTGATTCTCTAGGATTCTCTAAGTATATAATCATATCATCTTCAAAGAGTGATAGCTTGGTCTCTTCTTTCCTAATTTGATTCCTTTGTTTTCTTTTTCTTCTCTAATTGCTACTGCTACCATATCTAGTAGCAGATTGAATAAGAGGGGTGATAGTGGAAACCCTTCTTTCACCCCTGATCTTATGGGAAATGCTTCTAGCTTCTCCCCATTACATAAAATACTTGTTGATGGCTTTAAATACATGCAACCAGTTATTTTAAGGAAGGTTCCATTTATTTCTATACTTTCTAGTATTTTTAATAGGAATCGATGTTGTATTTTGTCAAAAACCTTTTCTGCATCTATTGAGATGATCATGTGGTTTCTGCTAGTTATATTGTTGATATGATCAATTATACTAATGGTTTTCTAATATTAAGCCATCCTTGCATTCCTGGAATGAATCCTACCTGATCAAAGTGTATTATTCTTGAGATAAGTTGCTGTAGTGTTTTGGCTAATATTTTATTTAAAATTTTTCTATCTATATTCATGAGGGAGATTGGTCTATAATTTTCTTTCTCTGTTTTATCTCTTCCTAATTTAGGTATCAGTACCATTATTGTATCATAAAAAGAATTTGGTAGGACTGATTCTTCAGTAATTTTCCCAAATAGTTTGTAGAGTATTGGAATAAATTTTCTTTAAATATTTGATGGAATTCACTAGTAAATCCATCTGGCCCTGGAGATTTATTCTTAAGGAGTTGACTGATAGCTTGTTCAATTTCTTTTCTGAAATGGGGTTATTTAAGTAATTTACTTCCTCTTCAGTTAATCTGGACAACTAGAATTTTTGTAAATATTCATCCTTTTCCCTAAGATTGTCAAATTTATGTGCATACAATTGGGAAAAATAATTCCTAATAATTGTTTTCATTTCCTCTTCATTGGAAGTAAATTCATTATTGATACTCATAATTTGGTTTTCTTCTTTCTGTTTTTTTATGACTTTGACTAAGTGTCTATCAATTTTATTGGTTTTTTTTCATAAAAGCTGGTTTTAGTTTTATTTATTAATTCAATAGTTTTCCTAATTTAAGTTTTATTAATCTCTCCTTTGGTTTTCAATATTTCTAATTAATATTTAATTGGGGATTTTGAATTTGTTCTTTTTCTAGGTTTTTCAATTGCATGCCCAATTCGTTGACCTCCCTTTTCTCTAATTTAATCATGTATGCACTGAGGGATATAAAATTTCCCTAAGAAATGCCTCTAATGCTTCCCACAAATTTTGGTATGTTGTCTCATTATTATCATTCTCTTGAAAGAAATTGCTGATTGTTTCTATAATTTCTTCTTTGACCCACTCATTCTTTATGATTAAATTGTTTAATCTACAATTAGTTTTTAGTCTGTCTTTCCATGGCCCTTTATTGCATATAATTTTTATTGCATCATAATCTGAGAAGGATGCATTTAATATTTCTGCCTTACTGCACACATTGTAAGGTTTTTATGCCCTAGAACATGGTCAGTTTTTGAGTATGTGCCATGAACTGCTGAGAGGAAAGTATATTCCTTTTTATCCCCATTCTGTTTTCCTGAGAGATCTATCATACCTATCCTCTCTAAAATTCTGTTCACCTCCCTAACTTCTTTCTTGTTTATTTTGAGATTGAATATATCAAGATCAGAGAGGGGGAGATTAAGGTCTCCCACTACTATAGTTTTGCTATCTATTTCTTCCTCTAATTCCTTTACCTTCTCCTCTAGCAATTTGGATGCTATACCACTTGGTGCATATATGTTAAGTAATGATATTGCTTCATTCTTGCATTCTCAATGGTGCTTTTTAACAGGATATAGTTTCCTTCTTTCTTTCTTTTAATTAGATATATTTTTGCTTTTGCTTTATCTGAGATAAGGATTGCTACCCCTGCTTTTTTTTTACTTTAGCTGAGGCATGATATATTTTACTCCAGCCTTTTACCTTTACCTTGTGTGTATCCCTCTGTTTCAGATATGTTTCTTGTAAACAGCATTTGTATAATTATGATATCTAATTCATTCTGCTATCCATCTCCCTTTTACGGGAGAGTTCATTCCATTCATATTTGCAGTTATGATTGTTACCTTTTTCTTTTCCTCCATCCTATTCCCGCCCCTGTTAATGCTCATATTTTCCCCCTTCTCCCTTCCCCCTCTTAATACTTTTCCTTTTGACCACCACCTCCCTCAGTATTCCCTTATCAGCCCCCCTCCGTTTTTGTCCCCTTCAACCTT
Organism: Petaurus breviceps papuanus; assembly: GCF_028583685.1. Taxonomy (NCBI): domain Eukaryota; kingdom Metazoa; phylum Chordata; class Mammalia; order Diprotodontia; family Petauridae; genus Petaurus; species Petaurus breviceps. The sequence goes on along the minus strand of NW_027185791.1, from coordinate 25,419,695 downwards.
ACTTCTTCCCTCCTGACTAACCCCCCCCCCTTTTGTAGTCCTTTCCCCTTCCTACTGCCTGTAGGATATTTTTATACTCAATGAAGTATGTCTTCTTCGTACCAAGAGTAACAGGAAAAAATCTCATGCAAAGCTCTTCTCCCTCCCCTCTTTCCCTCTATTATGAAACATTTTGTGTTTCTTCTCCATAGAGTCCTATGCTTAACTAGTTATTCCCTCCTTGCACCAGAAGCAATGAGAGAAAATCTCATATGATTCTCATCTCCCTCCCTTCTTTTCCTTTGCTATATTGTTTTTATGCCTCTTTGTGTGGTATAATTTACCCTTTTCCACTTCATTTATTCCTCTTCTATGATTGCAGTCCCTTTGTAGCCCTTAACAAGATTTTTTAAATCATACTTTTGTGTAATTTATACTCATAAACTTTACTTGTCTATAAACCATTTGCTCTTATTAAATAATGGTGTGTGTGTGTATGTGTGTGTGTGTCTGCCTATCTGTCTGTTTTCCTTATTTACCTTTCTTTGTCTTTCTTCTGTCTCCTAATTGGAGGTTGAATTTTCTAGTGATTTCTGTCTTTTTCATCAGAAAGGTCTAGAACTCTATTATATCATTGAATGACCATCTCTTTGCCTGGAAGGATATGCTCAGTCTCGCTGGGTAGGTGATCCTTGGTTGTAACCTGAGCTCTTTTGCCTTCCAGAAAATTGTATTCCACTGCCTCACATCTTTCAGTGTAGAGGCTGTCAAATCCTGTACGATCCTCATTGTGTACCCTCAATATTTGAATTGTTTCTTTCTGGGCGCTTGAAGTATTTTGTTTTTTACCTGAAAGTTCTGGAGTTTGGCCACAACATTTCAAGGACTTTTCATTTTGAGATCTCTTTCAGCAGGTTTCCAGTGGATTGTCTCGATTTCTATTTTACCCTCAAGTTCTAGTATCTCAGGGCGGTTTTCCTTAATGATCTCTTGGAGAATGTGGTCCAGGTTCTTTTTATAATCATGATTTTCTGGTAGGCCTATGATTGTCAGCTTATCTCTCCTGGATCTGTTTTCCAGGTCAGTTATTTTTTGATTGAGATATTTTACCTCTTTTTCTATTTTTTCATTCTTGTTGTTTGGTTTGATTAATTCTTGGATCCTCATAGAGTTATTTGTTTCCATTTGGTTGATTCTACTTTTTAGCAAATCATTTTCCTTTGTTAGTTTTGGAACTCTTTTCCATATCAGACACTTTTTTAGAGAGATGTTTTCTTCTTTATAATGTTTTCCTTTTTTCTTTCTTTTTTTTCCCATTTTTCAAATGTTTTATTAACTTCTGATTTACATCATTCATTTCCGCCAGATTTTGAGTTACAAATTTTCTCCCCATTTTCCCCTACCCATCACCCCAAAATAGCAGTCCCACAGGATATCCCCTCCTCCGGTCTACTCTCTCCCATATTTTCTCCCAAACACCTATCGACTTTTCCAGTGGATCTCTATTCCCCAGTGCCTATACATCTTACTTCTGAATTACATGTGAAATAGTATTCATAATAGTTTATATATATATATTTGATTTTAAAACTTTGAATTCCAGATTCATTCCCTTCCTCCCTTGTCACCCACCCTTACTGGAAGATAAGCAGTTCAGTATAGGTTGTACATTTATGGCTAATGTAAAACAATGTAATAGTAGATAAATTGTAAAAGACTGGCTAAATTTCCCTCCCTCTTATCCTACCTCTGACTTGTTCTATTCTCTACTTTGATCCCATCCCTTTTCAAAAGTGGGTGCTTCCAACTTACCTCCCCCCAGCCTGCCCTACCTTCCATCATCCCCCCTCTTATTCCATTCCCTCCCTACTCTCCTAGAGGGTGAGATACCATATTTAGTGTGTCTTTCATTCCCTCCTCAAGACAAATTCAAGGGGAATATGTTTGACCCATTCCCTTATGCCTTCATATTCTTCCCCTCCATTGTAATCATTTTACCTTGCCTCTTCTGTATGAGATAGTTTACCCCATTCTGTCTCTCCCCATCTCCTCTAATTATATTCCTCTCTCATCTCTTAATTTTACCTTTTAAGTATCATCCCTTCCTGTGAAATTGGTCCTTTGACCTCTATCTATATATACCTGTAAACATATATGCACACATTCATATATGTATTCATATATCCATGTTCCCTCATATGTATATATATATATGTATATATATATTCCCTTCAACTACTGAGAAAAGTTGCATAAGTTACAGTTATTGTTTTTCCTTGTAGGAATTGTAATAGTTCAACTTCAATAAGTTCCTTATGATTTCTTTTGCCTGTTTACCTTCTCATGTTTCCCTTTCTTCTTGTATCTGAATGTAAATTTTCCTATTCAACTCTGTTTTTTTTTCAGCAAGAATGCTTGAAAATCCTCTATTCCACAGAATGACCATGTTTTACCCTGAAACATAGTAATCAGTTTTGTTGGGTAGGTGATTCTTGGTTCTAATCCCAGCTCCTTTGACCTCTGGAATATCATATTCCAAAGCCTTCAATCCCTCAGTATAGAAGCTGCCAGATCCTGGGTTATCCTGATTGTTTTTCCTCAATATTCAAATTGTTTCTTCCTGGCTGCTTGTAATATTCTCTCCTTAATCTGGGAATTCCAGAACCTGGCTATAATATTCCTAGGAGTTTCCTTTTTGGGATATTTTTCAGGAGGTGATCAGTGGATTCTTTCAACCTTTGTTTTGCCCTCTGCTTCTAAAAGATCAGGGCAGTTTTCTTTGAGAATTTCCTGGAGGATGATTTATAGGTTCTTACTTTGATCATGGCTTTCAGGTAGTCCAATAATTTTTTAATTATCTCTCCTAGATCTATTTTCTAGGTCAGTGGTTTTTCCCATGAGGTATTTCACATTGCCTTCTACTCTTTCATTTGTCTGGATCTGTTTAACAGCATGTTGCTTTCTCAAAAGTCACTACCTTACATTTGCTCAAATCTAATTCTGAAGCAATGATTCTCCTCATTGAGCTTTTGAGATTCTTTGTCCATCTGGCAAATTTGGCTTTTTAAGGCATTCTTCTCCTCATTGACTTTTTGACCCTCTTTTGCCATTTGAGTTAGTCTATTTTTTAAGGTGTGATTTTCCTCAGTCAGGCTGTTGACTCTCATTTTGTGATTTTCTTGCATTGTTCTCATTTCTCTTCCCAATTTTTCCTCCACTTCTCTTATCTGCTTCTTAAGGTCCTCTATGGCATGTAGCTTGTATTTTCCTTTGAAGCTTTTGGTGCAGGTGTTCTGAATTCACTGTCTTTCTCCTGTTCCATGCTTTGCTCATTTTTGTCCCCAAAATAGGAGTCTAATGTTGGAATATTATCTCTGCTTTGTTTCCTTTGCCTGGTTATGTTGCCCCTCAGTCACTTGACTTTGGGCTTTTTTGCCATAGTAGGTCTCTGCCACCAGACAGGGGAGCTCTCGTCACAAATGCTGGGGTTTTGTCAGCTGCCAGAGGTATTAGATGTTTTTCCTCTCTGAGGTCTCCACACTCTCTGGCAAGCTGGACACACACCCCAGGAACTCCAACCTAGAGTGCAATCCAGATCCAAAAAGGTTAAAGCAAGAGTGATTACCCCTCAGACTGGTGCTTGGTCCCCCTTCACTCTGCAGGCCAGGAGCTAAAGCTACCAGTTGGCACTGGCTGGCTGTGTAGGCATCTCAGTGGCTTCTCTCCCCAGGGGCAAAAGGCATGCACTCCCACTTACTGGGTCCCAAATTCCAGAATGCGCTGACCTCTCACTTTGTCCTTCACATCTATGTGTTGATAAATATCGAAACGTCACAGCTGCTGCTGCTCTGGAGGCCCTCCCACCGGGGGCTGCTCAGGCCCGCCCTGGGGCTAAAGCCTCAGTGTGGGGCTGAGCTTTGCTCCCAGAGTGCTGTGCTGGCCAATTCCTGTAGGCCTGCCGGGCTGTCCCCAGTGTGGGGATTAGTTTCTCTGTGTCATTTTGTGGGTTCTGCATCTCCAAAGTTTTTTTTTATAGTCCCCTTTTACATGAATTGGAGGTGGTGGGAGCCAGAACCGCAGCGAGGTTCTGTATTAGCAATGCAATATTCACAATGCCTACGGCAATTATAAATATGCTGATGTGGTTATTAATCATAAATATATCAGGCTCTCTATATGGGGGATAAATCTAGAACATTTATTAAAATACCAAATGACTGAGTCCTCAAACCAGAAAGACAAAGCCATCAGAGTAGTTATGAATTTGGCACAGGTAGATAAAGTAGAAAGCACCTACATTCTCAAGCCTTTAAAACAGAACAGGCTACCTCAGGCAAAGGTCTTCCTCTCCCCACTCACAGCAACCACATAGTGTCCAGGAAGTGTGCTCCTAGCAGCTCCGGCCCGTGGCAGTCCTCAGCAGGAGTCCTTAGCAGTATTTCTGTTCTTGGGACCCGTTCCCTGTTCATGTTTCAGCTGTGCATGTGGAGTCCACATTGTCTCCCTCTGAGTTTGTTTCGTCCCTCTGAGGATAGTAGGACTCCAGAGTTTTTGTAGTCTGTTTTCTACCCATTTTGAGGCAGGGTCCTAGCCACGCCCTTCCTCTAGGGATCCCAAGCCTTTACTGTAGAATGTTTTGCCCTGGGGCAATAGTTAGTATGTTTTTGGGGTCAGCTGTGGGGTGTTGGAGCAGGTGGGGTTCACTCTGCCATCCTGGTCTTTGGAGGTCCTGATAGGGTTTTTTTTTTTTTTTAATTTCTGCGCTATGGATTGGTAGTCCCAGGAGTATTTGCTGTCCCAGACAAGGGCCCTGCATTTGATTCTTACCTTGCTCTTTCCAGTTCCAACCTTTTGGCGATAGGCCTGGTAGTGGCCCTTTTGTTTGGTGGCACGACTTGCCCCCCGAGTTTATCATTCTGGGCCTGCCTCTGCCTCCTGCTTGCCTTCTGGGCCTGCCTCTGCCCTCTGCTTGCCTTCCGGGCCTCCAGGGAATATCTTTTGAGGCTCAGTTTTGACTCCTATCTTAAATCTTACCAAAAGACTTTATAAAAATATTCCCAGTGGACAACATCAGTCAGTCATAGAACAGCTATTTTATTTCCTCCACACAAAAGTAATGCTAAAGAACATATAAGATTCATGAATATTCATTGATAAAAAAAGAAAGAACTCTCATATAATACTACATCCCAGATCAGTTGTCCAATGCTTAATTGGCAAATTAGATTCCCGAAATAGGAATTACTATTTCTTTTCCCAGGTTTCTAAGGGTGTAACACTGAGGAAATTCCAACTTTTAATACTAATCTTCACAGAAGCCCAATCAATGAGTTTTCCTAATATCAGTTAATCAGTTGATATTGTTTGGGAAATTTTTTATTTCCTTTATTTTTTTGGATCTCAGGGCCATACTTTCTGCAATTTTTGGTTAACTAAAAGTCTGTCTCAGTATTAACTTCACCTGCAAAACCAGTCCATGGATATGAAAATTTACTTAGAGTCTTAAACATTACTTAGATAAGAAGTCAGAGGAAAAATCTCATCTGTCCCTGACTCCTTGGTGACATGTAAATCTTTCTCCTCAATCAGCCTATTAGTGAACCCTCTACAATATAATGTATAGTATTATGTGTAATCTGATTGAGTTTATTTGTAGAGTTTGACAAAGTTTGTTTACATAGTGGATGTATGATGTTATGATTCTGATTAAGTTAGTTCAACTTTTATGACATTGATGGGATAATGGATTTATCTTTCTAAATTTTATGACCTAAGAGGAATGCACAGAATTTCAATATTTAAAAAAATGATCCATCATATTGATGTAATTTTGACAATAAGAATCTTGTTAGATATCTACTAGGTGTTCAGGTTTTCTCTGATGCCTAAACCTATGCTTTAAGCATAATAATGAAAGCTAGCTTTTTAGCACCATAACTTCTGCATTATGCTAAATATATATATATATATATATATATATATATATGTATATATTTGACAACAGTTACCCACCACATGAATTTGGAGAAGAGATATTTCTTCTATAATATCAATTAGCTTTTACAAAGAGAGATTTACTGAAAAGTTAATGCAAGAACAAAAGTTAGAAAAACATCCCTAAAACCCTTAGCAAACTCTACTCTTGTACACATGGAGTCCTGGGCAGTAGAGGAAATATGGTGGTGATGGTGATTCAAATTTAATGTAATAAAATATGCCTTCTAAAGCACATGGCTTAGTCTTCCTTCTGAACACACTTAAGGTTCATAGGGTAACTGACCTCAAACTTGAATTACAGAAGGAGTGAGGCATATATGTAGGGAACATGGAACCAAGGGGTACCTTGAGAATTCTGGTCCTAAGTGTTTGTTTTTTTCTTTCCTTGCTTCAGGAAGGGCCCAACTAATTTGATCTGGAAAATGCATTGACAATAGATGAGTTTCTCCATGGTTCAAGTTGATTAGCTCTTTGTAGAATACATTTCCTCAGCTGATAAGACAATTCACTGATGAGTTCAGTCAAGAATGTCATTAACCTCTCTCATCTCTCAGATGGAACTCCAGAACTCACAGGTTCCCTGAATACTCCCTTGTCAGAATATTAGTTCACCTAAGGTAATTATGAGGTTGAAACGATATCATTTCATTTTTGCCCTGACACAATTATTATGTGTTATTATGCTTCAGTCAACCAATCTTAGGCCATGGACTAAAGGTGAAAAATCATGGAAAGCAGTTTGATGAAGTGAAATTATACCAGAAAGAATTTCTGTTACTGTTGTTTGGGTGATTCCATCATGGTCTCTTTGTCCTCTATAAAAGCAACAATTAAGCAAGAGTTGGAGAGTCCAAACCATTAGGAACCACAAGGTTCAGAGTTGGGAGCAAGTATGACATTCCAGTGAAACCTCAGAGAGAAAACATGTTTGGTGATAGTGGTGGAGGGAGAGATCTTGGCCTGGATTTACTCCTCCTCCCTCTTTGACCAAAGAAATTCCTGGTGATATTCAAAGATCAAGAAAACATTCGACTTCCCATCTATCCATTAATATGCTTATTGTGCAGTTCACTGTAGTGTCTTCACTGGGACCTTTGAAAATATTGGCTTTGTATTCCCAGGAGCACAAGGATCCCAGAAAAGCAATTAAATCATGTCTAAGGTGATGTTCTGGAGTGCTCCATGTTTGGTAGAAAAGGACTTCTAGTAACCTAGAATCGTCAATTACGTTTTTGCCAATTTTAGTTTCTAACCATGAATCCAATTTTCCCTGGAACTTGTTTTTATCATATTTTACCATTTCCTCACAGACTTCAGGTAGAAGTGGCAGGGTTGTTTTGCACCTACACACATCTACATTCAGACGTGTATGCATATATACATATATGCATATGTGTACATACACACATATACACACATATACTCACATCTACTAAAGGCTGCAAGACTACCATGATTCTATACTGTAATCTTGTGGAGAAAATGCTAGTGTGGGCTCTAGTCCAAAATCTCAAAGAATCATCCTCAATTCCTCATTGTACTTCTGGAATCCTGAGAAAAATATATCCTTGTCTAGAATTTCATCTGGGGGAATAGGAATTAGTATGAGACCCTAATGTGCTACAACAGAAAATAATAAACACAAAAGAAACAAGGGTGATGTGCCCCACTATGTGTAGTGACAAGGCGGGCAATGAAGCAGTTGACTTGCACCTACCTCACAACTCACAGCAGTTTTCATCATAATATAGCCACAAGGGAAGAAAAGAAGCCTGAGGGATAGCACCTTTGATATAACTGTTTAGTTACAGGTCAGTGGTCACTTAAGAGGACTTTTGCCACCTCATGATTCTGATCTTTGCATGATCACATCTGAAAGCAGCTTCTGAATTTTCACTATTGGATTGGCAGTCAGCAGAGGATGTCTGCAAGTACGTCAAGGACTGTGCCTTCATTGGCCAGTTCACCCCTCCCGTTTTCCCCCTTATAATTAAATGAACAGCAGTAACTTTAACTACTGTTATACTCTCCAAGGAGGTTTGTAATTAATATGTCAAAGTATGAATCATTTGCAGGACTGCTGAAATGCCATTTCACCTTCACTATTATGGGGCTCTGTTCAAGCAAATCCCTTAAGGTCTATGACTTCTAGCAAGCCAGATAAGGGACTGGGCTTACTGGTAACTCTTACTGTGTTCATCTTTGGCTAGTAGGTGATTGTTAGGTCTTGTATTGAAATTTAGGCTGTGCCAACTGAGGACTTAGGGGCTCCCCAAACTCCTGAAATCAGGAAGCTGCCTACAAGCTTGGAAACATGTTTCACAATAGCTGCTCAGTCACCTATACTTTGGAAAAAGCACAAAGAGAAAGAGCTACTGGGAGAGTCAAAGCAAAAGAGACAGGCAGACACACAGAGACAGACACAGAGACAGAAAAAAAGGCATAAAGACAAAGACAAAGTGAGTCAGAGAGATAGACATAGAGGCAGAGGCAGAGGCAGAGGAAGCAATCACCCTTTTAAAAAATGTTGGAAGACACATTTCTTCTACCAATGTCACGCAATGGGAAGAGGAACAAAAGACCACCCAGAGTTAGTTGTACTATACCAACAGACAAAGTATTTCCAGTGCTGAACCATAAAGTGGCCAAGGTGCAGGTTTCACATTCCATGGGCTGTGCTTTCACTAAAGCACACCAAGTGTTCTGGTTTCCTTTCCCCATCTCTCATATTTAGCAAATAATGATAATTATTGAGATATATTTAGGATGTGTCTTTAAAAGTGTAACTCATATATCTAGCATCTATAAAATGTAAAATTCATCTGAAAGCATGTAAGAAAATCTAAAGTTCCCTAGACTCCTCTCATTTGGGAGCTGGCAGGTAGAAACAGATGATTAAAAATACCACCCAAAAATAACTTAACTAAATAGGCTATTGAAGTAAACACATGGTTGTAGAAAAGTAAATGTTGCCATTTAGTGTGTAAAGTACATTATAATCTTGTTCCAACAATTGATTCGACACATTTCTTGTGGCTACTATGTCTCAATCCAACTGGTCTAAAAATTGTTTCTCTTATAACATTCCATCTTCCTACTCCAAGGCTTTGTATGGGATGTCTTACATGAATAGAATACTTTCCCTCCTCTTTTTTTTTTTTTTGAAAGCTCTAGATTCTTCAAGGCTTAGCTCTAATATCACCTCTTAGAATACATGAGACCAAAAACACAGCTAAAAAGCCATGATTACAGACAAGGCAATGGCAAAAATAGACTTGATTAAAAGAGATAAACAGGAAAACCATATTATGCAGAAAGATACCAAAGAAAATGAATTAATTTGAATACTGAATATATATTCACTGAATGGTATATCATCTAAATACTTAAAGGAAAACTTAATAAGTTAACAAGAGAAATAGTAAAACTACGATAGTGATCTTAATATAACCTTTTTAGAGTTATATAAATCCAATGCCAAAATAAACAAGAAAGTATTTGAGAACAGGAATAGAATTTTTAGATAAGTTGGAAATGATATCACCCAAGAATATTACTCCAACCTCTGTGGTCCCTTCCTCTGAATTATGCAGAATGGTAACAAAGGTAATGAATTAATATTAACAGAACATATATACATTGATTGGCATAGCATCTAGATATTTGAAGGAAAAACTAAATGAGTTAAAGGGAGAAATGGAGAGTTAAGGTATGATAGTGGGGGACTTCAATATAACCCTTTTAAAGCAATGTAAATATAACCCAAAAGAAAAAAAAATCATTTAAAAATCTGAATAGAACTTTAGAAAAGTCAAATAAGATAGATCTTACGCTGGAATATTACTGTCCCTGCAACCCCTTCCTCTGATTGACACGTTACTCTATTTTAAGAAAAGTGCCCAGGTCAATTGTGCTTACTCTCATTTCCCTCTGTGATCTCCTCCTGACTCTGACTTGTCCTCCCTCCCTGACCCCCACACTTTTTATTTACCGGTTATTTGTTGTCTTTCTCCAATAGACTATAAGTCTAGAAGACAGCAAATGTATCTTTCTTTTTGATTGTATTTGTATTCTAAAGTACAATGCCCAACATATAATAGATGCCTAATAAATGTTTTTTTTTAATTGACTCTAGTGATTTTTGAATGAGAAGAGAAAGAGATATATACATTTCTCAGTTTTTCATGACACCATAAAAATTGACCATGTACTGGGGCATAAAAATTTCCCAAACAAATATAGAAAAGCATAAATGTTAAAAATAAACCAACATCTTTTTACTGGATAGATGCAACAGAATTAAGCTCAAGAAAAAGCTTTTTTATAGAGGATTAAATTAATTGAAAAATAATTTTTTTATAAAGAACTTGTGGTTCAAAGCACAAACCATAATTTTATTAAAGAGGACAACAGTGAAACAAAATGGCAAAATTTTTGGGTGCTATCTAAGAAGTGCTGGGAGGAAAATTCATATCTTTACCTTCAAACATTTTTATTAACAAAATAGTGAAAGAATAAATCAATGAATTGGGCATACAACTAAAAAAATTTAAAAATCAGCAAATTAAAAAAGAGAGGAATCCTGAAAAAAGGGTTATTTTTAAAAAATTGAAAGTGAAAAAACTACCAAAATAAGAAATAAATTTAAATATTATTAAGGGTGAAAATTAACGATAATATTTGATAATCCGATTTTTGATATGATTGATTTTAAAAGAGGAAAATCACATTACCAATGTTAAATAATATATAGGAAAATTCACAATAAATGAAGAAAAAAAGTGTATTAGAAATTATTTTTTCCGTAATGATATGCCACTAAAGCCAATAATTTAAATATAACAAATGAGTAGTTCCCAAATATGAAATGGTCAGATTAGTAGAACAAGAAATAAATAATTTAAATAGCCCTATACCAGAAAAATAAATGGAACAAGCTATAATTGGAGGGGGAACTGTATTAGATGAATTCATAAGTGAATCCTCTCAAACAGTCAAAGAACTAATTACAATATTACACAAATTAATTCCTCTCAAATAAAGAAAAAGAGGAAATTCTCCTAAATGCCTTCTTTGGAATGAATATGGTATGTTACCTAAGCCAGGGAAAATCAAAATAAATAATATTCCAAATGAACAAAAAAAATTAAGTAAAATTTTAGTTACCAGCCTGTGGTCACATATCACAAAGCACTATAAATGTGCTGAATCTATTTGGGGTATTCTTTATTGTCCCATTAGGGGAAATAATGAAATAATGAATCCTATAGATCATGTTAAAAACTAAAATTAAAAAATTCATAATTACATTAATATTTGCAGGAAAAAATGTTTTGACAAGGTACAATAAGCAAGTTGATAAGTAGTAGTTATTCAAAACCCAGAGCAAACATCATATGTAATGAGATAAATTGGAGGTCTTACTAGCAATATTAGGATTAAGCAAGAATTCCATTTTTGCCACTACTATTTGGAATAGAGCTAAAATGCTAGTAATAGGAATAAGAAAAAAAATAAGAAAATTAACACTTTTGCAGATGATAGGATAGTTTCTATTAGAGAAACCTAGAATAATAAAAAAATCAATTAAAATAGGTGCTTCAGCAAAGTTGTATGATATAAAAATAAAATTACAAAACCTGGCAACATTTCTCAGTATTAACAATAAACCTCAAAGGGGAAAAAAAAAGAGGAAATGATTTCAACAAAAACTGGGAAGATTTCTATAAACTAAAGCAGAATAGTGTACTTACTGTAATAATAATAATGATACTGTTAAGACAAACAGCCTGAGAGACTTAAGAACTCTGATCAGTGCAATGACCAACTATGACTACATAGGACTGAAGATGAAGCATGCTATCTGCCAAGACATTCAAAAAGAATATATAGTAAGGTGCAGAAGCAGACTGTTTTGGGATACAGTCATTGTAAGAATTTGTTGTGCCTGCCTAAACATATATTTTATAAGGTATTTCCTTATGTGTTTTTCCATTAGAGGTGGGGTGGGGAGAGAGAAAATGGATTTTTGTTGACTAAAACAAAATTATTTTTAAGATGGTAAATAGTTACTCAGAAAGGAATGAACAAAAAGATTGTGTAAAACGGTTTGAATCCTGATCATTTTTCACTAACAGAACAATGAACTACACAAAGTATACCTTTCAGAGTTTTATGAATTTAAAAATGATGAAATATCTTTATGACATAAAAACCATAAAAGTTTTACCTTTATCCTATTGCAAGAAGCTTCCTTACCTCCAGTAACTTGAGAATTTAAATTTAATATTCAGTCTTTTAACCTACCTTTATTTAACTTTTTAGAACTCGTAAAAGTCTGAAAATGTTCCATTAAAATAAACCTAGGGTTTGGGTGGCAATGCCCAAGTTTCTCCCTTCATTTTTTTCTCTACTGAACAAATCCTGCATCCGTTTAAAAAATGCATATTCCGCCTACATTGAGCAAAACCCTTTTCCTTCAGAACGTTCACACTTTTTAATGCTCGCCGTGAAACATGGTCATTGTCGTTTCTCAGTCATGTCCGGTTCTTTGTGATCCAATTGGGTTCCTTGGCGAGGAGGCTACTGGGTTGCTTCGCCATTTCCTTCTCCAACCCGAACGGAGGGAAAGTTTGGTGAAGTAGCTTTCACAGGGTCACACAGGTAGTAAGTATCTGAAGTTGAATTTGAATTTAGGAAGATGGGTTTTTCTGCCTCCAGTTGCAGCACCTTAACTTTGCACTACCCAGCTGCTCATAAACATGCACATGTCTATATTCTAATATGGTCTTAAACATTTTCATTGATGTCTTCACATTTAAAATGAATTTCCAGAGATATAAGTGACCTGAGTCAAGGGTGTGCTGCTACAAGTTCTAAGTTGTTTTTGAGGCAATTGCTACATTTTCAGTGAGAACAATTATACCTCTACTCTTCAGAAATACACATACAAATAAACTTGATTTACTGTTTAACAATTTTCTAGACTTAAGCAAGTGTTAATAATGCAGAATGATGTTAAAATGTATAAGTATGCTTCCCACTCACTCTCCACTCTCCAGCGCGTGGATTGTTCTTCATTTACTAGAAGACACTTGTATTACTTCATAAAAATTACTTGAGCTTTGCAAGAGTGTTGTAGAAGACTCAAGGAATAAAGTTGGGAATAAAAAGTCCAAAAAAGGCAAACTGAGGAATGTTCTATCTAGGCAAACTAATTGTTCATTAATAGGATCCCAACTTATTAATAACGAGATCACTGGCTTGGCTTGATTTATGCCAAAGTCCCCATCGGGAGACAACTCGTTTTTATAAGTTTAGAGCAAAGAACAGAGTAACGTACTTGACATCACGGGGTTAAGGACAACATGAGTGGCTACCTAGCTGAGGCATAATTGTTTGGAGGTTGGAAAACCAAGGAGCTACCAAGAAGCCCCTCCTTCTCTCCTGTGTCTGCCTGCAAGGTCAAAAGATGCTAGAGATTTCTTTAGATAGAAAACCAGACATCCTTGATAGTTTGGTGCTAGACCAGATTCTCCAGTGTCCACCCAAGCAAAAGAGATTTCCTTGAACAAGAATAGAATAGTGATTAAGAGAAGAATTGGTCTCTTACAAACCAACAGAATTTCTGAGGTAAGTTCAGAAGCAAAGAACCATGATAGGCAATTATGGGACAAAATCAATCACTGAGTGAAGTCAAATACAAAATCAATTCTTGTTTTTTCTCAAATTTATCACTAGTCTAGAGGCTTGATGACTACAAACTAATAAATAATGATAATAGTATCATTATCAACAATAATAATAACAATATGGATTTATGTAATGGTTTAAGGTTTATAAAGTGCATGAGATCCATTATCTCATTTGAGCCTTTCAATATCTCTTACCTCAGGGTTCATCTTTTCCAACCCCTTCATTTTGTAGATAAAGAAACTAACGCCAAGGTAGGTCTTTTTAAGTCAACGAGAAATTCTTGAGTACGTCTTAGTTGCCAGGCCCTGTGCTAAGCACTGGAGATACACACACAGGCAAGATGTGATTTTTATTCTCTAGGGAAGGAGGGAGGGAGGGAGAGAGGGAGATGACATGGAAACACCGAGGTCTACACTAGATTCATACAGGATAAATTGGAGATAATTTCAGAGGGAAGGCAATAATGTTGAGGAAGGCCAGAAAGGATTTCTTGCAAAAGGTGGAATTTTATCTGAGACTTGAAGGAAGCCAGGGGGCCAGCAATTAAAACCTAAAGAATTCTAGGCATAGTGGACTACCAGTGAAAATTTCTGTAATCAGGAGATGGAGTATCATATTGGAAGGACAGCAAGGAGGCCAGTGTCATTATATCACCAGATATGTTGTGGCGAGTAAAGTAAAATGACTCATCCATGGTCAAGCCAGTAGTGCCAGGAGGGATTTGAACCCAGGTCCTCCAACTTTAAAGCCAATGGTCTTTTTACTAGGCCACATGATTATGCTTTTCTGTTCTACATGATTCAATAAAGCTCCTCATATGTATGTATATATGTATGTATATGAGAAAACCAACAGGTCGGAGAGTACAGGCGGTATTCAGCCACTGTAGTCCCCCATCTTTTCAATTAATTAAGAAAGTTTGATTTTGTCTGCTCTTCTCTACTGTCAAAGTTGGCAAGAGTCATTTAGCAGTGCAGTGATATGGAAAGACCTCTAGCCTAGCTCTTAAGTTAGAGGGCTTGGGTTCAAATAGGCTCTGATATTTCATGACCATAGGTAAGTCATTTAACCTCTGTTGGTCTCAGTTTCCTTAACTAGAAGATACAGACTTTTCAGGAAGGGGTCCTTGAAGTCCCTTCCAGCTTTGGATTCATTACTCTATGTGGGAAATATATTGTCTAATTGCTAATACTTGCCTCAATAATTTTGCATTTGTAGTCTTTTGAAATCTATGTACTTCTTTCTTTGCTTTGGCTACTCATTTAAATATCAAGACCATGCTTTTCGCATGTGTAGCAGAATTCCTTTTTTTCTACTTTTTCAAACAATTGATGTAACCTTGTCATTTGAGTGTTTATTAAAAATTAATTAATTTATTTACTTTTAGTTTGCAACATTCAGTTCCTCAATACCTTGAGTTTCAAATTTTCTCCTGCTGGCTCTCCACCCCTTTCCCCCCAGGGCAGCATGCAATCGAATATAGGACCTACAAATACCTTCACATTACTCATTAGTCAGCTTTTAAAGAGGGATTACAAGCAAGGTTTTGAACAATAAGAAAGAAGAAACAAACCAAAACCCAAAAAAGAGAACAAGTGGTTTGTTTCTATCTGCATTCAGGCTCTATAGTTCTTTCTTTGGATGTGGAGATCCCTTTCCATCATGAGTCTTTTAGAGTTGTCTTATAACCTTCCATTTGTGAGAAGAGCCCAGTCTATCAAAGTCAGTCATAACAGTAAGAGGTGTCTGTAATTGTGTACAAAGTTCTCCTGGTTCTGCTCTCCTCACTTAGCATCAGTTTATATACGTCTCTCCAGGTTATTATGACATCTGTTTTCTCCTGATCTCTTATAGCACAATAGTATTTCATTACATTTGCATAGGACAATTTGTTTAGCCATTCCCCAATTGATGGGCATCCCCTTGATTTCCAATTCTTTGCCACCATAAAAAGTGTTGCTATACATATTTTTGTACATACAGGTCTTTTCCCCACTTCTATTTTTCTCTTTGTGATAAAGCCCTAGAAGTGGTATCCTGGATCAAAGGGTATTGTAATGGTAATGAAATTTGAAGATCCCTTTGTATTGCTAAGCTGGCAGGCATTTAGCACCTAGTTTCAAATTAAATCTCTGTTAAAGAAATGGGAAATGTGAACGCCTGCTGCTGATGTAACAGGAAGGGCCCCAACAGGGAGGAGCAATATTGTATATAAGGAAAAACTCTAGCTGGAAAAGTCAGAATTTCCTGGGAACTTGTGGTGGCAGAGCTTCTGAGGGCCAGCTGAGCTGCCAAGGTTACTGACGATTTCTCGAGGGTCAGTCAAGCTGCTGAAGACCTCCAAGGGCCAGCTGGAGCTTCCAAAGGAATCATAACTGTGGTCTCAGTACTTTATATGTTTGTGGCTTTGTTAAGCCTTGACTTCCCACAAATAGACACCATGAAGGATTTAAGGTTGATTGTACACTGTGAGCTTCAGTGTGGAACAGGAACTGCATGGAGATCTGGATAAGGAGCTGGGAGCTGTCTGCCTTTGAAGGTGACAATTTGGTGAATTCAGGTAGGAGCTGTGGTCATGGAAGGGGATTGAGGGAAGTTGAAAGACTGCCTTGAGTCAAAATGAAAAGACCTCTCCATGAATACTGAGGAGTGACTGATGAAATTGTCTGAGTAGTGACTGACCCTGATGTGAGGTTTTACTTTGGGACTCACTTTGGGAAAAGTTGTGTGATTTGGCCAGATGAGACTCTGGGCAGCAATAGACTGCACCCCTCCCTCCCCTGGCCCCCCCTCCGCCTTTGAAAACCCAGATGTTGGTCCTTCTCTCTCTGATAACTAACTAGATATGGATGTAATGTCAGACAGCTGGAAGCTCTGATTGCTGAACTGTGTTATTGTCTTCTGAGTAGTAACTGATAGAATTGTAATCTATTTGTGATTGAAATAAAGACTCTGTGATTGACTAAATGAATGACTTTTCAGGGGTGGAGTACTTTGACTTTTGTATTTGTGTCCCTTAAGGAGGCAAGCCTCCTTAATGATGATTGAATGAACACCTAATGAGGCAAGCCTCCTTAAGGGTGATTGAATGATTGAGTTACTAAATGATTGTACTTTGTTGAAAACTATTGTGAGCACTTGGTGAAAACTCTGTGGCCATTTTAGTGATGTCATTGTGAATGCAGTATTTTGTTTTTCTGTGATAAGCTGTAACATTGTGAATACTGTATCTTGGTTTTATGTGAATGTTTTGCTCTGATTTGTTATTGAACAAATACAGTGTCCACTATACTTGTAATCAGAATCTTAAAAGCTGTTCACAGCAGTAGTCCTCTGGAAAGCTGCTTGTGTGTGTGGCTTTACAGGTATGTATTTATTTACAGCCCTTTGGGCATAGTTCCAGATTGCTCTCCAGAATGGTTGAATCAGTTCAGAATCACACCAACACTGCATTGATGTTCAAATTTTTCCACATCCTCTCCAGGATTTATCATTTTCCCATTTTGTCATCTTAGTCAATCTGACTGGTGAGATGTGGTACCTAAGAGTTGTATTGATTTTCATTTCTCTAATCAATAGTGATTTAGAAATTTTTTTATATGCTTATAGATATCTGTAATTTCTTCTTCTGAAAGCTGCCTATTCATATCCTTTGATGCTTTACCAATTGGGGAATGACTTGTATTCTTATAGATTTGACTCAGTTCTCTGTATATTTTAGAAATAAGACCTTTATAAAGGACACTGGTCGTAAAAATTCTTTCCCAATTTCCCACTTCCCTCTTAATCTTGGTTACATTGGCTTTATTTGAACAGAAACTTTTTAATTTATTGTAATCAAAATTATCCGTTCTGTATTTCATAATGCTCTCATTCTTATTTGGTCATAAAATATTCTGTTCTCCATAAATCTGACAGGTAAACTATTCCTTGCTCTCCCATATTGCTTACAGTATCAGTCTTTATACATAGATCATGCATCCATTTAGAATTTTTTTTTGTTATATGGTGTAAGATATTGGACTATGCCTGATTTCTGCCATACTATTTTCCAGTTTTCTCAGCAGATTTTGTCAAATAGTGAGTTCTTATCCCAAAAGCTGAGGTCTTTGGTTTTATCAAACAGTAAATAACTATAGCCATTGACTGCTGTGTCTTATATACCTATTCTATTCCCCTGATCCACTACTCTATTCATCAGACAGTACCAAGCAGCAGTTTTGATGACTGTGGCTTTATAATATAAATTAAAATCTGGTATGGCTAGGTCACCTTCCCTAGCATTTCTTTTCATGAATGCCCTTGGTATTGTGGAACTTTTGTTCTTCGAAGTTAATTTTGTTACTATTCTTTCTAACTCTATGAAATAATGTTTGGTAGATTGATTGGTATGTCACTAAATATGTATTTTAATTTAGGTAAAATTATCATTTTTATCATATTAGTTTGACCCAGCCATGAGCAAGTTATGTTTTTCCAATTATTTAGATCTGACTTTGTGTGAAAAGTGTTTTGTAATTGTGTTCATATAGGTCCTGGGTTTGTTTTGGCAGGTAGATTCCCAAATATTTTATAATGTCTACATTAACTTTAAATGGAATTTCTCTTTGTATCTCTTGCTGTTGGATTTTGTTAGAAAAATATAGGAATGCCAAGGATTTATGTGGGTTTCTTTTATATACTGCAACTTTGCTAAATTTGTTTATTGTCTTAAGTAGATTTTTACTTGATTCTCTGGGATTATCTTAAGTATGTCATCATATCATCAGCAAAGAGTGATAGCTTGGTATCTTCTTTGCCTAATTTGATTGGCTCAATTTCTTTTTCTCTTATTGCTACTGCTAACATTTCTAGAACCAAATTGAATAAAAGGGATCATAGTGTACATCCTCATTTCACCCCCAATCTTATTAGACATGCTTCTACCTTATCCCCATTACATATATTTGCTGATGGTTTTAGATAGATGCTATTTATTATTTTGAGGAAAACTCCATTTATTCCTATACTTTCTAGTCTTTTTAATAGGAATGGGTTTTGTATTTTGTCAAAAGTATTTTCTGCATCTATTGAGATAATCATAGTGTTTTTACTAGTTTTGTTGTTGATATCACTGATTATACTAATGCCTAATATTGAAGCATCCTTACATTCCTGGAATGAATCCTACCTGATCAAAGTGTATTATTCTTCTTATAAGTTGCTGTAGTCTTTTTGTTGATATTTTGTTTAAAACTTTTGCATGTATATTCATGAGGGAAATTAGTCTGTAATTTTATTTCTTCCTACCTGATTTAGGTATCAGTACCATATTTGTGTCATAAATAGAATTAGGTAGGATTCCTTCTTTTCCAGTTTTAGCAAAGAGTTTGTAACATACTGGAATCAATTGTTCTTTAAATGTTCAATAGGATTCCCTAGAAATCCATCTGGCCCTGGAGATCTTGTCCTAGGGAATTCACTGATGGCTTATTCAATTTCCTTTTCTGAGATGGGGCTATTTATGTAATTTACTTCCTCTTCAGTTAATCAGGGCAAGGTATATTCTTGTAAATATTCATTCATTTCACTGAGATTGTCAAATTTTTGTGCATACAATTGGGCAAAATGATTCCAGATTTTTGTTTTATTTCCTCCTCGTTGGAAGTAGATTCATCCTCTTCATTTTTGATACTCATAATTTGGTTTTCTTTTTTTATCATATTCACTAAATGTCTATCAATTTTTTCATAAAATAAGGTCTTAGTTGTATTTATTAATTCAATAGTTTTATTAGTTTCAATTTTATTAATCTCTCCTTTGGTTTTCAGTATTTTTAATTTAGTATTTAATTGGAGATTTTCAATTTGCTTTTTTTCTGTCTTTTCCATTGTATGCCCAATTTTCTCTATTTTATTCACATGTGCTTTCAGAGATATAAAACTTCCCTTAAGAATGACTTTTGCTGCATCCCACAAGTTTTGATATGTTGTCTCATTATTGTCCTTCTCTTGAATTAAGTTACTGACTTTGTTTTAAAGCAATTGGGGTTAAGTAACTTGCTCAAGGTTACATGGCCAGGTATTTCTGGGTGTGTGCTAAGTGTCTGAGCCTGGATTCGATCCCCAAGTCATCCAACACTGGGGCTGGTACTCTTACTCGCTGTGCTACATGGCCGCCCCCATATCTAAGTTTTCTAAAATTCTGTTCAGACACTTAACTTCTTCCTTCTTTATTTATTTATTCCCCTACTATAAAGTTACAGTGAAACTAGATTAACTTTTTCTGTAATGATGTAAATGCTATACCATTATGTCCATTTTTATCTACCTCTATATCTATATAATTTTAATATAGATATAGAGGTAGACATATGAATAGAAATATATATGAATGTACATATATATGGAATCAATATAATTTCATTATCTATGGTGCCTTTTGATAGAATGTTGCTTCTGGTTTATCTTTTTTAAACTATATCGTTTTTTGTTGAATTGTCTGATAAAGCACTTGCTGCCTTGCTTTTGTTAATTTATATGAATTGTAATACATTTTGCTCTATATCCACATTTTAATTATTTGTGAATCCTATTAAAATATATTTGCTATAGACATCATATTGTGAGATTTTGCTTTCCAATTCATTCTCCTACCCTCATTCATTTTATTTATAAATTTATTGCATTCATTTTCATAGTCAAGATAGAGAATTTGCATTTCTTTCCATTATAATCTCAGGTTATTTTCCTTCTTTTCTCTCACCCTTCCCTTTTTACAAATATGTGAAGAAAGAGAAGAAATGTGATTAACAATCGTTGTTCAGTCATTTCAATTGTATCTGACCCAATGTATTTGATTATATTGTGGTTTTCTTGACAAAAATACTGGACTGGTTTGCCATTTCCTCCTCCAGCTCATTTTGCAGATGAAGAAACGGAGGCAAACCAGGCTACATAACTCTTCCAAGGTCACACAAATACTAGGTGTCTGAGTCTAGATTTGCACTCAGGTCTTCCTGACTCCAGTCCATCTACCTGCCACTGGGATTAATATTACCATTCTGTAATTGAAGTGCTCTATTCCTATTCCTCCACCCCTCCTTTCTTTACCAAATCCAGACTAATCTCTGGTTCTTAGACTTTCTTTGTCTCTTTTAAATACTCCTTCATTATTCGGTCTCTAAAATGAAGTTTTTTTTGCTTGAGACTATTATCATGCCAGCTCTTCTCGCTAGCTTATGATTCACTCTCTCCTTTCACTGCCCCTTTTTCTTTTGCTTCTCTCTCTCTCAATCACTAGACAGATTATTTTAATATCATTATTCTTTTACAATATAATTTGAGACCTGGGAGTTATACTCACTATTGTTGTATTTCATTTTTTTCTTAACATTTAGACATTATATTATTCTAAATGAATTTTTAATTTTTTGTATAGTTCTGTAAACTGTCCCACTTTAGTTTGGTAATTTAGGTTGAGGTAAATGAAATAAACAAATTAACTTAATTGGGATGGCCCCACCATGAGCACAGACTATCCCTTGAGCTGTTTAAGTATTTCTTGAAGAAGTCTTTTATAATTGTATCTATATATGTATTTTGAGTATTCCTTTGTAAATTGATTTACAGGTATTTTATGCATTTTGCATTTATTTTGAATGGAATTTACCTTTCACTCTTCTCCCTTGGGTTTTATTTTTGCTATATAAGAATTCTGTTGTTTTTTGTGGGCTTATTTTGAATCCTACTATGTTACCTGAAGCTATTACTTTTCTCAGTTTTTTTAGGTCCTCTAGGATTTTCTAAGTAAATCAGGAAATAAGGATATTTTTGTCTTTTCTTTGCTTATCTCTTATAGCTGACAGGGAAATTTGCAGAAACATTTATTTACATAAAGAGAGATTGAATAAAGATCTCTCTCAGCTTCAGACATGTAGTGACCTCTGCCTGAACCCAGCCCCTGAAATCTCTTTATCATTATGGCTTATATAAAAACCAAATGTTTAACCACTAGATGACACCTGTTGGAGAAGACTGAACTGCTAAGTAGCCACTCACAAAAGGTATTAAATTTTATATAAAAAGCAGAAAACTGTTATAGTTCAGTGAAGCTTCTTAATGAGATAAACATTAAAATGTTGGGACCTTTCTATACAGTAATCTGTACAAAAGTTCTACGAGTGGGTGCTCCCCTGTCAGAATAAATGAATACAGACAGCACTTCTTAAGTGTTTACTATATGGACACCACATCCTTCTAAGTTTTGGACATATGAATGCAAAAGCAAAGACTCTACTTTCCCTTCAGGAGTTTGACTTCCAACAGGGAACTGACACAGAAATGAAAGTGACATCCAAGCAGAAGTGCTGTCATCTGGAAAGTTAAGGAAGCTGGTGAGCAGAGCCTCAGAGTAGTAGATTAACTTACATCATCCAGGAATAATGTCAGAGGTAAGCTTTTTAATTATGCTTCCAGAAACTTGAGAATAGGCCACCTCAAGAAAGGGTAAGCATTTTGTGTCAAGGAAGACATGGGTAGAGAATAGGAGGTGAAGTAAAATATAGTGACCGGAAATTTCCTCAAATAATGATGTCAGAGAGGCAGTTAGCCTTAAGGAGAGTGGGACCTTTTTGGGGAATGTTTCTCTGGGGCAACAAAGTCATCAATGAGGAAAATGTGGCTAGAGAGTAAGGAGTAAAGATGCCTAATACTCCTTGCTCAACCTTTCTACCCCTTTATAAACAAAATTCTTTTTTGCTGCTATATTGTGGATCTCATTGGAATGATTCTTCTGACAACCCCTCTTCACAGATCCTCTGTGGTTTGTGTCTTTTTTTTTACCCTTTAATTTCTTTCTCTAGTGTTTCTAATGCTGGTACATGTCTAGGCTTAAGTCAAATAATTGTGGAACAAAGGGGTATCTTTGCTTATTGCAAGGTTCAAGTACTGCCCTTTCTTATTGACCAATTTAGTGATTCAAGTTTACTGAAGTGATTGTTTTTCCCTCTGCAAGAAATGGAGAAGTGAAGGGGAAAGAAGGAAAAAGGAATGACAAATACAGTTTTAGACGTGTTGAATTTTAGGTATCGGGGGCCATTCAAGTGTATGTGTTTGAAAAAGCAATGTTGCTTATGTGTGATTAGGATCAATAAACTTGAGTGTGTGATGGGTTTGTGGGCATGTGTCCTATACTCAGAACTAATTTAATCTGTTATACTGGTGACACACCTCCAACTATAGCTACAGAGTATTTTATTTTTGAGCATTCAACATCAATAATACAATGTTGCTTAGGTTTGCAAATCTGTAAATGATTTTACATGCCTTGAGTTCCTACAGACTGCCAAATGAAATCAATAGTTTTGTTTTCTATGAATGTGATTAAATCATAACAAGATGGGGGGGGAGGGAGAGAAAGCAATACAGAATTAACTACACACTAGATCTTCAAAACAGCATTCAGATGATACCAGGCACTGTTTTCCTTTGAAATAATCACCCACTTGCCATGGGCAAAGGGGGCAACATAATAATTTCAAATTGAAATTCAAAGAATTGACCTAAAGAGCAGATGTTCAAACTGAATGTTCCACTGGCCAACACTTTTCCATAAGTAAATAAGAAAGTAACTATAGTGGGATAATGAAGAAAAAAAGCTACCATATAGTAAAGTGACAAAAAAGTCACCAAAACATAAGATTTTAACATTGGAATGCATTTCAGCATCCATTTGATCCAACCTATACCCTAAAATAATACCAATTATATCCAACATATTCTCTAAAGAAATAACAATTATAACAAACAAAAAATACTGTGTCTGCTTGAAGGCTCCCAGTAAGGGGAAGCCCACCATTTCCCTTGGTAGTCCATTCCACTTTTGAAGAGTACAATTTTTTTTCTTTTTCTTTTTGGAGGGGGAAAGGTAGGGCAATTGGGGTTAAGTGACTTACCCAAGGTCACACAACTAGTAAGTGTTAAGTATCTGAGGCTGGATTTAAACTCAGGTCCTCCTTACTCCCGGGCTGATGCTCTATTCACTTTACCACTTCACTGCCCCAGAGAGTACAATTTTTCAAGAAGCTGATTGTTGGTTTGTTCTGACATTAGAGCCTTCAATAGCCTTTGTGACATCCACCTATCAATCCTGTTTCTGCTCTCTATGAAGGAAAAAGAATGAATTTAATCCTGCTTCCACATGAACTTCCATCCAGGAGTGAAACAGAACTATCATTTCTTCACATAAATTGTCTCTGCTTCCAGCTGAACTTCTCTAGCCTGTGAGTTTAGCCTTAAGTGATAGGGATTTAAAGTTCTCCTCCCTCTTTGTTCTTCTGTGGATATTCTCCTACTGCAAATGCTATTCTTAAACTGTGGCCCCAAAAACAGAACAGAATATTTCCGAGCTAATTCAGTGAGACCAGTTTATAGGCTAGCTCACGTCATTATTCGAAAAAACTCTGCTTCTTTTGAACCAAGTGGACATTTCATTTAATTTGGGGACCACGAAAGAACATTGTTGCATCATGTTGAACTTGTAGTACACTAAAATGTCCAGAAAATTTTCAGATAAACAATTGCCTTATCATTTCCCCTTTATCCTGTAATGTATCTCAATTTATTTTTTTGAATCCAGTAATGCTATTGGGAATTTGAAGAACTTCCCTGCCCCTTAATAAGCCTAGGGGAATTTAAAGACATTCCCTACTTTGAAAATAAACTCTGCCCCCTAATAGGCTGAATGTAGTCAAATGGAGCCTATGGTGGGGAGAGTTTGCTGAAGAGTGGGACAGAGTCCACAGAAAGCTTGGAGTCAGAGCCAGAAAGATGGTGAGAGAGAGAGGATGTTCAGGCAAGGAGACAGATAGGCTTGTGAGTAAAAGTTAATTTTTTGCCACCATGGGACAGCTAGACTTGTGTTGATTTGTGGGAAGGCTGAAGGATGGTGTGTCTCTGTGCTACATTTGGTGCATTAACTTCTATGTTGCTATGATGAATTCAGCTTCCTGGTGTTGGGATTTGGTTTTCTGGTGTCTGAATAAATGTTTTGCTTCTGTCTTCTATATGGAGAGTTTGCTATATTTTCTGATCAAGCACCATGTGGGAATATTTATAGACATGGTCAGTGCTGTAAATAATAATGCTGGCACTACAAATACATACATAATTCTCTGAAAACTGTAGGCGAATGAACTTGACTTTGACTCCTGAGGAAATTACCACATCTATCATTTAAGTAGTACTTAGTAAACATTTTGAAAAGGAACCTATGAGTACACAGAGCCAGGATGACTTGTTCAAGAGTAAATAAGTATAACTTTATTTCCCCATTTGAGAAAGTTGCTAAAATAGTAGATTAGAAGAATATTGCAGCTATACTTTACATAGATTTCTATCAAAACCAGAAAGCAGCAAGACCCACCATCACTAGGGATGCTTTCCCCCCAAAAAAACCTTGCTATTCTTTTTCAAAGGGGAAAAGATCAATAATTCACAATGGTTTCTTACATAAAGGTGAGAAATACTATCTTTTCATCAAATTTGCCATTAGTATAAAAGTAAAATTCTCTCTGATAGTAAACATCATTACAATTTAAATAACTTCCATTATGTAATTATGAGTTTTACACATAAAAAAATATTGAACCAGATGTTGTAGAATAGAATATTTGCCAGAGTTAAATGGAAAATAATAAAATTTGTGTTTCTAATGTGAAATATCAATTTTCTTGGAACTGGTGCAGGAAACTTATGCTTTACTCTTCATTGTGGGGAAAAAAAGGTTTTCTAAATTATTATTTGAACACAGAGATAACTATATGGCTAATAGATGAAAAATTGCATACAAAACCTAGATATCATTTTATCTTTTGGAGTAAATGGTTCAGTTTTCAAAAAGATTGCTCAGTCCCTCAGGCTACTGACAAAGCACATTTCTGACACTCAACAATCGGGCCACTGTCTAGAAAGGATTTTTATCAAAACCCTTACCATCCGTTTGAAAGAAGGGAGATGAGAGGAATAAAAGAAAAGAAAAAAAAAACATACAGAGAGAATACTGTTTGCACACTTGTTTGTCAGAAGCCTTAAATCTGCTAGATAAACAATAGGAGTGCATAAACTATAAACAGATCTGCCAGGGAGGCTTAAGAAGCTATATAAAACAAATATAGCTTGATAATGTACATTATTATGTGAATTATAGAAAAATGAAATGATAATTTCAGTAACAAATTTGTCCTTAAGCAGTAAATGGCAAAGAAAAAGAGGTAGTTTTCATTTACTCTTTTTAATTTGAGGGATTATCATTAATATAATGTTCTATATATAATATTAAATTCTATCTATTGTAAATATTATGTTTGTGATATGAAAAAATAGAATCATTATAATCTGAATAGGAGACCCTTCTCACTCACAGGAGAAATTATCCCGAGATTCTCACAAATAGCAAAATCCATTAATATTGTAAATGAAGAAATTCTCAAGCAAAAAAAGGAGTTAAAAACATTTTCTGCCTATGGGCCATTGTGATAGTAATGGCAATTAAAGATTCCCCTGTATTGGCTTGGTTTTCAAATTGATTGTGTTAAAACCCAGAGTTTGTTAATCCCACCTGTGGGATAGGCTTGTTGATGTGAAAAGAAAGTCCTGAACTGGGAGGAGCTGGTGATGTAGATTTGGAGAGACAAGAGAGAGGCGGAAGTTCTTTTTGGAAGCAGCACCTCGTGGAGAGAGAGAGACTAAGAGAATTGCTGGTGGCCGCTTTGAATTGCCCTGGACTTTTGAGACCTGCCCCCTGAGCTGCCAAGGACTGAGGAGACATGGCTGTTTTGCTGGTACTTTGTCTGTCTGTTTTGATGTTATTTTGCCAGATTTGTCCACTGGTGAAAGACTGTCCTTTTGTTGAAGAAGTCCTGGAACCTGGCTGTTCGCTAAGAAGGCCTGAGACTGTCCTGCAGACAGAGAGTGAATACTGTCCACTGGTGAGGGACAGTACTGTTGTTGCAGGGGTCTGGGAGCCTTTCTGTTGGTTCAGAAGCCCTGAAGAAGGTTTTTCTTGTTGTATGTTTACAGAAATCCTGGGAGAGGGCTTTGCTAATGTGTTCAGGGGTTCTAGGACTGTTCTACAGACAGAGGATAAATTCATGAAGGGACTGACAATGTATCTTATGGCCTTGCTAAGCCTTGTCTCCCCAGGAACTAAGATTGCTGAGAACTTGCCTCGTGTCAAGATGAAGAAAAGACCTCCATTTGGGTATTAAGTGCTGTGTTTAAACTTGATGTAACTCTGGGGTAGATTCAATTGTGATCCTGGGGGTGGGGAACTTTTGACCTTATGTTTGGAAACTAATCTACATTTGAGAAGAGGGGCTTTGTGGTGGACTTAATTAAGGTATAGCCTAGGGGTGGAGAAGTATTTAGAACAGAGACTTTGTAATTGATTGAATGATTGGAAGATCCTGGGGTGGGGTAGTACTTGGAGATTATTTAATCACACTTAGTAAATGCTGTATTTGGAATGATGTCATGTTTCGATCTTCTCTGTTCTTGGTTTGTCACTAAATAAAATAGAGAGCACCTATGCTGGTATTTTGAACCTGGGAAGTTGCCTTCTTTTGGCATATTTGTAATCTCTATAGGCATTGTGAATATGGCATTGCTGATACAGCCATGTGTTATTAGCTTACTGGCTGCTTAATATTTTGGCTACATAGATTAGTTACATACAGAGAGAATATTCAAATACAAACTGCAAAACCATGTCTCAGGAGGGCTTCCCATAATCCTAGTAATTAACATATTTTATCTTTTGATTATGCACCAATTCTCTAGGAAAACTATATGATCACAGCATACCTTATACTAGGATTTTGTTATGAAATTCACCTTATGCAATATATGCCTTCCTAAAAATCTATACATGAATCAGATTTTCATAAATTGGAGTTGTTACTTAAACATTCTCATAGGAGCTGTCAGCAATTTGTCATTCTTTTGCCATTTTGAAAATTTCTTGGATATGGATTCTATTACATAGTAGAGTTGTGATTTTTTAATATTACCTCCCCCAAATTTTGCTAAGACATTATTAAAGTAAAGATACTTTGCTCAAATCATCGATAAAATGTCTAATTGACTTGAAACCTCAAATCAGTGTAGACACCAAATCCTGATCCATGTGTACTGATATTCAGTTTTTGTCTCTTTTCTTTAACCCAATATGAAATATTAGAGATTGATTCTCAGTTTGTATGCTCTGTGAATATAAATCCCTATGACACTCTTGCATCTTGTACTTCTGAGTTCCACCTTGCCCTCCCTACGTGTATGGTGAGCTTTATCCATGTTTTCCAGTATGACCTAGAGAATACCAGATTCTAGCTCTTGGGACTCCTGGGACCTCCATTTTCCACTTCCAATGTGAATTGGTCATCATTTAACTTTGAATTCCCATCCACTCTAGTTTCTTTTGGAAAAAAAAAAAAAACTTTCAGTTTGCAACATTCAGTTCCACCATCCCTTGAGTTCCAAATTTTCTTCCCCTCCTTCTCCTCCCCCCCCCATGACATCCTGCAATCCAGTATAGGTTCTACCAATACTTTCACATTAAACATTAGTCAAGTGGTAAAGAAGAATTATAATGAGTGGAATGAACAATGAGAAAGAAGGAATGAAACAAAACAGAAAAGAGACAGAGCAGGCAGCTTGTTTCGATCAACATTGAGACTCTGTAGTTTTTTTTTTCTCTGGACATGGAAAGTCCTCTCCATGAGTCCCATGGAGTTGTCTTCTAGCCTTGCATTGCTGAGAGGAGCCCAGTCTTTCAAAGTTAGTCATCATAGAAATCATGTGTCTGTAATTGTCTACAATGTTCTCCTGGTTTTTCTCTCCTCATGTAGCATCAGTTTATATTAATCTCTCTATGTTACTATGAAGTAATCTGCTCCTCATTTCTTATAGGACAATAGTATTCCATTAAAGTCACATACCACAACTTATTCAGTGATTCCCAATTGAAGGATATCCCCTTGATTTCCAGTTCTTTGCCACCAAAAAAAGACCTGCTATAAATATTGTTGTACATACAGGTCCTTTTCCCGCTTGTAACCCACTCTATTTTCTGAACCTGAAAATGCCAGGTTTGCTTTGTTGCATTCATCATGAATTACTAATGATAGAATCTTACAATAATTATTTTGTAAAACAAGATGTAATATTTTGATTTTTTTAAACCCGAGTTTTCTTATATTATGTATGTTTAAAGTATATTCAAATATTAATTTATGAGAACCTCTGTCACATGAAACTATGCATAAATTTCCCCTCAAGATTTTGTGATAAAAACCATTAGAAATTCAGAATGCTTACCAAAGTATATTGACACTTAAAGATCTGGCATAATACAATTGAGTCAATGAAAAAAAAGAAGTTTGTTTTATTTCTATGAAATAAATTTCCAATTTGGTTAAAACAATTATCATAAAACTTAAATATTATTATTTTATACTCATATTCTTCTGTCACAAAAGACCCACTGAGCCCACAGGGCTTGAGGGAATGTCCTTTTTTCCACTAAGAGGCTCTGGCTCTGCGATCATGTGGGTACCACATTCAGTTCTGGAGGAGGGTGTCCTCTAAAGAAAGGGATTAGGTTCTTTTTTTCCTTCTTCTCCTCAGTCTCTAACTTTTTAAGTCTCAATGCTGGCGACCTTGGGAAAAATCACTTAAAGCTAAGGTATGATTCATGTCTAGGGTGTCACTCACAGAAATTAGAAACTCAATGAATTATGTTTTTAGACAATTATTTGTTGGCACACACATATAATTCTGAAAATACAAAAAAAAAACCTTTCATAACTATTGAAAAAAAGAGTTAAGGCATGATATAGTAATATGCAATAGTTCTTAACTTAAAGCATGGGGAGCTAAATGGAATTGTAAAGTAAGTACTTCACTTTTACAATGACTTGCTCAAAGTTTCAGTCTTCTGTCCAAGCAATCTGTGGCCTGGGCTCATCTTCCTGTTGGTAGCTATCTCCAAGTAGCTTTGTCTATGTTATAAGAGTCCTTCTGCACTATAACTGGCATTTATTAAGAAACAGCAGGTTCTAAATTCCTGAATTCATATCTCCTGACCCTGCTTTGATCACCTAAATCCGCAGAAGGAAGCACAAAACAGAAGAGACCACTGGAGCCTGAGACCCAGATCAGACTCAATTAGACAGAAAGTTACTTACATTGACATGTGTAAGCAGCTGCCATACATTCCAAGGGGAGAAGAAACCCCTCTTCCACGCTCTCATGGAAGTCCCAGAAGGAGAGACCCACTCTATATATTCTTGGGAAAGGAAGAAGCTAATTATAATGGAAGTGATATCTCCTTTTACAATTTTCAGAGTGATAAACTCTTCCTGGTTTAGTGTCATCCCAAAACACAAAGTGTTTCATGTTTGAGGAAGAAACCACCTGCCCTACCAGATGAGTCTCGTGGTTTGTTTGTTTTTACAGATCAAGGAAGCTAACTTGTGACCCTCAATGCCCTTTCCTCTTTCTTCTCCCTGCAACACCACATGTATCTTACAGATACAGGAGGCTCATCTGTTTACCCTCATTACACATAGATACATATATATGTGTGTATATCATTCTCACACACATATCCGTGTATATATGTATACATGGATGCATGCATGCATGTATGTATGTATATATCCATCCATCTATCTACCTACTTATCTATCATCTATCTATCTATCTAAGAAAATGGCAGCCATAGTCATTGTAGGACTGGATTTATCATTTTTTTAAAGACCTATGTAGTCTACACAAGAGTTGCTGAAAGAGCAAAATTAAGAACAAGTCAGTGCACAAAAACAACGATGGGTTTCAATAGTGGCGCCCCCTAGGCAGTGGAACTGGAGAATAGTTTAATATGGTCTAATTAAAGGTCTTTATTTTGCAAATGAGGGGAGGTGAGAGGCTCAATGCCTTGCCAGAGGTCACTCAGAGTTTAAGAAGTCAATTTCTAAAAACTAGTGAAGATTGTAAGCCTCACCAGGAAGACCAGTCTCAATATCCTTCAGAGCAGATTGTCACTGTATTTCCATGTGAGGCAGTGAAACAGCTCACAGCTGTATGATTGGTATCTGGGAGGGAAGGGTTGACTGCAGGCATGGTTCATCCAATGTGTAAAGCAGGGACCTTTGCTCATTGGATCTAACACAATTCTTCGTGGTATTGACTGACTCTCCTTTTGGGGATGTGGCTCTGTGGGTTTTTGGAAAGTGAGGGGATATGAAGTCTGTGTCCTCAAACTGTGTCTTTATCTTTTCTTGCAGCTAAGTGGCTTGATCTTTCGGCACCTATGCTTCTTCTTTTCTGTGAATTCAGAGACTTGCTTCCCAATATCTATAATGACTCTGGTCATCCCTGCACCAATAGACTGACCTAAGGCTCAGCAGAGATTGAACACTCAAAAAATTGGTATTTGAACCCATGATCTCTGACTGCAAATAGAATACTCCTTCCTCTGCTTTATACCTTGCCTCAATAAACAGAAAGTGAAATAAGAAAACTGAATTTTGAAAAGTAAAATTATTTAGGCAATACCAGCAGGAAGTTTTGCATAATATATGTCACTAGAGTCAGTCCATACTATTTCTGAGAATGTGGAAATAACATGCTTTAAGGTTCATAAGACTGCCTTCACCAGCCATGGTAACTCAGAGCAACCAAATATTCTGATCATGTTCAATTCTGCTTCAGTCATTTTGACCTATTTTGAAATATTGTAATTATAGACTATAATAGAAACATTAATCAAGTCTTATGACATCCAAAATGTTATTGTTCTGAAATGTAAAAGTACCACATTCTTTAGACATTTTTCTCCCAGAAGAATCTGAATTTTAATGGTGACAATTTATCCTGCTTTAGGGAACAATATCTTGTAGTTGACAAATATGTCATGTTGTCTTAATTAGTTCTAAAAATTTGAAAAGATATCCAGGGGTCTTGGAAAAGTGCCTACATGCACAAACATATCAATCGATAAGGCCATCACTATCTTTCTGTTATATGAGAATATTCTGTTTTTATTTATTTATTTATTCTTCTAATGAAGTTCTTTTGAATGCTGGTGCTTAAGACAATGCCAGGCATCTTCCTTTTATAGATCCATTAGGCACTCTTATATGTCACTGACATTTGGCTAGCCATTACTTACATCTAATGCATTCAGATGATATAGATTTATTTTCATTCTTATTAGTATTGATGCCTGGGTCATTTTTCACTGGATAAATAATCCCAAAAGACATTAACTTTGATTCTCACATGATCAGCAAAGGTTCTAAAACCTTTACTGAGATAAGAATTTTGCAGCTTTTATTTTTGCATTTAAAAAAGGAAAAAAATGAAATAAGTATAATTGCATTGGAAAGGACACATATTTAGCATTTTGAATCTACCTTCAAGATTTTTTGCTCAGAAAAGCCGAATGCTGCTGTATGTAATTCACTTAATCACTAAGAGCACTTTTAATTTCTTAGAAATCAGGCCAAGGCTCAGGAATCTTTGTTGCAATAGTTACGATTTACTTTCTCTTGTTTTCTAACAGATCTGTGTAGGGCAGGCAGGAGAGATCCCTAAACAAAGTGCTCCTAAAGAAAGCTCAGAGAAAGAACAGGTTTGAAGATTCGGCAAATGGGGTATCATTATACCATGATGAGGCAGAAATCCCAGAAGAGAAAAAAGGAAACCGGAGGGAAATTCCTTTTGCGGAATTCTAGCTGGCATTGGTTCTGGCCATGCAGCACAAGGTTATATGGATTTTCACTTCAATGTCTTCTTCCAGGCTTTGGGGTAGCTGGGTGTTTAGAGCCCTAAACACTTAGAGAACTGCCAAAATCCCCTCAAGCAAACCAAAAGGCAGCAACAAATCCTGTAGAGATCATCTAGCTCAATTTCATCATGTTAAATATAAGGAAATTGAAACCCAGAATGTTTAAATGATTTTCATAGGTCACACAGCAACTAGTTAGCAGAAATGGGACAAGACCTTCAGCGTCCTGACTACCAGACCAGTGCTCTTCTCACTCCATTTCCTTTCTTTTGAATAATAATGCCATTATTTTTGCCCACATAAACTTCACAAACCTCACCAAGGGATTCTCAAATAACACGTTAATTTTTCTCATGTTTAAATCAATCACAGTAATTCCACTTTTAAGTTAACACAGACCTACATAGATAATTGTTTCTGGATTTTACTCTTGAGACATTTCCAATGCATTGTAAGCCTACAATTTTACCTCAACTCAACTCTAGCTAACATGCAAATTAAAATCTTCCCATCAGCCCTCATTTTATTTTCATAGAATCAGAAAGTCAGAGCTGGAAGAATCCCTTGATTTGCAAAAGAGGAATTTTGTAACCAGGGTTGTGACTTAATTGGCCAAATATATGCAGCTGGTTTGTGGCAATACTTACCATTCTCTGAATGTAGTTTCTTTCCTGTCACTGGCTCAAAATTTTCTGTTTCCTGTGTCATCTGATCGTTTGTGTCTGTTGCAATGCTACCTATCTTCCAGTTATTGGCCTCTCTGCCATCTCCACCCCATATGCTGTTCTTTCCTTCCCCTTTCTCTATTGGAAAGCACTGCTACCTCATCTTAATGTTTCTGTTACTTTATGCTACTAGCTGAAGTTGCTATGTACTCTAGTTATTTGTGTATATGTCTTATCTGTCCTACTAAATTTGTAAACTCTTTGAGTCCAATGACTATATTTTATTTATCATTGTATTCTGCACAGCTGGTGTCTTGCCTCTGCTGATTATTTTTAATTTATCCTGTACACAGCTTGATTGTACGTAGTGGTTTGTATACTGTCTCTCCCATTAGAAGGAATGAAAAAATATCATTTATTAAGTACCAGGAGAAGCATTTTACAAACATGACATCATTTTATCTTAACAACAGCCTTGTGAGCTAGGTGCTTTTATAATCATTCTTATTTTACTGTTAAGGAAACTGAGGCAAAAAGAAGTTAAGTGACTAAAAAGCTACTAAATGTCTCAGGCTAGATTTGAAGTCAAGTTTTCCAGACTCGAATCACAGGTATTAGATTGAGAGCTCCTTGAAAGCAGGCATTGTCTTTTATCTTTCTTTATATTCCCAGCACTTAACACAATGCCTGGTACACAGTAAATTCTTGAGAAATGTTTATTGACTGGCTTCTTTGCACAATATAATAATTAACTATATTTTAAATGAATAAATTATATATATTATTATAACTATATGATATGTGATGCATATGTTAGACAACTATATAAACACATAACATACATGTATGTTTATATATGTTTTAGATATAATATTTGAAGGAGTATTGAATTTGAAAAGGTTTAGATTATTGATCATCTATTATCTGTGTGACCACGACTAAGACAATTCCCTTCATTTTTTCTTATCTATTAAATGGACATTGGAGTAGGATTAAATAATCTGTAAACGTTCCTTTAGCCCTAGAAACCATCCTAACTATAACATGAATTTGTTTGCTTGGAGACTTGCTCTTTAGGCCGTTTGACCATCTGGAGCCAGGTAACACAATTATCCAGTATAAAGACAACTCAAGAAAAGTTTGCCGCTTGACTAGAGGAATTCCTCTAGTGCTCCTGTATCCTAATTTCCTTGATGATATCTCTTTGCAATCCCTCACTGCAATTCCATGATGGACCACATCTTCCCAATTTAAAAAGTGACTAAAATACTTTGAGAATTGATGATCTCATTGTACTTAGTGTTTGTTAATTATGAAAAAGTTAATTTTTTTTCACAAAGGTAGTCAAATGGAGCTGTTAGACGCCACATTACAACCGCAGTCTTCTGTACTATAGCCCTTTTGTCATGATGAATTCTGCATGACTAGTGTATCCTGTCAAAAACAGTCCAGCGAGTAGTATCCTTTGTTGCCCAATGTGCCTCAATGATCTAGAGTTGTGTTTTCCAGTTTAGCTTGCCAAATGCTACTTTTGTTTTTCTCCTATGGCACTTGCATTTTTTCATCACTATAGTCAACAAAAATTGTCCATGACTTCTGTGCCTGCTTCCTCAGTTCTGTGAATTCTGCTGTCCTTATTACCATATTATCCTGTCTAACCTCTTGGGGATCTCTCGGTAGTTATAGCTATAAATTGTGAGTTGCAGACTAATTAAACATTGCCTACCCCCGAAATCTGTCTGGGTGCCAACCTTATGATATCCTAGGTGACATGGTCTTCATGTAATCATGGATTTTGAATAAACCTTGCTTATTATCCCTAAAAGAAATGAAATACACTTAATTTTCTAACACAGTTGAAACTCAATATTAGACAATGCAGATTCCTTTATGAGTAATCAATTGCTCACTCAGTGTAGGTGTATTGCATCTTCACATTGTATTAAGTGCACTATTCTTAGAATGATTTGTAGTTATATCAGTGAAATACATAGCAATGACATGAGGTTTAATGTAGACATTAGAAATAGGGAAGTAGAAGTCATGAAAAACAAAATTGCTCACAATGAAATGCAGTTGGATAAGAAAGCATCAAATTATCCATTAATTTGGGCATCATGGAGAAGTGCTACAGCTAATCAATGGATTAGGCCCAAAATTGAGACAATCCAGATGGATATTATTTGGGAAATTGCAGAGTGCTTTCAGTAAATCCTATCTCTTTACTGTTGTGGAATTTAGTCTCTTTAATACTGTGAACCTTTCAATGAGTGATATTATATGGCAGTAAGACACGGAATTCCACAGAATCTCACCATCAGAGAATTCCATAATTGGAAGGTACCTCTGAGGTCATCTATTTTAACTTTTACCTTAACCTTCACAAAATCACCTCTGTAACATATTGAACAACTGGTCAACCATTCTCTGCTTGAAAATCTCCAGCGGGGAGAACTCATTAACTCCTGAGTTCAATCCACTTTTGGACAACTATAAATTTTAGAAAGTTCTAACATAATTTAACTTCACTCTCTTTGTTCTTAGTTCGTTATCTTTAGGAGATATCCCAGCTTGTCAATGTCCTCCCTAAAATGTGATGGTCAGAATGAAAACAATAATCAAGATATAATCTGAACAAAGCAGAACAGGAACCCTCTTAATTTGGATAACACCGCCAACATCCTTGGTCTGTGATTGAATAGATAAAGGAATTCGCTCAAATGAACATCAAAATCCACCCATTACTGCTCATTCTTTATGCCTTTTGTCCATATCCTCCCACAAATCCCTTTTAGGTGGTCCGTCCAACATTCTGGATAAGCTTTTCCTCTCTGGATCTTTACTTATTCCAAACTGGGATTTCACTAATGGAACATTTTATCCATCTGTCATTCCTTGTCTTTGCCAGTTGACCAACCCAGTTATATCTATATAATATCTGTGTTCATGCAAAATACTATTTCAAATGTATATTCCTTACATAATTAGTTACTATCTTTTCTCCTATTTTTAGAAGTCTTCAATGGTGAGCTTCACTTTAAAGCAAACCATATTTTATAATTTTACAAATAATGGAAACATCTACTTTCAGATAATTGAATTCTGTTACTTAAATGATAAAGATTAAGTTATTCAAGAACAAATAAAAACTTGAGGGTTAAAGAGTCACAGAAATTGTCTTTTATCCATACTTCAATAAACCAAAAATCATTTATTAATGTGCTAGGAACTGTGCTAAGTGCACACTTCTCTTTTCAGAAGAAATAGAATATTTAGTTTTTAGTGGTTTAGGGCAGTAAAAAGTGATATCACAACTGAAAAAAGACACTTCTGTCTTAGGCTGTATTAAGGGAAGGATAGTGTCCAGGATCTAGGAACTGTTAGCTCTACTGTACTATTCCATGTTTAGAGCATAACTGGAATTCTAATTATCTGACACTTTTTTAAAAGCAATTGGGGTTAAGTAACTTGCTCAAGGTTACAGGGCCAGGGGTTTCTGGGTGGGTGCTAAGTGTCTGAGCCCAGATTTGATCCCCAGGTCATCTTGACACTGGAGCTGGTGCTCGTACTCGCTGAGCCACCTGGCCGCCCCTGTTTGACACATTTTAATAAGGGTATTCTTTGACTAGAGAAACTATAGAAGAGAGAGTCTAAGATGAACTTTGAGATCATTAAACATGAATATTCACTGAAGAATATATGGATGCATATCCTAGAGAAGAGAAAATTTAAGGATGACGAGAGAGTTGTCCTGATGGATGAAACTTTTCTTTTTTATGGCCTTAGAAAATAAAAAATGTTCCAAGCATGAGACTCCATTAACTATATTATTCAAAAGATCAATCTATTCAAGCTTGGAAGTACACGGGTAAGTTTGGAGAGACCCATCACCAAATGAAACATAGGGTAATGTGTTTTTTTTTCATAGTAACTCTTAAAAAAAATTTTTTTTCAAATTTTAGGCAAATACTAAAACTTAAATACCTAATAAGAAAAGAAAAAGACACATTTAAACTTAAATATAAAATAAGAAAAGAAAAAATCCTATTATGTGCTCAGCAGAAGAAAGGAGAGGGTTCAGCATATATAGTAAGAGCTTATCATTTCTAGAAGGCCTGTACATTAAATACTGTGCTTTGTGTGGAATGCTGTCCATGTTTTCTTTGCTTCTTTTAGGTTTTCCTGTGTTCTCTGCTGTATTTTGTTCTCTTTTCCCCCTTCCTTCCCCCTACCCAGCATCCCAAGGCTATAATTGAAGATGGATAGATTTATATTTAAGCAAAACATATATATGTATATACAGATATGTACATGTACGCATACATATATAAACATACACTTTCTCTGAGATTCTACTTCTAATCTTGTTTTGAAGGTTGTGAATATCTCTTTTTTTCCTTATCTCTCCTAACTCCTCTACTTTATTTCTATGTACTGCTTTGCCCTCATATAACTTCGCCTAGCTCCTCTCCAGCAATCACTCCCTAATCATCCCTTTCCCCTCAATCTGAACATCTTCTTGTATACCTCTTTGACCTATTATGTCCCCCTTTCCTCTAAGGCTCCCACCCTCATCATCTCATTCCCCTAAATCGAAACACCTTTCTATACCCTTTTAACGACTGCCCTCACCCTCCCCTCTAAAGATCCTGCTTTATCCTCTCCCCATCCCTATCCCCTTAGAGTTTTAGTTCTTTTTCAATTTAGAAGCCTTTTATACTCTTCTACATGTGTATGTATTTCCCCCTCTTAAACCCATTCCTAATGAAAGGTTTCTAAAAAAGCCCTTCCTCCCTCTTCTCCCCCCCCATCTAATTTCTCTGTATTGGTTCTTCCTCTTGCCCCTCATTGTATAAGATGATTACTCTTTTAGTTGTTCTTGAATAGTTTTACTTTTGAAAGTCATATCATACTCAGGTACACTCCAATCTTTCTTACAAACCACCTAATTACTAATAACAATTTTAGACATAGACATTTATATTTTCCATACATAAAAGTAAACATTCTATCTTTATTTAGTCCCTTGTCATTGGTCATTGGTGGGTACCTTATATTTCCCTTGGCTCTTGCATGTGAAATCATCTGTTTAGCTTAGGGTTGTGTTTTTTGTTTGTTAGTTTGTTTGTTTCTCTTTTTTTTAACACAGTCCTGAAAGTCTGACAGTTGATCAAATGTCCATTATTTTTTCCCTTCAAAATTATGCTTTCTTTTGCAGGGTATGATATTTTCAGCTGGATGATCAGTTCTTTTGCTCTGGATAAATACTGTTCCAAGACCTGTGATTATTAGTGTCACCTACATAGATCTTGCGTGATTCTAATTGTGGTAATATAAAGCCAACCACAGGCAGCTTTCCAGGTTCTGATTACACAGTATAGTGAACTTTCTATTCGGTAACAAACTAAGGCAAAACATTCACAGAAATTAAAATACAGCATTTGTAATGTTATGGCTTAAAAAACTTATCATTATCAATAACAACTTAATCAATTTACCATTAAAGTGGCCACATAGTTTTCACCAAAGTGGTCACATAATTTTAAACAAAGTATATTCATTTAGTAACTCAATCATTTTTAAGCATTAATCGACACAAAGTACAGAGGTCAAACGTTTTCCACCCCTAGGTCACATAGTCTTAATTTTTTAATCAAAGAGTCTTATTTTAATTGGAGATTAGTTTCCAATCATCCTTAATTAGTAATTCCTTAACTCAGTCACCTAATTGTAAAGGTCAAA
This sequence comes from Petaurus breviceps papuanus, assembly GCF_028583685.1. Classification (NCBI taxonomy): domain Eukaryota; kingdom Metazoa; phylum Chordata; class Mammalia; order Diprotodontia; family Petauridae; genus Petaurus; species Petaurus breviceps. The sequence continues at coordinate 25,380,789 of NW_027185791.1, read as the reverse complement.
ATTCTCCACTCTTAGTAAATCATGATCTTCTCAGTTTGCATTAAATACCCAAGGAGAGGTCTTTTCGTCTTGCCTCAAGGCAGGCTTTTACCTTCCATGCTTCCTCTTCCATGGTCCCAGCTCCTGCCAGAATCTATCCCACTGTCACGTTAGTTCAAAGGCAGAAAGCCCTCAGTTCTTTGTCCTTCTTGTGTAGTTCCTCACCCAGGTCCTTTTCCACACTGAAGCTCACAGTGTCTGGTCCACCTCAAGTCCTTCACAGTTTCTGTTGCTGGGAAGACAAAGCTTGACAAAGTCACAATAACATTCATAAATATTGCCAGCAGCCTCATCAATTCACATTCTTTCTGTAAAATCAACTCAGACCCATCAACAAGGTCTGAGAATTCAAAACAGATCATCAGGATAGTCCCAGGGCCTCTGAAATCATCAGCCACACCCTCCTCCAGGATTTCTGTAAACATACAACAAGAAAATCCTCTTTCAGGACTTCTGAACAAGCAGCAAGGCACTAAGGCTTATGCAACTACAGCACTGTCTTCTAACAGCAGATGAATCTGACAAAGTAACATCAAAACAGACAAAGTACCAAGGCTGTAGCTATTCCTCCCAGTTCTTTTCTCTTATGATTTCTCAGTTCTTCTCAATTCTCAGTTCAGTCCTCAGTTCTCACTTCTCTTCTTAGTTCTTCTCAGTTCTCTGTTCAGTCCTCAGTTCTCTTCCCTCTCTCCTGCAGGGGCATTCCAACCTCCAGAAGCTCACTTCCAGCTGTTTTGGCCTCTCTCAACTTGGGCTTTTCCTCATTCAAAGTTTTAGCTTCTCCCTCTCCTGCCCCTTCCTGTTATGTCAGTAAGGTCATTCCAATGTGTGATTCACAAGGTCGGGGTCTAAATACTTGACACAATTATGAACTTGAAACTAAGTGCTAAAGTACGTGTTAGCTTGCCAATACAAGGGGATTTTCAAATTCTATTACAATTACATGCACCATCACATGTAAGTTTATTTTTTTTGTTGCGCATCATATTTAGTCCTTGATCTGGAAGTTTCAGACTTTAACTGTAATATTCTTATGAGTTTCACTTGTAGGATATCTTTCAGGTGGTGATGGGTGGATTTTTTTCTATTTCTACTTTCCCTTCTTACTCTAATGCTCCAGGAGATTTTCTTTATTTCTTGTATTATTGTATCAAGATTCCTTTTTGATCAGAATGTCCAAGTAACCTAATTATTTTTATGTTTTCTCTTCTTAATATGTTATCTACATCTGTTATTTTTCTTATGAGATGTTTCATATTCTCTTCTTTATTTTCATTTTGTGTCTCTGTATGTGTGTGTTAAAATTTCTTCATCTCTTATAACTTTGTTGGCATTCTCTTGCCCAATTCTGATTTTCAAGGAGTCATTTTTTCCCCTTAAAATTCTGGATCTTCTTTTCTAATTGTTTGACATTCTTGTCATAATCTTGTTTTTCTTCCTCAATCTCTCTCATTTGATTTTTAAAGTCTTTTTTAACTTCTTCAATGAATTGATTTTGGACAGGTGATCATTTAACATTACTCTTTGGGGTAGAGGAGGTTTATAGTAATGGGAATATGAAGATCTTCCCTTCCCTTTGTATTTGTAATCAAACAGGTACTTAGCACCTTATTCCAAGTTGATGACTGTGTCAAGTATTAAGACCCAGAAATTGTGAATCCCACTTTGGGATGACCTTACTGATGTAACAGGAAGGGGAAGGACAGGGAGGAGCTAATACCATATATAAGGAAACACCCAGGCTGAAAGAGACCAGTACTGTTGGGAGTGAGCTTCTGGAAGCTGGATTGGTACTGCTGGAGAGAGAGAAGAGAACTGAGAACTGAACTGAGAACTGAAGAGAACTGAGAAAAGAAATGAGAACAGAGGACTGAACTGAGAATTGAGAAGAACTGAGAAATGAGAAGAGAAGAGAACTGAGAGGAGGCATGGTTGTGTTATGTCTGTTTTAATGTTCCTTTATCAGATAATCTGCTTATAGATGACAGTGCTGTTGTTACAGAAGCCCTGGGACCTTTCTGCTGCTTCAGGAGCCATGAAAAAAAAAACTTGTTTTTATGTTTACAGGAAATCCTGGAGAAGGGTCTTGCTGACTTTTCAGAGGTCATGGTGTTGTACTAAGAAATCAGTAAGTGAGGCCATTAATCATTTTAAGTGGAGTTTAATGAAGCTGCCAACTGCTAAGGGTCATATACTCAAAGCAGGTAGCCTGGAGATGCATAGTATCTGGGCTTATATAGACAAAAGTCACAATATATCTGTTGCCAAGGGGAAACCACAACCTGACAGTTATTATTAGAAAGGGGAAGATACCGAAGCCAAAATGTAGCAATCAGCTGGCTGCCTAACAACTTTTTGTTGCCCAAATGGAAAGTCCTCAAGTAACTGGGAAGGGGGGCTATTGGTTCTAGGTGGCAGGTTTGGGCAGGTCTCCTAGGTAGGCTTTATTTTGGGCAAGTGTCCTAGGCAAACTTGCCTGAGACTGGAGGGATGGGGTATGTTCAAAAAATGATGGTTATAACACTGGGACTATACTGATGATTTGTGTTGATTCCTCAGAACTTGTCGTTGGGTCTATGTTGATTTCACAGGCAGAAAGTGAATTGATGAGGATGATGGCAATGTGTTTGAATGTTATTGTGGCTTTGTTAGGCTTTGTCTTCCCAGCAACAGAAACTGTGAAGGACTTGAGGTTGACCAGACACTGTGATATTCAACATGAAATAGGAGCTGTACAAGAAGTGGAACAAAAAACTGAGAGCTGTCTGCCTTCTCAGGTGGCAGTTGGATAGATTTGAGCAGGACCTGGGACCAGGGAGAAGAAACCATGCCAGTCGAGAGCCTGCCTCAAGTCAAGATGAAAAGACCTCTCCCTGGGTATTTAATGCAAACTGAGAAAATCATGATTTACTGTGGCCTGAGGGTGGAGAGCTCTGACTTTTATATTTAGATGATTGAGTTATGACTTCTCCAATTAAGAAGAAAAAGAAGTTTTTGATTGAAGAGATTAAGACAATGTGACCTAGGGCTGGAGAACTTTGACCTTTGTACTTTGTGTCAATTAAGGAATTACTACATGATTGTGTTACTGAATTAATGTTGTCTTTTGCTTCTTTTGCTTAAAACTATGTGACCACTTTGGTGCAAACTATGTGGCCACTTTAGTGATAAATTGTTAAATTATAACACTGTGAATGCTGTACTTCATTTTCTGTGGATATTTTGCATTAATTTTCACTAAAAAAAAGATAGTTCATAATACTGTGTAATCAAAACCTTGAAGCTTTTCACAGCATCAGTCCTTTGGAAAGCTGCTCCTGTTTAGCTTTACAAGATGGTTTCTTTACTTCAGTGTCCTCCTCTGAAGAAGAACGCCAGTTTGTTCCATTCCCAGATTAGCTCTCTATGGTTGAATTCTTTCTTCTTTTTTTGTGCTTTCTTTTGGTAATAATTTAGTTTTCATAATTACCTCTAGTACTGGGGTATGGAAGATCGCACCTCTCGCCTCTGATACTTTTTAGTGCTCCTCTCTCATCTTCAACTCCAAATAAGACCTCCAGTCTCCTGTAAGTAGCTACAGCCAGTGGATTCCCCCCACTTCTGCACTCACCAGGAGTGTCCTGTCTCCTCTACCCTACCACTCTCTGAGTGTTATGGGAATGGGAATCTGAAGATCTTCCCTGCCCTTAGGGCCTTTGATAGCCTTAGGTGGCTCTGAGAACTTTCCCTGATATGAGAATATGCTCTGCCCCCTAATGGGCTAAATATGGTCACGTGGAACCTGGAGTATGTGGTGGGAGGCTTGTTTTTCAGGAATGTCCACACCTTGTTACTTTAAGATTGGGCAGAGGGTCATGAGGGTTGTGATGATCTCTGACCCAGGAGAAGTCTATATATACCCTGATGTGAGGTTTTGTTGTGGGGCTCAGTTTGGGAAGAGTTGTGTGATTTGTCCAGATGAGACTCTGGGCAGGTGTTGAGCCCCCTGACTTTGAAAACCCAGATGTTGGTGCTTCCCTCTCTGGTAACTTACTAGGTATGGATGTAGTGGTCAGACAGTGGGAAGCCCTGTCTGCCAATCTGTTTTTCTGTCTGCTTTTAACTTCTGTTTGTATTCTCTGAAGTTCAGGGTGCTGACTTTTTCCATTGAAGTAGGTAAAATGATGTATGTTTGATTGATTAAAGTAAGATTGTTAACCCATTTTTTGATTTGCTTTCCTTTGGATAAGTAGATCTAAGAACCTGTGTTGGCAGCCACCCGTGGTATTCTAGGATGTTTGCTGCTATACCAGGGCACAGCTGGGTCTGGTGTTCCTTGTCAGCAGAGGTTTCCTAGTTCTTACCCAGGTCATACACCCAACTCATCTCATTGCCCTGGGTGTAAAAGTTCCGGTGGAGTGGCCTAGGCAGCCTCCCAACCCAGTACCTCCAAGGCTTGTGGCTTGTTGTTTAAGTAGATTGATGCTTGTTGTTAAAGCAGACCCTAGCCTGGAGGTGTTTACTCTTCACAGGGAGTAAATCTAGTCCTGGGATTTTTCTTGAGGTTTTCTCCAATTGTCCCAAGAGGCCCCCTGTTCTGCCCCTTCTCTTATTTGTTTTCACAACTCTGTATTCATCCCAGGTGGTATTTTATCTCTTCTGTGGAGGAAAATCTTGAGAGCTTAAAATTTTCTGACCTGCTCTACCAACTTCCCAGAATCCTACCTTTTTTGCTTTTTGGAGGGCAATTAGGGTTAAGTGATTTGCCCAAAGTCACATGGCTAGTGAGTGTGTCAAGTGTCTGAGACCGGATTTGAACTCAGGTCCTCCTCACCCCAGGGCTGGCACTCTATTCACTGTACCACCTAGCAGCCCCTTAGCATCCTATCTTAAAGATTGTGGACTGTATTCTTTAGGTATTGCAGTGAAATTCAATTTGAAAAATATATCTACAGTGGTAAAATCATGAGTTAAGTAGTAGTGTATCATTTTGATGATCATTACAGTATTGTTGATCATTTGCAGCTAAACCCTAGTCCTTAGGATAGTTTCTAAGGAAGGAGTTGGGCAATACCTGAGGGGCTTTCAGGTGGTGCAATGGATAGAGTGCTGTGCCTGTAGTCATGAAGACTCATCTCCTTGAGTTCAAATCCAGACTTACTAGTTGTGGGACCTTGGGCAAGTCACTTAATCCTGTTTGCTTCAGTTTCCTCATTTGTAAAATGAGATGGAGAAGGAAATGGCAAACCATTCCAGTATCTCTGCCAAGAAAACCCTAAATGGGGTCAGGAAGTATCAGGCATGACTGAAACAACTGAACAAGATAAGTACTGCTAGGCATCACAGGTTAATTGGTTTAGTGCTATAAAAGACCAAGACATTATGTAGTTCAAACTCTTTGGTTTTAAAGATGAAGAAATGGATCCACAAAGAGGTTAGGTGACATATTCCAACAGTACTGTTATTAAGGGGTGGAACCTAGATTTGAGCCAAATTCTCCTTACTTCATATTCAATGTTCTTTCTATTATTCCCTACTGTCTTTGCACTTTTACATCTGTAAAGTCTAGATAAAATTGAAAAATAAACAAAAAACCCTCTAAATTTTAAAATTAATTTAATATCAAGTCTAGGAGATACATATAACTGTTATGAAAGGGATACTTGTGCCTTTTGCTTCCCAAAAAACACTCAGCCCTCCTGCCATGAAGGCCTAGGCTTTCCATTTGTAAAGCTAAAATTCCCTCAGAAATAGCTTTCCAAATTATTATCTAAATCTGCTAAGCACAACATGTTATGTCAGCAACAGGTTGAAAATAAGTCTAGTGTATTTTATATTGAGAACTGAGTAGAATGGTCAGCAATTTTAAATCCTGTGAGAATTGTTTCTTAAAATGGTGCTGTATTATGTAATAGCTATTCTTGCTTCATCATTAGTCATTCTCTAATTTATATTGGAGTGAAAGGATTAAACAATTAGGAATCATATTCAACATTCAGAATATTATAGTGTTGTGTGATTTTTCTTGGTGGTAATCAGTAGTACAACAGAGGAAGAATTTCACATCATGAGGCAGCTTGCTCCCTGCTCAAGTTATCTCCATTAAGGCCAGCCAGAATTCCTGATCTAGAACTGAATGACATGGAGCTGACAGGCTTGTTTGTAATATTTAAGACTGGGTAACCAAAGGCCGTCCTTGCGCTTAGCCTCCTGTAAATGATCAAGTCCCACATAGGATCTTGCTTCCTAAAAGAAATTGGAAACAAGCATTGATAAGATCATTTGAACAATTTGAGCACTGAAAAGAAAAATCTGGAGTTTGTAGAGCTTTTAAATTTAACTTTTAAAAAATAAGATTCACTCTACCCAATAGAGCAAAAAAAAAATCTAATATATTGCTTTTAGTTATGCTTAATGGAGAAATTTCATTTAGGTTCACATGAAAATAGAATTAAATATTAGAATCTCATACTATTTCAACTTAGGTACCTAATTTGAAAGGAAATGATATATGTTGCTGAAGAAATTCCAAAAAATAGAACTCAAAAGTGCCACTGATATTTAAATTTGAATTTGTCACTTCATTTCACCTTCCAAACAACAAAATCACATCTTTGCATGAACCTTTTAAGGAAGTTTAATGATAGAAAGTAATTTTAATTCATCCACTTATTCAACAAGCATTTGGTCATTTGACAGAGCCTCTTAACGATAATCTTTGTAGATGAGACAGAATACAGGATAATGAAGAAATCGTTGAGTGGAGTCACAGAAATGTGTACAACAATATAGAGAGATTGCTGATATAAATGGATCAGTGTCAAGCAAAGGGCGGTCTCCCGTGGTGTTCTCTGGATCTCTATCATGCTTTATTGTTTAAAACTGTAATAAATAACTCATATGAAGATAGAAGGCACACGGACCAAGTTTTCAGATGAGATGAGATAGCTGTTATTTTCCTCATCCACAAAATAAAGACAATATAATTTCTCCTCCCTTCTTCAGAATATTTTTTTTTGCAAATAATCTGTTCTACTCATATGTAATTCCCTTCCTTGTCACTTATCCAAAGCCTACCTTTTCTTTTTTCATGAACCTGTGCAAACCCTGGCTCCTCCATAGTGCATTCACTGAGCACCCCAGCTTGATATGACATCTTTTCTGAAGCTCCTTGTTATTTTCTATAACTTTAATTTAGCAGTTAATAATGCTACTTTTTTATATTGGCAGTCCTTTTGAACTTGTATTTAAACTATATACTATCGTTTAATTATTCAAATGTATGATCTTCCATGACAGAGGCTTTGTGTTCCAGAATCATGATTATAGAACTTGAAGGACCTTATATTTTGAGTTCAAATTTTTTTTTTATTTTACTGCTTAAGATGAGAGATTTTAAATGACTTTCCCAAGGTCACAGAAGCAGTAAAATGATAGAGCCAGAGCTCAAAAGGCGTCTGATTCTATTGCATCATACCATATCACAATTATTACCCCCCCCCCTCGTAGTGCCTAACACATTGTCCTCTTTGTGCTGTTATTTAAAACAAAAAAAACCCACACATTTGTAGATTTTACTTGATTTTGACATTTTTAGGGAGTATATAGTTTTTCACAGTATAACCTTCCCCTCCCCCCCCACATGCACTACAGTCAAATCTGAGACACAAAGTCCCCTGAGTAGTGGACCAAGGAACAAATAGGAAAGAGCCATATATAAACCCTATTGAACTCAAACTACTAAACTATAAAGGCTAGGGAAGGAACTTGAATTTGCTATTCCTATACTTACCTTTAAATTATTCCACATTCAGATGAGTAATACATAACTCATATGAGCAGAAATTCAGAGGTAAACCCAACTGGGGAGTGGTCACAGATTGAGGCTCTATTCTTGCATTGTTTGTAACATAGGCATTCTCTTTTGTGTACATTTACATTTTATGAATAAGATTTCAAGCATATATACACAATTAAATTAATTTCAATATACTAAGTATCTATTCTACATCTATTATATTCTAAGCAAGTATAAGACACTGCATATTAAAAAGGAAGTCTAGATTAAAATATAATAGAGAAATGTTTAACAAAAGAAATAGAAACATGATATGGATAATGTTAATTTGTGGGGTTTTTTAAAGTGCAAATGAATTTTGCAAAGATGTATAACTGAGTTCTACACCACTGCCTAAGACATGGGATACTTTTTAAATTCTATGTTGGTATAGGTTCATTGTTAGGCATCATTATTCTAATGATTCAGCATCCATTTTGCTCATATCAGTTTCCATCTTCATATAGACCAAAGAAATAAAATTGATATCAATGTTTAAGTATTCAACCACCAAACAAAGTTATTTCAAAACTACTGGTCTGACTTATAAAGGAAATACATCAGAAAACTCTCTAATTACAGTTGAAAACAAAAGAATAGAAAAACAAGTTATATTTTTTCTTGAAAGTATACTTGCAATCATAGGGAATCCAATAAGAAGATTTTCTGAATGAGTTTCCAGAGTGTAACAACCTCTTCTGGGCTAAAAAACACCACTTATCCAATGCACACTCTCAGGTCAAGTTCCTATGATTATGTTGTAGGTCTGCGTTTCAATAACTACAGTTCACAAGCACTCACTTAAGTATATTCATGTTTAGTAGTTAAACAGTTGACACACATAGCTCTAAAGAAAATAAAGTATCTAATAAAATGACATAATTTGAACAGTAGCAACAAAATATTCCTCTGATAGAGCTAGAATACAGTCCTCCATTAGTAATAATACAAATCTAGTATTTATATGGTGTTTAGTATTTATATGGTGTGTCGGGCATTGTGCTAAGCACTTTATTATTAATATTATCTCATTTTATCCTCACAGCAGCTCTGGGAGGTTGGTACTGTTCTTATCCTTTTATGGTTGAGATCAGTGATCACATGCCATGGGGAAGAGAGGGCACATCCAAAGAATACTCTAGTGGGTATTAGTGAGGCACAGACATAGGGAAAGCATACAGGAAAGGCTCCTTCCCCCTCTGTCACGGCAAGTCCCAGATGGTCTTTTTTTCTTGAGGTGCCTGTATGCACATACTCCACCTGGACCTGTTCACATGGGCTCCCTGGGCATCATGATTTCACTGCTTGACTCTCAATTGCAAAGTGAACTTGTATCACCCTTCAGAGCTCTCTAATTGTTTTTTTAAAGGTCACCGGGTGTGTGTTTGATCCTTCAGCTTAACATTGATTAACTGCTTAATAATGCCTCCAAGTTTGATTAAGAAACTTTTTTTCATAACCCTTACAGGAGTAAAAGCAAACAAATAAACAACATGTAAATGCAACCTTGTACTTCTGTTAAAACTATGAAAGGACAATTCCCACTTTCATACCCTTTGTGATATATATACATATAAATTTTTTTTTGGAGGGGGAAAGGCAGGGCAAATGGGGTTAAGTGATTTGCCCAAGGTCACATGGCTGGCAAGTGTTAAGTGTCTGAGACAGGATTTGAACTCAGGTCCTCCAGACTCCAGGGTCAGTGCTCTATTCACTGCTCTACCTAGCTGCACCTTCCCCCCTTTGTGATCTTGATATAGAACACTGAGTGTTATCATTCAGTGTCTGAAAGGATGAAGTCTTAAACGGATTTTGTGTCACACATTTGAACAATGAAAATCTCCAAAATACATCACAGTGGCCATTCTGAATATATTAGGAATCTAAGGCAGACCTCTGGCATTCTTAGATATCTTTGGTCATTCTTGATAGCTTATGCAGGAAAGGAAATTTTGACTCCTAGATTTGTAAATATGAGAAACTAGTTAATCCTGCTTGCTAAGGTTATGTAGCCCTTGGGTCTTTGATTCCATTTTCAATGTATACTTATGTATTAAACAACTACTTTCTGTGTAGGGGTTCTCATAGGTGATAGGGATAAAAAGACAAAACTGAGTTAGCCTCCACCCTCAAGGAGCTTACATTTTATGAGGAGAGACACATCTATGAAAAGATGTACTCATGTACACACTTACACATAATAGAAACAAGGTAGTGGCAGGAGTCGCTGGCAGGAATCGCGGGGTATAAGGAAAAGTCTCATATAAGGGAAAGCAATTGAATAGATCTTTTAAGAAAAATAGGGACTCTGTGAAGCAAAGACGTGTTTAGAGTATGTTATTGGCATGGGGAAGAGTTGGGGCAAGGACACAGAGATGGAAGCTGGAATGCCAGGCATAGGAAATAAGAAGGATGTGGCTGAACCAAAACTGAATAAAATCAAGAAATATAGTCTGGCATCAGGGTACAATTATTTAAATGATAAATCACATTGCAAATAATATATGTGTGAATTTCTGTAGCTAAATCAACCTGATAAAACTACACAGTTCTTCCCTTTAATTTCAGTCTATCATATTTTTACCCTCAAGCAAATTGCAATGACTGTGCTCAGTGTTTTGACAAGCAGAGAGCTGAAATTAGGGGAGGGGGCTATGTTAAGACACTGAGCAGTTTTGATGGATGCTGATAGTAAGTTTGTCTCAAATGGACAGAAATTTCATGATGTCAGGGTCAATCGCTCGAGGGACCAACATGTGGAAAACTAGAACTGGTAGCAAAATGGAGAAGTTCCTAGACATTGTACAAAATGGCAGTCAGCATAGGATTCGCAGGATTGGACTAACAGTGCTTTTAAGTGCTCACCAAACATCGAGGACATACTATTCCCTTGTCATAAAATGGATTAGTCTTCCCACACTGAGTTAATGAAGGTGCAACATCAAAATTACAGCTGTAAAAATTTTTAGAGTTACATTACCTTGTCAATTTCAGTAAGTAAATCATAAGCTGACGATGACACTTTATATTTCTATTAATCATCAACTTCTCCATTTTCTTGCTGCTTCTAGTTTCCACATGTTAGTGTCTCAAGTAATTGACCATGACATCATGAAATTTCCATCCATCCACATAATAAAAATCCGAATGACCTGGGCTTTGTGTCATTGAGACAAACTTACTTTGAGCAAACATTCATCAAAGCTACTCAGTGTCTTAACATAATTCCCCCCTTAGTTTAAGTTTTTTGCTTGTCAAGACACTGAGCACAGTAATTGTAATTTTTCTGTGAGCCCAGTGCTGTGTAGTCTTTGTAATCTTTGTCACCTGTACTCTATCAAAACAGCATAACAAGCCCATGGCTTAACATTTTAATTCAATTATATACAACCCCATTTTAATTAAAATATGGATTAGTTGATTGTTAAAATAAAAAAGGAGCAGCCATACAATTACATTGAATATTCTGATAGCAGTACAAATACTTCAGATTCTTTAGTTAAGATCTTCAAAGAAGGAAATATTACTGACTGTTCAGTATGTACAATAAAACTGAGTAATGACCAATAGAAAGTTTTTGTCCTAGTCTATAATGAAGTTATTTTCCAAAGTCATTAAACATTATATGCAATAATGTAGTCATTGATATTTCACAAAACAGATTAAAACACTATCATTGATTATCTATAGGTCATTTTTTTTAGATTAAGCACATTTCCACAAAGTAGAATAGAAAACTAATAAAGAAGGTTCCATTTTAATTGGTTAAAAAATTAGGTAGTTAGAATATGGTCTATCAGAGGATTCTGTATTTTGCTCTTGTTAATTCTTCTCCTATAATGATATTGCAATCAAAGTTCTAATTAATGCAGTGTTTGTGGATAAAAGATTAAGAAACTTGTATAAGGGAAATGAATATTTTAAAAATCTCTAACTGTCAAAACTTTAAACTACTTCCTGGTCAACTTTTAATACAATGAATGTATATTGTTGGATGAAATGAAGTAAGCTTATTTTTCTAAAAAAGGAGAAGGTGCCATAACTGAAATGTAATAGAGTGAAATAGGGACATTATTCTATGCTTGGTGGAAGGGGTCACAATGAAAAAGCTGTTTGTAAAAGATTTATTTCTAAAGTTTTTTGAATATACCTCAAAAATATGATCCACAAATGGCAATATACATGTAACAATCTCATCAAAAATGCTACCTGTCTTAGACCCATGTTTGCTTAATATTTGGGGAGAGATGAAGAACGAGATTTACCTGTGTCAAGAGGAGAATATGATGTCTTTCTGAGAATTTTTTAGATGTAGATTAGTTGAAAGTCCATGTACTGTGAAGTCGATGGACTGGCTTAAAATTCTCTCTCTAATGCTACTTGTGTAATCTGGGGAAGATCATTTAACCTGCACAGGATTTACTTTCCTCCTATATAAGTGAGGGAGTTAGACTAGGTCGATTGTGAGGTCTTTTCTAGCTGCAGATCTAATATATTAAACTGGAATTGTTTACAATTTGTTCATAGCTGATACTGGAGCTATCTGAGCACACTAAAGTGAATATTTAGATAAATTCAGAGTTTTTCTATATGTATTGAGCTTAGAAATCTAAAGAGGAGGGAAAGAGTTGTAGAAATTCTATAAAGTCCTTTACTGAGGATTGATATTATGTAAAAGTAACCTCTAGTATCCACAGCCAGCTCTCTATAACTGAAGTTCAATAGAAGATTTTACAATGAGCTAATTGTCTGATGAACTATGAAAGTAACAACAGTGAATAAACTCTATGTATATATAGGCTTTTTTTCATTTTTTCTGATTTTAGGGTAGTGTAAATGACTCAACAAAATGAAAGCAGAACAATGGGGTTGGTGCTTGCATTCTTCCCCTTCTTCCCCCATTGGAACTTAGTTTCTGATCCTGGGACCCTGGAATATGCTAAGTGAGCTTTTAATTTATCTTGCCTGGAATAAGACACTTCCAAATAATGTTGTACCTTCCCCCACCTCACCCTAACTCTAGAACACTTTTACATATCACCTTCCTTTTGTAGGATATCATCTCCTTGGGAAAGGAATATCTTACTTCCTTGCTTTTTATATCCCTCGAGCTTAGCAAAGTGCCTACCACATAGTAAGAGTTTAATAAATGCTTTTCAAAATTAATTTTTAATGGATAAATACTAGGTAAGTGAATTAAAAAAAGAAATAAGCCATTATAAGAGAGGAGCAGTAAAGACTATACTCCATCTCCATGCAATATGAAGCAGTCAGTAAAGACAGGACTTAATGGCAATTTCACTCTGAAGAGCCCTGGAAATGACATTGACTCAAAAGATTTATGCAGCTTTTTAGAACTACTGTTATCTTATTGAAAAGCTTCTGTTTCATTTTTTTTTCCTTTCAGTGAAACTTTAATTTGTAATACTGCGAAAGGTGTGTTTGCAAATAAGATTCAGTCTCTGTATAGGATGCATGCGGGAAGAAAGAAGGTTTAGAGAGAGGGGTCATTATGTCTGAGTTTTCTCACTATCCTGGGTGATCAAAAGAATTGAAAAATGGAGAAAAGCGACCAACTCTTGATGGCATGTGAGTTGCTGATAAGTAGGGGAAATATACACCCCCCTCGTGATGTTCTGTCCAAAGGCCTTGGATAAAGAGCAAAGCAGCATGATGGTGTGTTGCATACATTCCGAATCTCATCAGTGAAAACCGTAAGGGGCTTGAGCTGCACGTTTAATTGAAAGTAGAGTATGTTAGAAGGGGGAAGAAAATAATATTTGGAGCCAGATTCCTCCTAAGACAGGTCATTAAGAAGTCACCAGTTTTAAGTGGGCAAGGGATTACTGAGCTTGCTTTCATTTTCACACCACCAGCTGCCATTCATAGAACACTGGAGTGGAAAAGGAAAAAGATTCCCTTTCAGGACGTAAAAGACACCAGCCTCTTCCCCCCAAAAGAAGGAGGGCCAGAAAGTTTAAAAGCATCCTCAGTAACTGGAACACTGACATCGCCTGGCCCAGTTCACTGGAGCCACCAGGTCTTTGTACTTTTTAATTTTTTTTAAATTAATTTGTTTGTTTACTTTTATTTAACAAGATTCAATTCCACTCTTCCTTGAGTTTCACATTTTGACCCCCTCCCTATCCTCCCCCCATGGAGTCATACAGTCAAGTATAGGATCTGAAAATACTTTCACATTATACATTAGTCAGGTTTTAAAGACAGATTGTATCAGATGGAATGAAAAATGGTAAAGAGGACATAAAACCAAACAAGAAAAGGTAAAAGATCAGGTATTTTGCTTCTATCTGGATATAAACTCAGTTCTTTCTAGTTCTTTCTTTGGAAGCACACATTTCTCTCCATCAGAGTCTTTTGGGATGGCTTATATCACTGCATTGCTGAGAAGAGTCCAGTCTGTCAAAGTTGGTCATCACACATATGTTGTGTTTGTAATTGTGTACAAATTTCTCCTGGTTCTACTCTTCTCACTCAGCATCAGTTCCTATAAGCCTCTCCAGGTAAATATAAAGTTCATCTGCTCTTCATTTCTTATAGCACAATAATATTCCATAACATGCATACACCACAACTTGTTCAGCCATTCCCCAATTGATGGGAACCCCCTTAATTTCCAATTCTTTGCCACCACAAAAAGAGCTACTATAAACATTTTTGTACATGTGGTTCTTTCTCCCACTTCTATGATCTCTTTGGGAAATAACCCTGGCAGTGGTATTGCTGGGTCAAAGGATATGAAATTATTTACAGCCCTTTGGGAATAATTCCAGAATGCTCTCCAGAAAGGCTGGATCAGTTCACAACTCCACCAGCAATGCATTAGTGTTCCAATTTGCCCACCTGCTCTCCAACATTTGTCATTTTTTTTGTCATCTTAGCCAATCTGACTGGTGAGATGTGGTACCTCAGAGTTGTTTTGATTTGCATTTCTCTAATCAATAGTGATTTAGAGCATTTCTTCATGTGCTTATAGATATCTTTAATTTCTTTCTCAGAAAATTGCCTGTTCATATCCTTTGACCATTTATCAATTGGGGAATTAATTGTATTCTTATAAATTTGATTCAATTCTCTGTATATTTTAGAAATGAGTCATTTGTCAGAGATATAGGTTGTAAAATTCTTTCCCAATTTCCCACCTCCCTCTTAATCTTGGTAACATTGTCTTTGTTTGTACAGAATCTTTTCAATTTCATGTAATCAAAATTATCCATCTTACATTTTATAATGTTATCTAAATCTTGTTTAGTCATAAGGTCTTTCCCTCTCTACAAATCTGACAGGTAAACAATTCCTTGTTTTCTGAGACTGCTTACAGTGTCAACCTTTATACCTAGATCATGCATTCATTTAGAATTTTTTGGTATATGTTGTTAGATAAAGGTCTATGCCCCCTTTCTGCCATACTATATTCCAGTTTTCCCAACAGTTTTTGTCAAACAGTGAGTTCTTATCCCAAAAAACCAGGGTCTGGGGGTTTATCAAACAATAGATTACTCTAGTTGTTCACTTCTGAATCTCGTGTGCCTAATCTATTCCATTGATCCACTCCTGTATTCCTCAGCCAGTACCAAGTAGTTTTGATGACTGCTGCTGTACAATACAGATTGCCATCTGGTATAGCTAGTCCATCTTCCCTAGCATTTCTTTTCATTAATTCTCTTGATATTCAGGACTGTTTATTCTTCCAAATGAAATTTGTTACTATTTTTCTAGCTCTATAAAGTAGTTTTTTGGTAAATTAATTTTTATGGCACTAAATACATAATTTAATTTAGGTGAAATTGTCATTTTTTATTTTATTAGCTCAACCCAGCCATGAGCAATTGATATTTTTCCAATTAGTTAGGTCTGACTTTAATTGTATGAAAAGTGTTTTGTAATTGTGGTCATATTGATCCTGGGTTTGTTTTGGCAAGTAGATTCCCAAATATTTTATAATGTCTACAGTAACTTTAAATAGGATTTCTGTTTCTATCTCTTGCTGTTGAATTTCATTGGAAATATATAGGAATGCCTAGGATTTATGTGGGTTTATTTTATATCCTCCAACTTTGCCAAATTTATTTATTGTCTCAAATAGTTTTTTACTTGATTTTCTAGGATTCTCTAAGTATATTTTTATATCATCTGCAAAGAGTGATAGCTTGGTCTCTTCTTTGCCTAATTTGATTCATTTGATTTCTTTTTCTTCTCTAATTGCTCCTGCTAACATTTCTAGTATCAGATTGAATAAAAGGGGTGATAGTGGACACATTTGTTTCGCCCCTGATCTTATGGGAAATGCTTCTAGCTTCCTCCCCATTACATAAAATACTTGTTGATGGCTTTAAATAGATACTACATATTATTTTAAGAAAGCATCCATTTATTCCTATACTTTCTTATATTTTTAATAGGAATGGATGTTGTATTTTGTGAAAACCCTTTTCTGCATCTATTGAGATGATCATGTGGTTTCTGCTAGTTGTATTGTTGATATGATCAATTATACTGATGGCTTTCCTAATATTAAACTATCCTTGCATTCCTGGAATAAATCCTACCTGATCAAAGTGTATCATTCTTGAGTTGCTATAGTCTTTTTGCTAATATTTTATTTAGAATTTTTGCCTCTATATTCATGAGAGGGATTGGTCTATAATTTTCTTTCTCTGTTTTATCTCTTCCTGATTTAGGTATCAGTACCAAATTTGTGTCATAAAAAGAATTTGGTAGGACTCCTTCTTCACTAATTTTCCCAAATAGTTTGTAGAGTATTGGAATCAATTGTTCTTTAAATGTTTGATAGAATTCACTTTTAAATCCATCTGGTACTGGAGATTTTTTCCTAGGGAGTTGACTGATGGTTTATTCAATTTCTTATTCTGAGATGGGTTTATTTAAGTAATTTACATCCTCTTCGGTTAATCTGGGCAACTTGTATTTTTATAAATTTTCATCCATTTCCCTAAAATTGTCAAATGTATGTGCATACAATTGGGAAAAATAATTCCTAATTATACTTTTCATTTCCTCTTCATTGGAGGTAGATTCACCCTTTTTCATTATTGATACTCATAATTTGGTTTTCTTCTTTCTTTTTTTTATCATATTGACTAAGTGTCTATCAATTTTATTTTTTTCCCATAAAACCAGCTCTTATTTTTTTAATTAATTCAATAGTTTTCTTTATTTCAATTTTATTAATCTCTCCTTTGGTTTTCAATATTTCTAATTTGGTATTTAATTGGGGATTTTGAATTTGTTCTTTTTCTAAGTTTTTCAATTGCATGCCCAATTCGTTGACCTCCCTTTTCTCTAATTTAATCATGTATGCACTCAGGGATATAAAAAATTTCCATAAGAACTACCTTTAATACATCCCACAAATTTTGGTATGTTGTCTCATTATTATCATTCTCTTGAATGAAATTGCTGATTGTTTCTATAATTTATTGTTTGACCCACTCATTCTTTAGCATTAAATTGTTTAATTTCCAGTTAGTTTTTAGTCTGTCTTTCCATGGCTCTTTACTGCATATAATTTTTATTGCATCATGATCTGAGAAGGATGCATTTAATATTTCTGCCTTACTGCATAGAATTTTGAGGTTTTTATGCCTGAGAACAAGGCCAATTTTTGAGTATGTGCCATGAAATGCTGAGAAGGAAGTATATTCCTTTTTATCCCTATTCTGTTTTCTTGAGAGATCTATCATACCTATCCTCTCTAAAGTTCTGTTCACCTCCTTAACTTCTTTCTTGTTTATTTGAGTTTGCATTTATCAAGTTCAGAGAGGGTGAAATTAAGGTCTCCCACTAGTATAGTTTTGCTATGTATTTCTTCCTCTAATTCCTTTACCTACTCCTCTAGGAATTTGGATGCTATACATTTGCCTGATTTATGTTTAGTAAATGTTATTCCTTTATTCTAAATGGTGCTTTTTAACCGGATATCCTTTCTTTCCTTATTTTTTTAATTTATTATTTTTTTTTTATTTTTGATTAATTTTTACCCTTTTTTTTTTTTTTTTTTTACTTTAGCTGAGGCATGATATATTTTACTCCAGGCTTTCCCTTTTCCCTGTGGGTATCCCTCTGTTTCAGATGCGTTTTCTTTGCAAACAGAATATTGTAGGATTATGATTTCTAATCTATTTTGCTATCTGCCTTTGTTTCATGGGAGATTTCATTCCATTCACATTTACAGTTAGGATTATTATTTGTTTCTTTCCCTCCTTCCTATTCCTGCCCCTATTAATGCTCATATTTTCCCCCTTCTCCCTTCCCCCCTTAATAGTGTTCCTTTTGACCACCACCTCCCTCTGTATTCCCTTATCAACCCCCCTGCCTTTTCCTCCCCTTCCCTCTTACTTGTTCCCTCCCTACTAACCACCCCCTCTACTTTTGTAGCCCTTTCCCCCTCCTACTTCCTGTAGGATATTTTTATACTTAATGAAGTATGTTATTTCTTCTTTGCACCAAGAGTGACAGGAACAAATCTCATGCAAAGCCCCTCTCCCTCCCTCTTTCCCTCTAAAATGATACTTTTGGTGTTCCTTCTCCATAGAGTCCTATGCTTAACTGGTTGTTATTCCCTCCTTGCACCAGAAGCAATGAGGGAAAAGCTCATATGATTCTCATCTCCCTTCCTTGTTTTCCTCTGCTATATTTTTTATGCCTCTTTATGTGGCATAATTACCCTTTTCCACTTCATTCATTCCTCTTCTTCCATTGCAGTCCCTTTGTACCCCTTAATAAGAATTTTTAATTGTCATTTCATGTATTTTATACTCATACCCTCTCCTTTTCTATAAACAGTTTGCTCTTATTAACTAGCAGCCTATATGTCTCTGTGTGTGTGTGTGTGTGTGTGTGTGTTTACCTTGTTTACCTTTTTATGTAACTCTTGCTTCTCGTAATTTGAGGTTGAATTTTCCATTGAGTTCTGTATTTTTTATCAGGAAGTTTTGGAACTGTGTTGTATCTTTGAATGACCATCTCTTTGCCTGGAAGAATATGCTCAGTCTCCCTGGGTATGTGATCCTTGGTTGTAACATGAGCTCTTTTGCCCTCCAGAAAATTGTATTCCACTGCCTCCGATCTTTCAGTGTAGAGGCTGCCAAATCCTGTGCGATCCTCACTGTGGACTCTCAGTATTTGAATTGTTTCTTTCTGGCCGCTTGAAGTATTTTCTCTTTTACCTGGTAGTTCTGGAGTTTGGCCACAACATTTTGAGGACTTTTCAGTTTGGGATCTCTTTCAGCAAGTGTCCAGTGGATTCTCTCAATATTATTTTACCCTCAGGTTCTAATATCTCAGTGCACTTTTCCTTAATGAGCTCTTGGAGAATGTTGTCCAGGCTTATTTTTTCATCATGATTTTATGGTAGGCCTATGGTTCTCAGATTATCTATCCTGGATCTGTTTTCCAGGTCAGTTATTTTTCCATTGAGATATTTTACCTCTTTTTCTAATTTTTTATTCTTTTTGTTCTTTTTCACTAATTCTTGGTTCCTCATAGAGTTATTTGTTTCCATTTGGTTAATTCTAGTTTTTAGCAAATCATTTTCCTTGGTTCGTTTTTGGAGCTCTTTTTCCATATCATACACTTTTCTTCTTAGAGAGATGTTTTCTCCATTATAATTTTTTTTTAAATTCTGCAATTTTGATTTTAAAAGAACTATTCATTTTGTCTTCTATCTCTCTTATTTGGTTTTCAAAGTTCCTTTTGTTGTCATCTAGGAGAGCCTTCTGTGCTTGGGACCTATTTCCCTGTTGATGTTTCATCTGTGGGTGTGGAGTCCACATTATCTCCCTCTGAGTTTGTTTCCTCCCTCTGAGGATAGTAGGATTCCAGAGTCTTTGTAGTCTGCTTTCTACCCATTTTGAGGCAGGGCCCCAGCCACACCCTTCCTCTAGGGATCCTAAGCCTTTACTGTAGAGGGTTTTGTGCTGGGGCAAGAGTTACTATGTTTTCAGGGTCAGAGGTGGGGGGGGGGTTGGAGCAAGCAAGGTTCACTCTGTCATACTGGTCTTTGGAGGTCCTTTAGGGGCTATTTACTAAAAATTTCTGGGCTATGGAGCGGTAGTCCCAGGAGTATTTCCTGTCCCGGACAGGGGTCCTGTATTTGGTTCTTACCTGGCTCTTTCCAGTCACAGCCCTTTGTTGATAGTCCTGGAAGTGGCCTCTGTGGTTGGTGGGATGAATTGCCCCCCTCCTCTTCCCCCAGTTGACCAGGCCTCTTCTTGGTCTGCCTCTGAGCCACTAGCCTTCCCGGCATTTCCTCACAGGTCTTTGTAATTTTTATAGGACACTGTCTCTCTCTTCTCTGTTTCTGTCTCTCTGTACAATGCTATTTGTTACAGAAAGGCAATGGATTTATGA
Source organism: Petaurus breviceps papuanus (assembly GCF_028583685.1). NCBI lineage: Eukaryota > Metazoa > Chordata > Mammalia > Diprotodontia > Petauridae > Petaurus > Petaurus breviceps. The sequence continues at coordinate 25,360,541 of NW_027185791.1, read as the reverse complement.
TGTGAAATGATATATGTACACACATACATGCATACATACACATGTAAATTACATGCAGACATTGGGGCCATATATTTTGCTTGATTATGAAAATTTGTTAAAATATTTTTTTTCCTTTTCTTTACTCAGTTTGATGGGGATGGGGGGGGAGAGAAAATAGTTTCTTGTTATTTTAAAAAGAAGTTTGTAGGGTGCTGATATTAAATGCTGTATGTATTTTCAGATTAATTTGGTAATATTATTATTACCAATTATTGCTATTATTTATTTAGTTATTGTTTTCTTCATTAAAATAAATCTATCATAAAGGGGGAATAATATTTATGTGTATATAAAATAAAAACAAAACCAATAAAATGAAAATAATCAAAGACACTGATATAACAAATATTGACATGTACACACTTACACACTGAAGTTGCTTTTTGTTAAAGGGGAAAAGGATAATTACGTAGATGATACAACTGAGTCTTTATAATAGCTAATACAAAAACTATTAATACACTATTATTTTCAGGAAGGGGCAGTTAGTGGATTGAGTACTGGACTTGGAATCAGGAAAATGCATCTTCATAAGTTCAAATGCAGCCTCAAAAAGTTATTGACTATGTGACCCTGGGTAAGCCACTTAACCCCATTAATTTCAGTTTCCTCATCTATAAAATTAGCTGGAGAAAGAATTGGCAAACTACTCTAGTATCTTTGCCTAAATGGGGTCATATAAAGTTGGCCATAACTGAAATACCTGAACAACTATATATATACATATACATATATATATATAAATTATTATTTTTCATTTGGATTTCTTCTGCAAGACTCTCACCTTACATAGAATTAATAACCTTATGAGTATCTACAGGTACTAAGCAAACAAAAACAAAAACAAAACCCAAAGACAACTCTCACAATATAAAATAAAAATATACAAGATTTTTAAAGTGATACATTATGCAAATAATGTCACTGCAAATTATACAGGGGTGTTTTGAAATAGCCTTTACAACAAATATATATTTCTCTAATTAATGTACTCACTTGATTTAGACAAAATGTGCCTTACTAGGAATGTGGTTGTCATACTTTTAATATTTAAATGAGCAAGGTAGCTTTCCAACTACTGATACATATATATTAATATACACATAAATATACATAAATATTATAAAAAAAATATACATATATTAATATAAGTATATACATATGTATACACACATATATAAACTCAAAGATAAGTAAGGTACATTTTTTTTTTAATTTAGGCAACTAATGGTTCAGTGGATAAAATGGTGGGCCTAGGGTTAAGAAGAACTGAGTTCAACTTCCATCTTACATACTTACTAACCATGTGACCCTTGGCAAGTCTTTTAAACTCTGTTTGCATCAATTTTCTCAACTGTAAAATGATAATTAATAGCACCTAGCATGTAAGATGAGGATCAAATAAGATAATAATTTTTAAAAAAATGTTTATCAGAGTGCCTGGAACATATATTAGGCACAACATAAATGCTTATTTTCTTTCCCTTCTCCTTACACTTGATGTGTGGCATTAATTCAAACCATACAAAACACACTGAATTAGTCAAAGAAAATGAAAAGCTAATCATTAAAGGCAACTTGTTTTGAATCCTGAGAATCACTTTTATTCCTCTATATTTTATAAAGTTATTAGCTAGGGACAGTTTTTGGACATTCATCAACATTCTCATAGAACAGAAAGAATATATTATTCTAGTATAGAGGAATTTAAAAAAAATTACTTTTACATAAAACCCAAACATAAAATGTTTCCATTTCTAGATATTTAAATTATTCTCTTGCTTTCATTATATAAAATTCCTTCCATTAATGTATACTCTTTGTTCAGAAAAAGTGGTTCAAAGGACTTTAGTAAATCTGGAAAGTCAATAAAATACTTTTATTTCAAAACATACTCATACACACAAACATATAAAACATATATCAAGAAACAGAAAATGAGGCTGTAACATCAGCCTGAAAGAACATTCTATTTGTCTTTTGGTGATTTATATTAAAGCCCTTTTTTTCTTTAGTAAAATATTAGAGCTCTTCCCAATGATTTGTCAATATGTAGTTGGATTCAAAAACACTTTAGAGATCACCTAGTATATTTCCATCCATCATATTGAAAGAGAGGCTCACATTACAAAGAGATTTTTATGAAAATTTAGTAATTTGCAGTGAATGCTTATATTTGGAAAATCATATTGTTTATGATATCATCTGTTCCTTAGAGGAACCATGTTATTACAGATTAATATGTAGCTAAAACCTATAATTAATATGCTTGAATGCATTAGCAAAACTTCATGTGAAGAATATCTTGGCCTATTTCAGTTTAATTAGAGTTTACTATAAATTAGTTCAATCATTATGAGAATGATACTCCTCAAACAAAAAATAAATATAACAAAACAATAGCTAGAGAGAGGGAAGGTGTTGAAGAAACAGTGATGTCCAGGAGTTGCACTTTAGTTGAAGACAATAAATAAACAAGCAAATGAATGAATGGACAATTCAACCAATTAATCAGTCTCTCTTACCATCATTGAAGATAACATAAATTAGCAATGAGAGGGAACAATGCTCAGAGTTTATTCCTAATTTTCATTCTTTTTCTCAATTTTTCATTTTCTATTTTGCTAAGATTTCATTTTTATTTATCTCTGACTCCCTCTAGTCAGGGGTTTCTTAACTTGGTATTGATAGATGGAATTCAAGAGGTCCATAAGCCTATAGGGGAAAAAATTACATTTTTATTTTCATTAACCTTTAACTGAAATTTAATATTTTGTCAGTTATGAGTTTCTTTTTATAATAACATTATTCTGAGAAAGGATCTATAGGCTTCACCAGACTGACAAAGATATTCATGACTCAAAATGTGTTAAAATCATTTCTAGATAAAATAATGAAGAAATCCACTTATGCCCATTATTTCCTCTTAATAATAATTTAATATACTTATGGATATCATATAGAGATAAATTTGGAAATGGTTGGTTATTCATTATGAAAATGTATTTTTAGTGAATCACACTTCCAAAAAATGTTGTTACTTCAATTCACCAGAGAGAGTTCTAATGGCATAAGAAGGGCAGGAATTCATCAAAAATTTTAGATGAATGATAGTTGTATTTGTATATCACCTTAAAATTAAGAAAGTATTGTCTTTCTAGGCAGTAGGTAGCTAAAGTATTATAATACTAATTTGAATTTGTTTGTATTTTTTTTTGTTTTGCTTTTTGGAGGGAGAAGGAAGGGCAATTGGGGTTAAGTGACTTGCCCATGGTCACACTGCTAGTTTTATGTTAAGTGTCTGAGGTCAGATTTGAACTCAGGTCCTCCTGACTTTAGGGCTGGTGCTCTATTCACTGCACCACCTAGCTGCCCCAATTAATTTGAATTTGAAGATCCCTTTGTATTGTCAAAGATAGCAAGTACTTAGCACTTAGTAACTGATCAAGCCTCTGTTGGGGGAAAAGAAGGTATGAACTCTTGTCTCCTGTTACTGATGTAACAGGAAGGGGTTGGCTGAAATGGGAAGCTAATGTGTGTACATAAGGAAAAGCCCCAGGAAGGGGAAGTCAGAATTTCTTGGGACCAGCATCAGGAGGCAGAGCAGCTACAGAAGAGAAATGAGAATTGAGAACTGAGTCAGAATTTCCTGAGAACTTGTGGTTGGCAGAGCTTGTTCTGAAGAGGGGCCCAGGAGATCAGGAGGCCAGGAGCTCCAGAGCTCCATCCCTCCTCCCCCCTAGCCCAGGCTGGATAAGATGGTTCTGATTTTTTGAATGTGCTGCAGAAGACAGAAGCATGACCAGGATGCTAAGACTTTGTCTGTTTGCGGCTTGGTTGAGCTTTGATTTCCCAGGAACAGAAATTGTGAAGGATTTGGCATGGAACAGACCCTGTGAACTTCAATGAGGAGAAGGAGCTGTCTGCCTTTGAATCCATGTGGCTGTTTGGTGGATTCAGGTAGGAGCTAGCATCATGGGAGGGGCTCTAGACAATCTGAGAGACCACCCTGAAAGAAGACTTTACTTGGATACTGTATACTGACTGAGGAATTATAAATTAACTAGTGACCTAGGGGTGGAGAGTCTGTGTATTTTCTAAGGATTGTACTTAGTGATTAATGATACTTAGCAATTGATTGCTGAATAAGTGACTGACTGAGTTAACTTAGTGTGCCCCATGAGTGGAAGACTTTGACTATTATACTTTGAGATGATTGTTCTTTTTTCAAAACTTTGTGGCCACTATGGTGAAAACTATGTGGCCATTTTAATGATAAAGTATTGTGAATACTATATTGTGATTTTCTGTGATAAGTTGTGATATTGTGAGTGCTATATCTTGATTTTCTGTAAATATTTTGCTTTGATTTGTTATGGAATAAATAGAGTGTTCGCTATACTGTGTAATCAGAATCTTAAAAGCTGTTCACAGTAGTATTATTCTGGAAAGATGCTCTTGCATGGCATTACAAGTATTTGCCCTCATTTGACCAAATGAAGGAACTGAGTTTCTATGACTATAAGTGGCTTGGTCATGATCATGTAGTTATTGGGTATTTAAGCTGAAATTTAAACATAGATATTCAATGCTTGTTCCTTTAATACTTTTCTGTGCCTTTTTTTGCCCTAGAAAGTTTTCTTCAATTAAATCCACTCACTACTGATTGATTACTCCATTATATTAAAGTTTTCCCAGAAATCTTAGTGCCATTTTAAGCTCATTAAGCTAAAATGCATCCTATATATCTTTCCTACATTGCATACACTCTCTAAGGTGCTTAATTGATAGTACTTTTCATTCTTTTCATAAGAAAATTTTCCTTCCAGAGAGATAGTATTGTCCCCCCAATGCAGTTTGCCAGGGTCCCAATCAATACCCTTGGCACAAACAAACCAAGGCATATTTCTATCAGAGAATTCAAACAAACATGTATTAATTATTAGTCTCTATGCTTCAAGTCTCTCCACTCAAATTGATTTTGCAAATAACTGCCAAAGTGATTTTTGTAAAGCAATGATTTTGTATGTCACTCTCTTAATCAATAAACTGTAGTGGTTAACTATGATCACTAGGAAAAAAATATAAACTCCTATGTTGATAATTTAAATCTCTCCATTTGTACTTGATCTACTTTTCCCATCTTACTATGCTTTAGTCTGCTTTATGTCTTCTACTGTTGAACCAAATTTGCAGTGAATGTTGCCAAATTGGCCTTCTGTCATTTTTATTATATGGCATTCTGTTCCCTTTCTTCATACATTTCCATTGGATATTTCCCATGCCTACAATGTAGTCCTCATCACCTTGAAGAATCACTGCTTTTATACAGGGCTCTACTGAAGTACTACCTTTGCCATTAACCTTTTTCTTTTCTCCTTTGTCCAGCTTTTAGCACTTGCCCCTCTCCCATAAGCATACTTTGTATTTGCATAGAGAGATATATAGACATATATAAAAATAAAGTTATATAGAGATATAGTTGTAGGTATAGGCATAGGCAGGCAGAAACAGAGACAGTGATAGAGATGATAAAGATAGATATTGTCTACTCCATTTGAATGGGAGCCACCTGCAGCTAGGGACTCTTTCGCTTTTGTCTTTGGGTACCTATTACTTAGCAATGTGCCTGTCACAAAGGGAGAAGAGTGATTGGACCTGTAATTCTATTGGTCAAGAAATCTCTCAGACCAGAAGTAAACTCCTTCAACCAATACAAGTCAACACTTTCTCTGCCACTCATAGTCAGAGTGGCTTGGTACATGGAGTGGTTAAGTGATTCACTCAAGGTTCACATGTTGTCAATAGTCCTCATAAGAAGATTAGCTTCTCTTTTTTTTAATGCTTTATTAACTTCTGATTTACATCATTCGTTTCCTCCAGATTTTGAGTTACAAATTTTCTCCCCGTTTTTCCCCTACCCACCGCCCCAAAATAGCAGTCCCACAGGATATCTCCTCTTCCAATCTGCTCTCTCCCATATTTTCTCCCATACCCCTTTCGACTTTTTCAGTGGATCTCTATGCCCAAGTGCCTGTATATCTTATTTCCCAATTACATGTAAAATAGTATTAATGGTAGTATATATAGACACACACATATACATATTTGAATATTTGATTTCAAAACTTTCAATTCCAGATTCATTCCCTTCCTTCCCCATCACCCACCCCTACTGGGAAGATAGGTAGCTCAGTATAGGTTGCACATGTGTTGCTAATGTAAAACAATAACATAGTAGATACATTGTAAAAGACTAATTACACTTCCCTCCCTCCCATCCCACCTCCCACCCTCTCTACTCTCCACTTTGATCCCTTCTATTTTCAAAAGTGAGTGCTTCCAACCTCCCCCCACCCCCAGCCTACCCTCCCATCTATCATCCCCCCTCTCGTCCCCTTCCCACCCTATTCTCCTGGAGGGTGAGATACCCTATTTAGTGTGTATTTCACTCCCTCCTCAAGCCAGATTCAATGGGAATAAGGTTGACCCATTCCCCTTTGCCTTCCTATTCTTCCCCTCCATTGTAACCTTTTTCCCTTGCCTCTTCTGTATGAGATAGTTTACCCCAATTTGTCTCTCCCCATCTCCTCTCATTATATTCCTCTATCACCTCTTAATTTCACCTTTTAAATATCATTCCTTCCTGTTAAATTAGACCTGTGCCCTCTATCTATGTATACCTGTAAACATATATACACATATTCACATATGTATTCATATGCCCATATACCCTCATATACAGACAAATTATATATATATATATATATATATATATATATATTTCTAATCCCGTCAACTACTGAGAAAAGTTTCATAAGTTACAATTATTGTTTTTCCATGTAGGAATGTTAATAGTTCAACTTTGATAAGTTCCTTATGATTCCTTTTCCCTGTTTACCTTCTCATGCTTCTCTTGCTTCTTGTGTCTGAATGTCAAATTTCCTATTCAACTCTGGTTTTTTCAGCAAGAATGCTTGAAAGTCCTGTATTCCACTGAATGACCATATTTTCCCCTGAAAGATAATACTCAGTTTTGCTGGGTAGGTGATTCTTGGTTTTAATCCCAGCTCCTTTGACCTCCGGAATATCACATTCCAGGCCCTTCGATCCCTCAGTGTAGAAGCTGCCAGATCCTGGGTTATCCTGATTGTGTTTCCACAATATTCAAATTGTTTCTTCCTGGCTGCTTGTAATATTCTCTCCTTAATCTGGGAATTCCGGAACCTGGCAATAATATTCCTAGGAGTTTCCTTTTTGGGATCTTTTTCAGGAGGTGATTGGTGGATTCTTTCAACCTCTATTTTGCCCTCTGGTACTAAAACATCAGGGCAGTTTTCTTTGAGAACTTCCTGGAGGATGATTTCTAGGTTCTTATTTTGATCATGGCTTTCAGGCAGTCCAATAATTTTTAAATTATCTCTCCTGGATCTATTTTCCAGGTCAGTGGTTTTTCCCATGAGATATTTCACATTGCCTTCTATTCTTTCATTTGTTTGGATCTGTTTAACAGCATCTTGATTTCTCATAGAGTCATTAGCTTCTATTTGCTCCAATCTAATTCTGAAGCAATGATTCTCCTCATTGAGTTTTTGAGATTCTTTTTCCATCAGGCAAATTCGGCTTTTTAAGGCATTCTTCTCCTCATTGCCTTTTTGGGCCTCCTTTGCCATTTGAGTCAGTCTGTTTTTTAAGGAATTCTTTTCCTCAGTCAGGCTTTTGACTCTCATTTCATAATTTTCTTGCATTGTTATCATTTCTCTTCCCAATTTTTCCTCCACTTCTCTTATTTGGTTTTCAAAATCTTTCTTAAGGTCTTCTATGGCCTGTAACCAGCTTGTATTTTCCTTTGAAGCTTTTGGTCCAGGAGTTCTGACTTCACTGTTTTCCTTCTGTTCCATGCCTTGCTCCTTATTGTCCCCAAAATAGGAGTGTAATGTTGGAATCTTCTGTCTGCTTTCTTTCCTTTGCCTGCTCTTTTTGCCACTCAATTACTTGACTTATGGGCTTTTTTGCCACAGTAGGACTCTGCCACCAGACAGGGGAGCTTTCGTCCCAAATGCTGGAGTTTTCTCAGCTGCTGGAGGTATTAGATGGGTGCCCTCTCTGAGCTCTCAACACGCTCTGGAAATCTGGACACACATCCCAGCACCTCCACCCTAGACTGCAATCCAGATCCAAGCAGGTTAAAGCAAAAGTGATTACCCCTCAGACTGGTTCTTGCTCCCCCTACACTCTGTAGGCCAAGAACTGAAGGTGCCACGTGGCGCTGGCTGGCTGTGCCAGAGTCCCACTGGCTTTTCGTCTCAGGGGTAAAAGCCAAGCACTCCCACTTATTGGTCCCAAAGTTCAGACTGTACTGACCTCTCACTTTGTCCTTTGCATCTATGTGTTGATAAATCTGGAAATGGCCACAGCTGCTGCTGATCTGGAGTCCCTCTGGCCTGGGCTGGTCAGGCCTGCCCTGTGGCTAAAGCCTAGGTGTGGGGCTGGGCTTGGCTCCCAGAATGCTGTGCTGGCTTCCTGCCAACCTGCCAGGCTGTCCTCATTGGGAGGTTAGATTCTCTGTGTCATTTTGTGGGTTCTGCAGCTCCAATGTTTGTTTAGATTCCCCTTTTTACATGGATTGGGGAGGGTGGAAGCCAGAGCCACGGGAAGGTCATGCTTCTACTCTGCCCAAGATTAGCTTCTCTTGCTCACTAAGGCTAAGTATAGGCAACATAGGAAATCAGGCAAAATAGAATTGTTCGTGGCTTCCCTAAACTGTTCTTTCAAGTGTGACTGAAGAGGTCGTTGCATTGGTGCCCTTGAGCCCAGGTATTCCTGGTTTTGAGGCCAGCTCTCCATTCAGTATGCCACATCATTTATGAAGCACATATCTGTAATCAACAAACACGTGTTGACTTACTTACTAACCACATCTTGTCTGCAAGCTCTAGTCTTGGTGATAGGAATAGAAATTAAAAAGTGAAATGATCTTTAGCATCCAAGAAATTGCGTTGGTGGTAAATTGTCATCAGAAGTCAGTTGTTTGGTTTACTCTCTATTCTACAGCTTGGCAGCTGGGTGGCACAGTGAATAGAGTGCTGGGGCCTGGAATCAGGAAGACTCATCTTCCCGAGTTTGTATCTGACCTCAGACACTTACTAGCCCTGTAACTCTGGGCAAGTCACTGAACACTGTCTTAATTCTTAATCTGTAAACTGAGCTGGAGAAGGAAATGGCAAAGCTTCTCAGTGTTTTTGCCAAGAAAACCCTAAATAGTGTAACAAAGGGGAGGATGCAACTGAAAAATGATGTAACAAAAAAAAATCTATACAGTTTCCAGTAAAACCTAATGTATAAGAGTTTAACAAAGCACATTCAACAGAAGAGAGCACATAGGCATAACCATCCAGCTTACCACAGGCCTGTGAACAGTCCTGTCCCAAAGACATGCCTCCACTCTGTTTATTCTTCCAATGTGATCACCTCTTCAGTCACAATTTGAAGAACAGTTTGGGGAAGCCATGGACAATTCTGTTCTGCCTGATATGCTATGCTGCCTATACTTAGCCTTAGTGAGCAAGAGAAGTTAATTTTCTTATTAGGATTACTGACAACAGATTCACCTTTCTCCTCTCATAGATACATTGACCTGCCTCCTTGATTGAGGTAACACGTGAGTGTAGGTCATCTTTATTTTTTTTTAATTTTCTCACAATATGTAATAGAGTGTTTTGAGTTCAGTAGATAAGAAATAATAATAATAATTATTATTATAATAAAAGTGGTTCTGTGGTGACAGAATATGGAACATTGAGGGAATGCCCTTCGTTATAGACAAGTCCAAATTGTCCAGACTTGTTTACACAATCTATAATCCATATACAACAAATGAACAGGCCCTGCTCTTGTTGACCTATTTATTTTAGCTACCTTTACAACTGACCCAGAATTTTGCATGATCGATTCTGCTACAACAACCAGTATTGATTGTGAATAACAGGAAATGAACAGAGTGCCTATGCCTCCATCTAGCTCATGGGCTCTATATTCATGCCTACCAGTTTCTATACTTAGTATATAGTCGTGTCCTCTCTAAGTATTTCATTTCTTTACCAAGACCCATTTCCTAGTTCCATTAATCCAGATCCCTACTTCTTACCTCCTGAATGAATTTTCATGTCCACCTTCAGGAAACAATGGAAATATTTTTTGTATTCATTTCATTTATTTATTTTGGGAAAAAAAAAGTTATCTAGTTAACTGAAGACATTTACTGCTAAAATATTGGTGTCTGAGATTTTTCTTTTTGTCCTAAGGGTATTTGGAGACTTTAAAAGCTGCTACAGTTTTCATAGAGTAAATATCAGGAAAAAAAGCTTAAGTCAGTACCGAAAAATGGAAATAATTTGAAATAGTGGGAACAGAGAAAAATGAACTTGAATGAAGAGAAAACAGTCATATTTCAAAAGAGTTTTTAACTCACAAAATATTACTTAAGGACTAGAGAGAACATTTTATTTTTCAATTATTCTAAAGATATTTTCTTTTTAAAAGATAACTTTTTTTTAATTTCTACTTTGCTCAAATCCACAAACATCTAGGAAATATATTAGAAGTGAAAATATAACAACACACTGATAGAAAAGTTAAAAAAAATCATAGAAACAATACAGTCAGTGGCACTCTCTTATTGCCTTTATTGAATTGCCCATTCAATTTCAGTCTTGTCCAAGTGAATTCATTTTTCATTAGCCTGGATGACTTCAGGCTCCTTAAAGAACAGCTGATATAATTTAACTATAGAGTCTCACTCAAGTTCTTTCTAAATTGGCTTACAGGTCGAACTATGTACCTGGTATTCTATAAAAATGTTTTTTCTTTGCCAAGATTGCTTTATTTCTTTGTCTTTATGTCTTTTACTTTCATTAAGGATTCGTATGCAAGTTAAAGACTAAAATCGTTGTACTCATCTATAAAACATGGTTATTTAATTAAGGAAATGTGTTGCAGTGGAGTTGGTTGAAGAGTCCACTTCTTTGGAGCTCAGTTTCTCCATTTGTAAAATGAGGAGGTTATACAGGGATGGGGACCCTGTGGCCTCAAGGTAGCATGTGGCCTTCTAGGTCCTTGGGTGTGGCCTTTAGACCAGGTTCAAATTGGACAGAACAAATCCTTTCATTAAGGGGATTTCTTTGTGTGAAATTTGGTTTCAGTCAAAGGGCCAAAATTGAAGACCTTAGATGTTCACCTGACACCTTGGGACAACTGGTTCCCCACCCATAGCAGACTATCTCTAGACTCTTTTATTTCTAAAAGTCAGCCAGTCTATTCTAGTTAAAGAAGATCTGAATTTGAAACTCGCTTCACACACTAGTTGTGTGACCCTGAACAAATAACTTAATCACATTATGCCTCAGTTTCCTTATCTGCTAAAAAAAGGATAATAATTGCACCTACCTGGTAGGGTTATTGTGAGGATCAAATAAGTTAACGTATGAAAAGCACTTTGCAAATCTTAAAGCTTTATATAAAAGCTACCTATAACTCAATTTACTTGAATATTCCTGATAGGATCTATAGAGATTTTACCACTGTGGTTGGGTTCCTCAAATATCCGTGGTTGTTGGAAATAAAAACAAAACAAAACAAAATTCAACCCTAATCATTGAAAATTGTACTTGAATCTTTCTTGGAGATCCTCTCTATAATTCCCCAAGCCCGGAATGAGATGGGTGCTGCTGGCTATTTTCATGATGGGAAGCTGCGTAGCTAGGCCATCTCAGCCGAGGCTACCTTCCTAACACAGAAAGTGGCAGGTGGGGCATTCTTTTCAGATCTCACTACCAGTTAGGGAACAAGCATCACCCTTGGCAAGCATCAGTTCAGAGATCAGGCCTACGTTACTGCCCAGTGATTTAGACCTGGTGACTTTTGAATGGTCTGCGTATGAAGAGGGACACATATGCCGTTATTCATTGGCGTCAGATGACAGGCATTTTTACAGCTCCATGTCAAACAATGAATAATGTGACCCGAACTGATGACAGTGAAATTCAGTGTCATCATGACATCATAAAGACTCAATCTTACCAAATGCTGTCTCTGCTATCCTATATTTGAATGCATTCTCTTTTGTCACTATATGTATATCTTTTTTTTTTACATTTTGCAGTTGTGTGTATGTGTACATACACAATCTATGTATATATATATATACACATATATATCCAGAAAAATGACAAATAATTAAAACTGACTTAGTGAAGTATCTATATTATAGTCATTTTTATATTCAGCTAATGCCATAGAGACAAAGGAAGGTGAAAGATGCATAGCAGAAGTGGAATTGAGACTACGTGCCCAAAGTAGGCAGAGGAGAGCCTGGATTGATGAGAGTGACTACGTCACTCTAGTGCTACGGGCGGATTTCCATGGTAGTAGAAAACTGCTGCATAAGTAGCCAAAGGACATGTTCAGATGCTACTTATGCTCCTTACTACTGGTATGACCACAACCAAGTCACCTCAGCCTGTTCTCTCTTCATTTGTCAAATGAGATGACTGACCCTGATGATCTTTAAGGTAATTTCCAACTTCCTTCAAGATGTGGCTACTTAGAAATGGCATTTGTCATTAAAAATCTCTGATATTTCAACTTGCTTAAGTGTTGTTGTTATTTCTGTCTTAATAGAAAAGTTCCAGCATTTCTTTGACTGTTGTAAAAAGAATAGCTCCTAGCTAGAGAAAATCAACATCTTAAATAATGTACACTCGTATACTCCTAGGGCAGGCCTGCTTTCATCTTTTTTTCAGGTAAAGTGACCTGAAGGGCCATAAAATAATTGCTAGGGGCCTGCTCTGTGTGAACGGGGTTCAAACAACAATGTTATGATCTCGAAGCTCTTAAGGGGACTAAATACCTCATCAATATAAGCTTCCTGTATGTGCTTCTCAGTGGCTGGTATAACATTTGATTTTGCTTAAGGGAAAATCCTTGGATTCAAGTAAGTCCACAGTGAACAGAAATATCCATGGCCTTATTGATTTACCAAGTGGATTCTTAGGTCAGCTGTGGAAATAAATCAGTCTGGCTAGTTTTGAATTTGAGCAGCTGACATTGTCTCAACATCTGAAATAAGCAAATGCAATGGGAAGAATCTCAAATTTCTATAAAAGGAAAGTTTATTTTCTTGAGTAGCTTAAAAGTCTTCCAAATAACTCTTTCCCCTGGTGGTGTAGGAATTAAAGCTGACAAACATTCCTTAAGCCTTCACTGTGGAGAGAGCAGTTGATAGGCATTATTCCTTAAGGGTGTTTTGATAAGTCGTGTTTCCTGACCTACAGAAATTGAGTCTCTTGAGCCAACTAGATGATGCAGTTGATAGAACACTGGACCTGGGGTCAAGAAGACCCGAGTTCAAATCCAGCCTCAGAGATTTTCTGTGTGACGCTGGTAAAATCATTTGGCATTTGTTTGCTTCAATTTCCTCAAATGCAAAATGGGATGATAATAGTACCTGCTTCCCAGGGTTGTTATGAGGATCAAAAGGGAATTATATTTTTAAAGCACTTAGCACAGCTCCTGGCAAAGAGTATTATTTGTCCTTCATTTTCAAAGAAGACCAATGTCATCCCAGGGTGATATCTTGACTCTTGCATGAATTGGATTTAAGTGAGGGAGAATTGAACAAAGTTATTAACCTCGCCCTCTCTTCCAGTCACTGAAATCCAGTGGCAAGACTGGATGGTGGCCCAAGATGCTGTGAATGACCTTGGCATCTTCAATGTCTGAGCAAACTCTAAATAGCCTATAGCACATGCTTCAGCTCCCTTCATGGCCCTCTGGAACAAACTGCTCTCATCCACCCATTCCATTGTCACGTGCCTGGGGCAGCCACTCCTCTAACTTACCAAAGGTGTGGAGGCCAATTGGTTAGCATCAACCTGCTTTAGCCCGTCTGTTGAGAAGGTCTTAGCTGTGTGTAGCCCCTGAGCATGTTACAACTTCTTGGAGCTGTAGGTGAGAGTTGAATGAAGGTGAAGACCAAAGGTAGATAAGCAGCCCTGAAAAGGGCTGGGTAAGTGCTCATGCCAGAGGTGCTAGTTCTTCCTGAACACCCCATACACGCCGGGTGGGCACTCAACGAATGCTTATTCCTTCATAGGACTTTCAGCCTGGTAATGAGTGTGTGACAAATAACCAAATGTTTTTGAGGCAACATAATTCATACTATCAATAATATACATTGTCTGATTGCCTATTTTCATACTCCATTTTTTAAAAAGGACAACTAGGAATTTAATAGTCAGAGATGATGGGTCATTCCAAAACCACCAGAAATTTAAATTGCTTCCAGTTTTATTTAAGCAAATATTACTATTACAAAAACACATGAGTACAAAATGCTTTCCTTTTCTTTTCATGGCCCTCTCAGTGTCACTCTATACAACAGAATAGGTAGGTGAAAAGATTTGCAATTGTGTTTTCAGCTTGATTTCCAGAAAAAAGTTCCTACTAGTTTATAAGACTGCCAGCAATGAACATATGCACCCTTTTCTCCATAACTTCATCATCATTGTATCATGGTTTGTAATTATTTTTGCCAACTGTATAAGTTTGAGGCAAAGCCTCAAAATGTTTTTCATTTGCATATCATTGAGTGAAGTGAACATTTTCTATAGTAATAATATTTTACTAATTCATTTAAATAATTGTTTTCATATTCTTGCAATATTAAATTTACATTTTTCCATGAAAATTGTCTGTGTCCTTTGTATTTATTTTGTATTTATTCATTTTTAGTTTTTTCATTTCCACAAGATTCTGAGTTCCAAATTTTCTCACCATTTCTCCCCAAGATGGCAAGTGTACTGATTACCCCCTTACCCAGTCTTCCCTTTCTTCTATCTCCCCCCATCCACCACCTTCACCCTTCCCCTTCCCTTTCTTGTAGGGTAAGATGGATTTCTATACACCATTGCCTGTATATCTTATTTCCTGTTTGCATGTAAAAACAAATGTTTAAGATTTGTTTTTAAAACTTTGAGTTCCATACTCTCTCCCTTCTTCCCTGCTCAGTCACTCCTATTGAGAAGACAAGCAATTATATATATGTTATACACGTATAGTTATGAAAAACATTTCCACAGTAGTCATATTGTGAAAGACCCTATTTCCATCCATCCTATCCTTTCCTCCATTTAGTCTATTTTCTCCTTTCCTCCTTTCATTTTTCAAAAGTGTTTGTTTCTGACTACCTCTTCCCACAATCTGCCTCCCTTCTATCATCTCCCCCTCTTTTCCTATTCCCCCTACTTTCCTGTAAGGTAAGATACCCAGTTGAGTGTGTATATTATTCCCTTCTTAAGCCAAATCCAATAAGAGTAAGGTTGACTAATTTCCTTTCACCTTTCTGCTCTTCCTGACCATTGTAACAGCTTTCTCTTGCCTATTTTATGAGATAATTTACCCTATTATATCTCTCCCATTCTCTTCCTTCTCCCAATGTATTCTTCTCTCACTTCATATTCAACTCAACCTGTACTCTCTGTCTATGTATACATATACATACTAACAAACATACATAAAAACATACACACAAACACACATATATACACATTCTCCTCAACTATCCTACTACTGAGAAAAGTCTCATGAATTACAAATATCATCTTTCCATGTAGGAACATGGACAGATTAAATTTGATAAGTTCCTTATGATTTTTCTTTCCTGTTTACCTTTTCATACTTCTTTTACTTCTTGCATTTGAAAGTCAAATGTTCTGTTCAGCTCTGGTCTTTTCATCAAGAATGCTTGAGTAGCCAAGATGGCAGAATAAAAGTGGGAACTTGCTTGAGCTCCTACTCCAGTCACCTCAATACCTGTAAAAAGTGACTCTAAACAAATTTTAGTGTTATAGAGAGAAATAATTTTCCTTCTGAAGTCAGTGTGGCAGGCTGGCAGGAAGGGTCTATAGCACCAACTTGGGAGCAGACTGCAGTCACACATGAGCCATGCCGGCTCAAACCCACAGCACAGACTGGCCAGAGCACATTTCAGGGGACTGATAAACTGACAGCTGTGGTAGTTTCCAGACTTCTCAAACCATAAATGCTAAAGACAATGTAAAAGGTCAATGGGGAACTCTATTTATGGGTGGGAGAAAAGTAGTGTCTGGCCCTTGCCCCTGGGGTGGTAGATGTGGTAGTGACTTTGGTGGCAGTGCCATGTGGCTGCCATTTTAGCTCCATGCCTACAAATCATAGGGGGGCCAAGGGATCATTCAGAGGGTAATTACTTTTACTTTAAACTTCTTTGGTTTGGGTCCCAGGCTTGAGTGGAGATTCTGGGGTGAGGATTGCTAGCAAGGCAGAGCTTGTTGCAGCAGTAGAGAGCTCACACTCCTCACAGTTCTGAGGCAAGTTCATAGAAGAAGCTCTGACAACATCTGCACAAAACCTAAGAAATTAGGGACACAGAACTCTCCACACTGGAAGCAGAGTTCTACCATGGCAAAGAGCTCAAATGTCAAGTAATTGACTAGCAAGATGAGCAAAGAGAGGAAGTACAATCAGATTATAGAATCCTTTTTGGGGGACAAAAAGAATCAAAGCATAGAACTAGAAAAAGACAATAAAGACAAAATTATTCCACCAAAAGCCTCCAAGATAAATATGAACTGTTTGCAGGCCATGGAGGAACTGAAGAAGGATTTTGAAAAAGAAATAAGGGAAATAGAGGAAAAAATTGAAAGAGAAATGAGAATGATGCAAGAAATCATGAAAAATGAGGAAACAGCCTGCTAAAGGAGAAACCCAAAATACTGAAGAAAATAACACCTTAAAAAAAGACTAACTCAACTGGCAAAAGATGTGCAAAAAGCCAATGAAGAAAAGAATGCCTTAAAAAGCAAATTTGGCAAGATGGAAAATGAATTCTAAAAACTCACTGAAGAAAATATTCCTTCAAAATTAGATTGGAGCAAATAGAAACCAGTGACTTTATGAGAAATCAATATATAAAAAGATCCAAACAAATGAAAAAAAAATAGAAGGCAATGTGAAATATGTCATTGGAATATCATGGAGCTGGAACATAGATCCAGGAGAGATAATTTAAAAATCATCAGACTACCTGAAAGCCATAATAGAAAAAAGAACCTAGACATCATCTTTCAAGAAAATATGAAGCAAAATTGCTGTGATATTCTAGAACCAGAGGGTAAAATAGAAATTGAAAAAATTCATCAATCACCTCTTGAAAGAGATCTCAAAAAGAAAAGTCCTAGTAATATTATAGGCAAATCCCAGAGTTCCCAAGTCAAGGAGCAAGTATTATAAGCAGTAAGGAAGAAACAATTTGAGTATTGTGGGAAAACAGTCAGAATAACACAGAATCTAGCACCTTGTACATTAAAGGGTCAGAGGGCTTACAATATGATATTCTAGAGGTCAAAGGAGCTAGGATGAAACCAAGAATCACCTACTCAGCAAAACTGAGTGTAGTACTTCAGGGGAAAATATGGTCATTCAGTGAAATAGAGGACCTTCAAGTATTCTTGATGAAAAGACCAGAGCTAAACAGAACATTTGACTTTGAATCACAAGAAGCAATAAAAGCACAAAAAGGTAAACAGGAAAGCAAAATCACAAGGAACTTATTAAAGTTGAATCATTTACATTCTTACCTGGAAAAAACAATATTTGTAACTCATGAGACTTTTCTCAGTATGAGGATAGTGGGAGGGAATATATGTATATATGTATTCATACATATATATGTATTTCTGAGTGGGTGTATATGTGTGTGCTTATATGCATGTACATGTATAAATAGAGAGAGGCAAAGGTTGAGTTGAATATGAAGGAATGATATCTAAAAAATAAAAGATGAGAGAGGAAAATATAGGGAGAGGGAGAAAGGGAGAGAGAGAATAAGGTAAATTATCTCACATAAAAAGACAAGAAAAAGTTGTTACAATGGAGGGGAAGAACAGGGAAGTGACAGGGAATGAGTCAACCTTACTCTCATTGGATTTGGCTTAAGGAGGGAATAACATACACACTCAATTAAATATCTTACCCTACAGAAAAGTATGGGGGAAGGGGACAAGAGTGGGGATGATAGAAGGGAGGGCAGATTAAGAGTGAGGGTTGTTATAAGCAAACACATATGAAAAGTGACAGGGTCAAAGGAGAAAATAGAATAAAGGTGAGGCACGGCAGGATGGAAGGAAATATAGCTAGTTTTTCACAACATGACTACTATGGAAATGTTTTGTATAACTACAGATGTATAAACTATATTGAGTTGTTTGTCTTCCCAGTAGGGGTGGGTGAGGAGGGAAGAATGGAGATAATCTGTAAATCAAAGTTTTAAAAAGAAATGTTAAAAATTGTTTTTACCTGCAACCTGGATATAATATATACAGGCAATAGGATATAGAAATTCATCTTTCACTACAAGGAAGAAAGAGGGGAAGTGAGGGGGACATAACAGAGAGCATATTTGGGGAAGTGGTAATCAGTATGCTTGTCCTCTTGGGTTATGGGCTAGGGGAAATACAGGGAGAAAATTTGTAACTCAAAATTTTGTGGAATTTAATGTCGAAAATTAAAAAATAAATAAATAAATTAAAAAATGAACAAACAAAAGAATGTCTGAAAGTCCTCTATTTCATTGGATATTCATATTTTCCCCTGAAGTATTATACTCAATTTTTCTGGGTAGGTGATTTTTGGTTTTAATCCTAGCTCCTTTGACCTCCTGAATATCATACTCCAAGTCCTTCAGTCCCTTAATGTAGAAGCTGATAGATCGTGTGTTATCCTGATTGTATTTCCACAATACTCAAATCCTTTCTTCCTGACTGCTTGTAATATTTTCTCCTTGACCTGGGAAATCTTGAATTTGGCTATAATATTCCTAAGAGTTCTCTTTTTGCCAACTTTTTCAAGAGGTGATTGGTGGATTCTTTCTATTTCTACTTTATCCTCTGGTTCTAAAATATCAGGGAAGTTTTCCTCAATAAGTTCTTAAAAGTTGATGTCTAGGCTATTTTTCTGATCATGGCTTTCAGGTAGTCCAATGACTTTTAAATGATCTCTCCTGCATCTATTTTCCAGCTCAGTTGTTTTTAAAATGAGATATTTTACATTGTCTTCTTTTTTTCCTTCTTTTGGATCAGTTTTATAATATCTTGATTTCTCATAGTCATAAGTTTCCATTTCTTCCATTCTAATGTTGAAGAAATTGTGTTCTTCAGTGAGATTTTAGACTTCCTTTTCCATCTGTCCAATTCTGCTTTTCAAGGCTTTCTTCTCCTTCTTTGCTTTTTGCACCTCTTTTGCCATTTGAGTTAGTATATTTCTTAAGGTGTTATTTTCTTTAGTATTTTTTTTACATCTCCTTTAGCAGGCTGTTGACTTGCTTTTTATGATTTTCTTTCTTCTGTTTTTTAAATTAAATTGTATAATTATTTTTAGTTTACATCATTCATTTCTACAAGATTTTGAGTTACAAATGTTCTCCCTGTCTTTCCCCTACCCACGACCCGAAAACAGCAATCTTACACTTTATACCCTCCCCCAATCTGCTCTCTCCAATATCCTCCTCCATCACCCCTCCAACTTTCTGGGAGGGCAAGATGGAACTCCCTCCCCCAGTGCCTGTATATCTTATTTCTCAGTTACATGCAAATATATATATATATGTATATATATATATATATATATATATATATATATATATATATATATATACACACATATTTAAAATTTGACTTTAAAACCTTGAATTACAGATTCTTTCCCTTTGTCCCTTGTCACCCACCCTTATTGGGAAGATAAGCAATTTATTATAGGTTGTACATGTGCAGCTATGGAAAATATTTTCATAGTGGATATATTGTGAAAGACTGATTATATTTCTTTCCCTCCTATGCTGGACCCCCACTTGTTCTATTCTCTACTTTGACCTTGTCCCTTTTCAAAAGTGTGTGATTCTAACTATCCTCCCCCCCCCCAACTTGCCCTCCCCTCCATCATCCCCCCTCTCATCCCCTTTCCCCTAACTCTCCTGTATGGTGAGATACTCTATTTAGCATGTATGTCATTCCCTTCCTAAGCCAAATCCAATGAGAGTAAGGTTGACCCATTCCCCTTTGCCTTCCTGTTCTTCCCCTCTATCATAACAGTTTTCTCTTGCCTCTTCCATATGTGATAATTTACCCCATCCTGTCTCTCCCCATCTCCTCTCATTATATTCTTCTCTCATCTCTCAATTTCACCTTTTAAGTATCATCCCTTCCTATTCAATTGCTCCTGTGCCCTCTGTCTATGTGTACCTATAAACATATATGCATACACTCACATATGCATTCATACACAAATATACCCTCCCATATAGACATATATATGTATACACACACATATATATATATATATAGACACATACATACATTTATATTCCCTTCAACTATCCTCATACTGAGAAAAGTTTCATAAGTTACAATTATTGTCTTTCCATGAATGAATGTAAATAGTTCAATGTGGATAAATTCCTTATGATTTCTTTTCCCTGTTTACCTTCTCAAGCTTCTCTTGCTTCTTGTATATGAATGTCAGATTTGCTATATAACTCTGGTTTTCTCATCAAGAATGCTTGAAAGTTGTCCATTTCATTGAATCACCATATTTTCCCCTAAACATTATACTCAGTTTTGCTTATTCTTTGTTTTAGTCCCATCTTCTTTGACCTCTGGAATATGGTATTCCAAGCCCTTTCATCCCTCAATGTAGAAGCTGACAGATCCTGTGTTATGCTGATTGTGTTTCTGCACTGTTCACATTTTTTCTTCCTGACAGCTTGTAATATTTTCTCCTTGATTTGGGAATTCTGGAACCTGGCTATAAGATTCCTAGGGATTTTCTTTTGGGGATCTTTTTCAAGAGGTGATCCTCTATTTTGCCCTCTGGTTCTAAAACATCAGGGCAATTTTCCTTGAGAATTTCTTGAAGGATGATTTCTAGGTTCTTTTTTGATCATGACTTTCAGGTAATCCAATAATTTTTAAATTATCTCTCCTTGATCTATTTTCCAGGTTAGTGGTTCTCCCCATGAGATATTTCACATTGCCTTCTATTTTCTCATTTGTTTTTAATCTGATTAATACTATCTTGATTTCTCATCAAGTTATTAGCTTCCGCTTGCTGCAATCTAATTCTGAAGAAATGATTCTCTTCGGTGAGCTTTTAAGATTCTTTTTCCATCAGGAAAATCTGGCTTTTTAAGGCATTCTTCTCCTCATTGACTTCTTGAGCATCTTTTGGAATTTGAGTTAGTCTATTTTTAAGGTGTTATTTCTTCAGTCAGGTTGTTGGCTTTCTTTTCATGATTTCCTTGCATCATTCTCATACCTCTTCCCACTTTTCCTCCACTTTTCTCATAATCCTGCTTTAGTTCCTCAATGGCTGTATTCAGTTCATATTTTTCTTTGAAGCTTTTGGTGCAGGAGTTCTGACTTCATTGTTCTCCTCCTGTTCCATGCTTTGATCCTTTTAGTCCCCCAAAAAGGAATCCAAAGTTGGATTGCTGTGGTTGCTTTGCTTCCTTTGCTTTCTCATGTTCCACTCAATTACTTGACTTTTGAGCTTTTTGCCACAGTAGAACTCTGATTCCAGAGAGGAGAGCTTTGTCCTAAATCCCTGGGATATTCTCAGGTGCCATGTGTATTAGTTGGGTGACCTCTCTGAAGCCTTCACAGTCTCTGCCACCTGATCACATACCCCAGGACCTCCACCCAAGACAGCAAACCAGATCCAAGCAGGTTAAGGCAAGAGTAACTACCCCTCTGAATGGTTGCTTGGTCCCCCTTCAATCTGAAGGCTGGGAGCTCTGAAGCAGCTGCACAGTGGTGGTGCCATGCTTCAGCTGCTTCTCCCTTCAGGGGCAAAGTCTTGACTACACTCTCAGTCCCCCTGCTCCCAAAGTACACATTGACCTTTTACTTTGTCTTTGGCATTTATGAGTTGATAATTCTGGAAACTTTCACAGCTGCTGGTGATCTACTCTCCTGAAGTCCTTCCAGCCATGGCTGGTCAGGGTGCCCTGAGGCTAAAACCTCTGGCTCATGTTGGGCTGGAATCTTCTCCCAGCTGGCTTTAATGGACCCTTTCTTTCTGCCTGCCAGGCTGCCTTCAGCAGGAGATTTGTGTCTGTCTGTCACTTTGTGGATTCTGTAGCTCTAAAGTTTGTTTAGAGTCAAATTTTACAGATATTGGAGGTGGTTATGGGGGGAGCTCAGGGAGTTTTCCTGCTTCTATGTTGCCATCTTGGCTCCACCCCCCCCCCTTATGATTTTCTTAGATCAGTCTCATTTCTCTTTCCCATTTTTCCTCTCCTTCTGTTACTTGATTGTCCATGTCCTTCTTGAGATCCTCCATGGGCTGTTATCAGTTCATATGTTTCTGGGAGGCTTTTGATGCAGGAATTTTGACTTTGTTGTCTTCCTGTGGTTCCATGCTTTGATCCTCTTTGTTGCCAAAGGAAGATTCCATGGCCTGATTTTTCTTCCTGTCTTTTCTCACCTTGCTGGCCAATTACCCGACTTTTGAATTCTTTGCCACGGTAGAACTCTGTGTCCAGTGTGGAGAGTGTTGTGTCCCGAATTTGTGGAGTTTTGTACAGCTGTTGTCAGAGCTTCTTCTAGGCATCTACCTCAGAACTGTGAGGAGGGCTGCCTTTCCACAGTTGCCCCAAGCTCTGGCATGTCAGTGCTCCTCCTTACCCCAGGACTACCACCCAAGCCTGTGACCCAGTTCCAAGCAGCGCAAAGCAAGAATATCCTGCCTCAGCACCAGCAAAGAGATTCCTACAATTGCCCTCTGATCAGCCACTTGTCCCCCCACCATCTGTGGGCTTGGAGCTCCAGAAATAGCTGCTGCTGCTGCTGCTGCTGCTACTGCCACTATTGTTGTTGCTGCCACTGCAGTTGATGCCACCTTTACCACCCCAGGGCAGGGGACATAACATTCTCCTCTCTCACTCCAGTCCAGTGGAGTTTCCCCACTGACCTTTTGCTTTGCTTTGATGTTTGTGTGTTTAGAAGTCTGGAAACTGCCATAGCAGCCAGTGATTCAGTTCCCTGAGGTCTGCTGTGGCTGGTCTGTGTCACAGGTCTGTGCTGGTGCAGTCCATTCAGGACTACACTCCCCTCCCAGCCCTTTGGCCCACCAGGTTGTCCTCAGCTGGAGATGTGTTTCACACTGTCACTTTGTGAGTTGCACAGCTCCAAAGTTTGTTTAGAGTCATTTCCCACAGGTATTTGGAGGTGATTGGGGGACTAATTCAAGCAAGTTCTTGCTTTTATACCACCCTCTTGTCTCTGCCCCCAATTATAAAATGACCTTTGTTTTTTTAAAGGAGAAATAATTAAGGTATATCCAATAATATCAGGAACAAAAGCAAAAATGACCAGAGTAACCATTTTTTAATTTCACTTAGCATTATAAATACAATTATAGCAGGGATGATAGTGAATTTATGAAAATGAATAATTTGCTTCTTCTTGCCAGACAATTGTACTAGGCACTAGATATATAAATAGAAAGTGTAAGTAATTAAAGAGCTGCAGCATATGCTATGTTGGCAACAGCAGGAAGGATGACAAGATGAGAATACAGGACTGTTGGATAGTTGCAGGGCAGAAGAAGGAGCATGATCATGGTCTGACCACATGGAGCTGACTTTGCATTCACTTGCTAATCAGGAAAATTTAAAGGAGGAGAATTCCAGTGTTTGAGGAGATTAACTCTTTTAGAGAGCAGTGGTGGGGTTTAAGAGTAGGCATGACATCTAGATAGAAATAAATTAAGGAAATGGACATGACCCGAGAAGCATCAAACATCTCTGTTTTTCTGGTTTCATTCCTCTGTTGGGCTTTCTGGACTTTAGAACCATACCTCTATTATTCATGTTGGAACTCCCCTCAGCTCCTGGGGCTTTCTTGACATGAAACACTCTACTACCACTGTGACCTGCTGACTCTTAAATATCATTCCCTAGGAATGCCCCTTTCTGAAACTGATGAGTTTCTCCTGCATCTCTACTTGTTACTGATTTTGTAGACTTAAAAACCCATATCCCCTGTGGGGTGTCTTAATATCCCTTCTGCATCATTGCACACACACACACACATTTTACGTTCCCTTTTATTCTCTTTTCTTTATTAGAATGTACATTCTTTCAGTTGAAGGACTCTTTCTCCCTCTCTCTCTTTCTCTCCTTCTCCCTCTCATTCTCTCTCTCTCTCTCTCTCTCTCTCTCTCTCTCTCTCTCTCTCTCTCTCTCGTTATATCCCAAGTGTTTATTACAGTAAAACTTGGTACATGGAAGGAAGGATAGAAGAAGAAATAAAAGAAGAAAGGAAGGAAAGAAAGAGGGAAATAAAGGGAAGAAATAAGTATTTAAGTCCTTACTGTATTTCAATTTTCTTCCTTCCTTCCTTCCTTCCTTCCTTCCTTCCTTCCTTCCTTCCTTCCTTCCTTCCTGCCTGCCTGCCTGCCTTCCTTCCTTCCTTCCTGCCTTCCTGCCTTCGTTCCTTCCTTCCTGCCTTCCTGCCTCCTTTCCTTCCTTCCTCCCTTCCTTCCTTCCTCCCTTCCTTCCTTCCTTCCTTCCTTCCTTCCTTCCTTCCTTCCTTCCT
>NW_027185791.1:25261553-25335800 GCF_028583685.1 Petaurus breviceps papuanus | reverse complement strand
CCTTCCTTCCTTCCTTCCTTCCTTCCTTCCTTCCTTCCTTCCTTCCTACCTTCCAGTACAAATAACTGGTATATTGTACTGGATGTATATACTTGCAAGGCATCAGCATAGAGACCCAACTGAATTGATGGGAGCTGAAGAAATCATTTAAAGAGAGTATAAAGAGAAAAGGAGGTCTAGCACAGTATCACGAGAAACACCTACAGTTGAGGGATGTGACGTGGTGATGAATGAGCAAAGGTGAAAGAGAACAAGTGGTCAGAGAGGTAGAAGGATAACCAGTGAGAATTGTGTCTGGAAAACAGAGAAGAGAATAAGAGAGAAAGGTGGTCAGCACTGCCGAATGGTAGAAAGAGCAAGGGAGAGATCAAGGAAGTAGTGAACTAAGAATAGGCTATTAAGAAGACTAGAGGAAGGATTTTGGCTTATTGTTTGGATTTTATTTGGAAGAAACATGGAAATATATGCATTGTGAGAAGACAGGGAGTGTGGGCAATTCATATCCATGAAAGGAATATGTAAATTGAGGGGATTAGGGATTTGTCAAAGTGAAGACAAAAGCATTACATATGGAATATTTACCATAAAAACTACTTTAACAAAAAATTAAGATAATAATTATGATACCTAACTAACGAAAGGAAAGAGATACAACAAGAGCAGTAAAGGAATGGTTCTAAAGTTCAGAAAGTCCAACAGGGGAATGAAGGCAGGAAAATAGTGATGCATTTGAAATTTCTTGGGCAATGTCTATTTCTTTAGTTATGCCCGAAATCTGCAAAAGGCTTTGGAGAGAAAGATAGTAAAGGCAAAGGTTGGAAGAAAGGGTTCGTCTCCAATTGTGGAGAGAGTCTATGCTGTTGCTCAGTTGTGTCTGACTTGGCATGATTAGGTGGCCATATTGTCCATGATATTTTCTTGGCAAAGAAACTGCAGTGGTTTGTCATTTCCTTCTCCAGTGGATTAAGTCAGACAGAGGTTAAGTGACTTGTTCATGTTCATATAGCTACTACATGTTTGAAGTTGGATTTGAATGCAGGTCTTCCTAACTCCAGAACCAGAGTTCTATCCAGTGAGCCTGAGAAACTATGGTACCTTATTAAATGGAAAAGAGAAAAAAAAAAAAACGAATCATTGTCTAGTGGATAAAGATGCTTTGGAAAAGTAGAATGTAGAGGTGTCTAAAGGTGAGGAGAAGAAATAAGCAAAGAGTTTTAAAATTCTTAATAAACAAGAAGAAGAAAAATAGGTGAAAAGATAATTAAAATTGGGAATATTAAGTTTATAAGAAATATAAATTATATTTAAATTTTGTTCCCTAGAGAATGAACTGTCAGTATTTATGTTATAGAGCTAATTTTTATAATTATTAACAACTATACATAGTGTGAATACTGAAAACATAAAAAATCTATGCAGATGTAAATTCATATTGTCTTTCTGTCAGCTATCTTTTTTTCTCTAAACTTTAGTCCTATTCTCCCAGACTCTTTCAAATGTATATACTCCTTAGCCCGGTTCAGTGGCATGTTAAAAAATATTGTTTCACATGAAAGAGAGGCATGTGGGCATGCAGGTAAGAAGGAAGGAAGGAAGGGAAGAAAGAAGGGAGAGAGGGAAGGAGGAAAGGGAAGAGGAGGGAGGAAAGGAAGAAAAGAAGGGAAGGAGGGAATGACGATCATAGGAAGAGGATGGAGGAAGGAAGAAAGTGAGGGGAGAAGGGAGGAACAAAGAGAGGAGGAAAAATCCAAACACCCCAGACAAAAAAAAAGTTCTGAAAGAATTTACTAACAAAAATCTTCATTTAAAGACATTACTAAAAGAAGCTGAGCAATAACTTCAACTAAATTAGTGCTATTTTTAAAACAAAACAAAACAAACAAAATCCACCTCTCTGCCTGTCTCTGTGTTTATACACACATATATGCATCACATATATATTGTTTATAATTACATATGTTTTTGCATATGTATGTAGGAGTTAGATATATGAGCTGTAAAAATAGCAGGCTAATTTCAGTTTTACTTCATTAAGTATTTTTATGATAAGCACATAAATGTATTTAGTTTTGCTCTAGCTTCTCATTACAAAATATTAACACTTCCTGAAGTTTCCTCCAAATCATAGGATAAATCTTGCTCCTGATGTCACAAGTTCCTAATAAATCTTTGCTTCTCCTTGACATGACTTTAGCAAGATTTTCTTGGAGTGTGTCACAAAGGCACTGCCATTGTTTTCCCATCCTGCCCTTCTTTGGTACATAAAATGCCTATTCCTTAATAGGTACTGAGTATCTTCATCATGTAGAATGAGTTCCCAGGTGCATTTGCTAGTTGTTTTTCTAGGGGATATACTATAGTTTATATATGTTAAGGTTAACTTTAAGGTATAATGAGTACTAAAATATAAATATATTCAGTAATAAAATGGTGACTCAAAGTTGAGAAGCAATAAAAAGTGAAAAAACAATGGGGAGGATTCTGATGGTCAAACTGTCTACAATAAAAGGAAGGCAAACCTCAGGTAATTAGAAACTTTGATAGTTT
Organism: Petaurus breviceps papuanus; assembly: GCF_028583685.1. Classification (NCBI taxonomy): domain Eukaryota; kingdom Metazoa; phylum Chordata; class Mammalia; order Diprotodontia; family Petauridae; genus Petaurus; species Petaurus breviceps. The sequence continues at coordinate 25,333,253 of NW_027185791.1, read as the reverse complement.
AGAAACAGAAATGTAATGTTTCATTAACTAGTTTTAATAGCTTTTGAGCTAATATTTTGATATTAGAGCAAATAAAAGTAGATTTCACTCCCTCCAGGTAACATGAGAAAAACGTGTAAAATAAATATTAAAATGAATAGATGAATGAAAGAGTATCTTTTAAACATTTACTTTGTATAAAAGACTGTGAAAACAAAAGCAAGGAAAACAAAACAAAACAAAGAAACACATGCAAATAACCCAACCAAACAAAACCCAAGATGGTTCCTGGTCTGAAAGAGCTTTCATTCTCATAGTGAGAAAAAAAGCTGCAAATCTCATGAAAAGACCCAGTTGTGCTTTCAGTGCAGACATAAAGTAGAGCCTTTTTGTATTGATTTTATTGTAGTGTTCATTGAATTTCGATGTGATTCTGATGTCGAAATATCTGATAGCGCAAAAGCACTTCAATGTTGATGATTTTCTTTCTTGGGTAGCTTGTGATTGCTGATCAGGTAGAATCTGCAGTACCTGCAGAGTCATTTGACAGGCCATGTCTCCAAGGAGTTGGGGTGAGCTGGCTGGAACAGGAACCAGTGGTCTCAGTGGGAGCATCTCATTCATGGGGCTCTTGCACCATGCGTCTTGCATTTTCTCCCCTGGATCCAGGAGGGTCTTTTGACCTGCCTTCCAGCTGCTTCTTATCTCATCCTCAGGCCTCCTAGCTGCTTCACTTAGGCTGACTTGCCTCTCTCCTCAGTGGCAGTTCACCAGCTTTTGAAGGTATGAGAAAAATTAAGTGGATGTTGTAATGATGAAATTGTCCTTTTCAAATGCCAGTAGCCACAAGCAACATGCCATCCTAGAGCCTCATATAAAATTCTCTGTAGTCAGAAAGGTGCAAAGGGTGCTAAAGGAAGACGAGGCTGCCAATGTGAGGGTGGCTGAACCTTTTCGTGACTGCTTTCCACTTTTGATGTCTGCCCCCTACCCAACTCTCACCTATTGATCTAAGGAGCTGTACTATATGAAGGATCCACAATTCAGTAAAACTTTTTTGCCAGATGAATTTAGGGTAACCAAAGGTCCTCCAACCTGTCAGTGAGTTAGGGAGGTGTCTACCCTAAGCATGAGAAGACTTCCCCAACAGAATAGGCAGACAAGAACAATTTGTTCTTTTAGGACATGAAGGCAGTGGAAGCAGGAGCTGTGGAGTGCTTAGAACTTGGTTAGACATCAAAGACATCAAGGTCTTTCAATGCATCCCAAGCTGTCACCAGTCATCTTGACTCTTTTTGTCTTACCATTAGGCTCTGATGACTCTGGAAGAGAGAATGAGGCTAATGACTTTGTATAACTCTGCCTCAATTAAATCCAACTTATGTACAAGTCAAAAAACATTTCCCATATCATTTTACCATTTTTACCTATCTCTAAGGCCTCTGGAAATGGGCAAGTGACAACACACAAGCGTAGATACACTGGGAGTTGCAGTTACAACCCTCCAATGGCAGCCCAGACCATAAGGTCATTCTCTCACTGTACTGAAGCAGCAGTGGGATTTTGCAGCCACCTGGGTGTCTGAGAAGCCTTTTTACAGGATTACATTGCTTACTTCCTGGAGTGAAGAAAGGACTAGAAAAGGTGCCCTAAAAATTGGCTGCTTCACCTAACCAAACTCTGGAAGGTTTACTGTTAGATTCTGGCATGCAATCTCTGGTAAAATACACACACACACACACTGTACAAAAACTTTTGCAAAGATGATTGCACTCACTATTGTTAAATGAAATATGCACATGCTTATGGATACCACAAAATTATTAGACCTAAAAGACAAAAAGCTTTTATTGCAAGAGAATTTAACAGATATCACATCCCAATGGCAGCCCTGAGTGAAACAAAAGTGGTAAATAATGGCCAGCTTATCATAGGTGGAGTTAGAAAAACCTTTTTTTTTTTTTTTGTGATGGGGAGCACTATGAAACTGACAAAGTTTTACTGATGAAATCGAATCCAGTTAACAAGCTTGTATGCCTCCCAAAAGATGTGAATGCCTAGTTCATGACCATATAATTATCACTTGCAAGAAAGTGTCATGTCACCATAATCAGTGTGTATGTTCCCCCAACAATGGATTATGATGATGTCAAAGAAAAAAATCTATGAAGACCTGGAAACCCTCATCATCAATATGCTGAAAAAGGATAGGCTTATAATTCTGGGTGAATTTAATGATAGAGTAGGCATCACACATGTCAGGGAGTCTTTGGAAGGAATGTAGTCAGAAACAGTTATGACAATGGTAACCAAATACCAAAGACTTGAGCATTTCATGACCTCACCAGCAACACTGTCTTGCATTTATCTAAATGCAATAAAACTGCCTGGATGCACCCCCACAGAAATATTGACAATTCATAAACTATGCCATTTTAAGAAGAAGAGACAGAAAGGATGTGAGAGTGAGGAGGTGATATGTGGTAGAGTGCTGGACTGATCATAGACTTATCTTCTAAAAGTTGAACATCCATATTCAACAAAAGTGGTAGCCACAGTGTGGCTAGGTGGCACAGTGAATAGAGCACTGGCCCTAGAGTCAGGAGGACCTGAGTTCAAATCTGGCCTCAGACACTTAATACAAAAAAAAAAAAAACTAACCATGTGACTTTGGGCAAGTCACTTAACCCCAATTGCACTCCAAAAAAAAAAAATGGTATGCTTGCTTGGATTATGGATAGTGGACAATGCTCTTGACATTTCCCAGTCACCAGTGGAGTAAAGCAGGCTTGTAGGTTTGCAACCAGACGTTATAGCATGATGTTTTCAATGATGTTATTGGATACTTTTAATAAGGTTGAAAATGGCATCAAGGTCAGCTAATATAATGATAGCAGATTATTTAATTTGAAAGGCTACAAGCCAAGGTTAAAGGGGAACAGAGTGTTGATGCGTGATTTTTTGTTCTTAGATGATTGTACACTCAATGCAGCCCCTCAGTATGAGATGCAAGCAAGTATGGATTGGTTCTCTAATGTATACACACACACACACACACACACACATACACAAGTATATGGTGTTGAATGAATGTAATTATTCCAGAATGCAACAAAACAACCACTTCTTCTTGTACAAAAGTGATATTAAACTCAAATGGGGGAATACTAAATAGTACATAGGGATCTTCGTCTGCCACATATTGATTTTTCTAAATAATATATCAGGGGAAACTAAGTGACACAATGAATAGAGCACCAGTCCTGTAGTTAGGAGAACCTAAGTTCAAATTTGAGCTCAAACACTTAACACTTACTAGCTGTGTAACCTTGGGCAAGTCACTTAACTCTAATTGCCCTGCCTTCCACCCTCCAAAAGACAAAAAAGCATAATATATTAAAATGATCTATTTTCTATTGAATTTTGGTTTATTTTGTTACATATTTCCTAATGGCATTTTAATCTGCTTTTCTGGTACTTGGCAGTGTTTCTGACCCCTTTGCTGCACATTCTAGTAAACCTCTTCATTACTCCTCCCCAAACTTCACTTGCTGGATCAAAGGGCTTAAGTTTTCCAAAAGCAGTTCTTTAGTGTATCAACTGATTTGCATATTTGCATTTATTAAGTGCCTAGTGGTTGCCAGACAAAATGTTAGATGCTTGCAATACCAAAAAAATTAAACAATATACTCTACACAGATGATTTCAACATGTCCACAAATAGGCACAGGATATACACTAAATAAATTAACTTCTGGGGCAGGGAGGCATATGGTAGCAGTAGCAATCAGGGAATCAGTAAAGCCTCTTGAAGTAAGTGGCACTTAGAGCTTAACTTTGTAAAGAGTTACAGCTTACAAAACAAATACATTACACCAATAAATGTAAATCATCTCAATTTATCCCTCCTCACATAAAAAGGAAATGTTACTGAATGGATTAGGAAATGAAAATCATTGATATGTTATTTCTTTTTTTTTTGCAAGGAGGGTAGGGTAATGTATCAGCAATGCCATATTCACAATGCCTATAGAGATTACAAATATGCTGATATAATTATCCATCACAAAATACATCAGGTTTGCCATTTGGGGAAATAAACTAGAAAATTTATTAAGATACCAAAAAACTGAGTCCCCAAACCAGAAAGTGAAAGCCATCCAAGTTATGATATTGGCACAGGTAGATAAAGTAGAAAGCACCCACATTTTCAAGCCTTTAAAACAGAACAGGCTACCTCAGGCAAAGGTCCTCCTCTCCCCACTCACAGCAACCACCCAGCATCCTGGAAGAGCGCTCCCAGCAGCTCCGGCCCCTGGCAGTCCTCAGCAGGAATCCTAACTCAAAAAAAAAAAAATAGGCAACCGCCGCCAACTGCCAACCGCAGGACCGTTAGCTCGGCTTTTCACTTTCTCTTGCTCTGCTATGTCAGCACGTCCATGGGGCATGGGAGATCTTTAAATCCCATAACCCTTACAGGTAATTGGGGTTAAGTGACTTGCCCAAGGTCACATGGCTAGTTTTTGTGTTAAGTGTCTGAGGCTGAATTTGAATTCAGGTTCTCCTGACTCCAGAGCTGGTGCTCTATTTACTGCACCACCTAGCCACCCCTGAAATGTTGTTTATAAGAAATGTATTCAATTCAAATAGATGTGGCTATAAAAGAGTTTAAAATTTGTTCATAGTCATTCAACTATACTTTTTGAAAAAAAGCAAGAGTAACAATAATGATTAAGTGGAATTCAGCCTTGAAAATATTGAAAGACAGGAAAAAATATTTGCATAATTCTGAAATGAAAAATGAATAGCAGAAATGTAGAAAATTTTAATTGTATAAAACAAAAAGTCTGTTAAATTCATAAAAGACTGAAGAACATTTGTAAAGGAAGAATTCAATTCAGTTTTATTCAACATGTATTTGTTAAGTGCCTACTATGTGCGACAAACTATGCTATACTTTGGGGATGCTTAGCCAAAAGTGAAACAAAGATTTCCCTGAAGGTTTTTATGTTCTACTGAAAAGACAGGCAGTAAATATATCCATGGCTAAGTGAATGCAAAATATATACAATATATGTATAAACTATTTTTGTAAGCGAACCCTATCATGTGGAAGTCAGGAAAGTCTTCTTATAGATTGAGGTGGAACTTTTACTGAATCAAGAAGGAAGAGAACCAAGGGTTCCAAGAGGTAGAGGCAGGAAGCGCTAACATTCTGGACACGTCATCTATTGAAAGTCGTGGAAATTGAAGATTGAGAAGCATGTATGAGGAAGAACAAGAAAATCAGTTTGGTAGGAAAAGATCACACATGATGGCGAACCAAGTGTAATCAACTTGCAATGAATGGCTGCAGTGAGGCTGCCAATGTCTTTAATTACCAAGTGGATGAGTTTATGTTTTATCCCAGATGTGGCAGACATAGAAATTATATAATACAATCTTTTTTTTCAGAATATTAATTTGCCAGCTACATGGACCATGCTGGGAAAGACTGAAATTCAGAGAGACTGGGTCCAGGGATACCACAGGCAAAAATATAGTAGTGATGATGGGGATTTCAGCACCACATTATAATAATATTAAAAAATGAAATGAAAAGTGAATAAAAAATTTATACATCAGAAATCCTGATTAAATTCATTATAATATATAGATATGAAAAAAGAAACAATTGGGATGAGCTATGTATTTTTAAAGTATGGGGCAAAGAGACTTAGGCATAGAAAAATTACATTAATTTAATTACAAAAATTATATACAATAGAATCTCATACATTGAAATTAGAATAAGTAATGATAATATGAGTAAACGACACTGGAGCTCTTTATCAGCAAGAAGGCTAATGGGAAGAGTAATTTTCTCTCGTGGAAGGAGGTACTGAAGGATCTTGGGAGTTAGAAGGTCATAAGGACAGGGAAGGGCACAGGAAATCTTATCTATGTGGAGGAGAGGCATCAATAGCAGATACATAGCAGCAGTGAGCCCACAAATCCCAAGAATGGTCTCTACTACTCAAACTAAAAATGGCCATGCCAGTTATATGACTGACCCAAAAAAGGAATGGCCTGCCTGCAGAGTATTTGACATTTCTTTGAATGTACTTGCCTTACATGTTGTGGGATATGATGAAGTTATTCCCTTTCCACTCTATCCCCTGCATCATTGCTCTCTAGACAATGGTCATCACTACTTTCAGGAATTTTAAACTCTATTTAAAACTGGTTTATTTGATTCTGTTCTTTTATAAGAAGTTTTAGATTTTGACTAAGATGAGTTTTTTTTTTTTTGCTGGATTCTGAGTCTTCTTTAAAGTAATGGAATGCACAAGAATTGAAGGCTCAAAACATGAACTGAGAACAATTGCCTTATACATAAATGAAGGGCTATATTGTTATCTCTGATTGCACAGATACAGGCTTCACATAGAACTGAAAAGTAACCAATTGCACAATGTTTATTTTAAGGCTGAAGACATAAGAAAAATGAATTGAAGCATCAAGAATAAATGCACTCCAATATATCAAAATCTTGGGGATACCAGCAAAGCAGATCTTAGTTCTGTGTGTCTAAATTGATAAAAAAAAAAAAAAGGTGAGGTGGGGTGGGGGAAAGAGTCAAATTACTAAATTAAAGTGGTCCCAAGGGAGACAATCAATGTCATTGTTACTGGATGGGTAAAAAGGATTATAAAGCTAGAAATATAAATAAATAGATCAGAAAATGAATAAATAGTTGAATTGATAAAACTAGAAACATGTTTTTAATAAGAAGAAAAATTTCAAGATTTAGGAAACTTTTTTTTAAATAGCATTTGAAACAAAAATTCATAAAATGAAAGATGAAATAAAAAAATCAGAGGAAATTAAGAATATCATTAGAGAAGTCTCCATATAAATTTTTATTCTGAAAAATATAGAATCTAAATTATTTAAGTATGATTATATAAAGAAATATAAATTATCAAAATATATCCAATGGCTAATCACTTATGTAAACAGACCAATAGAAGAAAAGAGAAATCATCTCTACATTACCTTGTACAACATCATCACCACAACCACAACCACCAATAATAATACTTAATCTATACCATTTCACTGAGTTAAATCCATATTTCAAAAGAATTCCTTATGTATTAGAAATTATCCATATAGACAAAAGCAGAATTCTTCCTAAATAAATTTTATGAGGCAAACCCAGTCCTGATTTTTAAACCTTGTAAAATACCAAAAACCAAAATTACAGACCGATTTCCCTAATGCATATAGTTGTTAAAATATCAAATGTATTATTAGCTAACATGATACAGCAATACACTGAAAAATTACTCATCATGAAAAATTATGGTTTGTAGTGATAATGGAAGGGTGACTCCACATTAGAAAAATGAACTTCATGAAATTTATAAACCTAGCCTAAAATAATTATATCAATAGATACAAAAAAAGCTTTTGATTAAATCTAATATTTATTAATGCTAAAAACACTAATGGAATGGTGCTCTCTTCAGCAGCATATATCCTAGAATTAGAATGATACAGAGTGGATTTGCATGTATCCAGTGTAAGGATGATGTGGAAATTTTTAAAGTGCTCAAAAATAATAACAATAGTGATGACTGTAATGAGGGTGACAGGGGAGCACTAATTGTTAATTTCATTCCAGCTTCATTCCACTTGGTAAGGATATAAATACAATCAAAAAGAGACACAAGCCTTGTCTTCAAGAATTTTGTATTCTAATGGCAGAAGATAAAAAAAAGAGCTGAAAAAAGGGGTGTGCATTTGTGTGTATGTGTGCGTGTGTGTTGGGGGGGGTGGATGTGGGTCTGTATGAAGGCAACTGACATAGTTTTGAAGTCTAGAAAGGCAAAAATAAAGCTAGAAGTGGAATAAAAGCTTACAAGGCTGTGACCCTCCACATGGGGATTTTTTCTCATAAGAAATTTTAAAATCCACTTTAAGAAAATAGCTAATATAACACTAAAAAGGGAAAAAAATTCCAATAATATCATGTACAAAATTAAGGCACATATTTTCACCATGTCTACTTGACATAGTGTTGAAAATGCTAGTTTAAATTTGAGAAACCACTGCCAGATCTTCAGGACCTGGAACTCTTGGCTTGTTCCCTTTTATGTACCCAGACATGCAGTTTAGAATGTATTAAATCCTGAGGATCCTGATGACTAATGAGCTGGGGTTAAGCTCTACTCTTCTTACACTGTTTGACTCATTAAAGTTCAATCTCAGCCCTCCAGTTACAAATTTAGTTTTAACTTAGGTTATGGCTCACATTTAGAATTTCCTGAAATAGGGGAAGAAGACAAGATACTCAGCATACAATATGAATCCGATGTGAGATAAGAAATTTAGTCTTACACATAAATGCTAAACATAAAAAACAGGTTTCTATTAACAGAGTGACTTAAGACAGGATTCTGTAACAGCTTATAGCTTCTGTTACAGTTTGTCGGACAGCTGATATTTAAACATCATCAGAATACCAATGGGTTTGCAATACTTATTTTACATTTTATTTCCTCCCTGCAAAGTCTAAATACCTTGTATATTTTTGCTGGCAATTCAGCCAGACTTCGCCAATCCTCTTCTCAGGGTCCATCCTCTGTAAGGGTAATTAAGTGACAAGGGCTTCTCCTTTGACAACATCCACTTCTAATCCAAGTCCCTCAATACTTCTCTAACTCACCATCAGCTCAAATCCTAAACCCCTCCATATTGGGACAGATATGTCCTTATTTATGGTAAAGAGAGAACAAGCATAAAAGTTGTAATGGCTGTCATGTACCCAGGCATAGTCTTGACATTAGAGTCCCTCCCCCCTTCCACTATCTCCCACCTAAGCATAGTTACCATGATGCTGGGGTTGATAAAATCCAGCCTTTCCACACACCTCATAGGGAATCTCAGTTAACATGGTACCTCCTGAGTAGTCAAAGGGAGAGAGCTCATTATGAAATTTGTCTCTTCTTTTAACAGATATGGCAACCTAACCCATTTCTGTTGTCACAGGGTAAGGTAAGAGTAAGAAAACAGTGTTTGCCAAACAGTTGAAAAATGTGAAGTTTTTTCATTGCCTTATGAACAATAGCAAACCCCAAAGTTCCCACATGGGAGACTAAGGATGAGGGGTAATTGAGAATTATCCAAGGAATTATTTTTGTTGCATCTGAAAATTTAATAATATGGAAAATATCAAGAGGAATTTAGGTAACAAAATGGATAGAGTTCTTGTGCTAGAGTCAAAAAGACCCAGGTTCAAATTCAGACTCAGACACTTACTGACTGTATGGAGTTGCGAAAGAAGCTTCATTTTTATGAGTCTCAGTTTACAAATATGTAAAAATGATATGGCTGAACTTTTGTTTCCAGTTTCAAATATGTAATTCTAGCATCCTAAATGATATAAAGATATGTGAATTTAAAAGGTACCAGACCTATCATATAGTTAGAATAATTTTATTATATTAAAATATTGTTACAATTATATTATATTAGAATAATGCAGCTAGAGTTATTATATATATGCATGTGTGTATGTACATATATATTTTATTTTTCTTCAATTACATGTTGAAACAATTTTTCACATATTTTTCTTAGATTTGAGTTCTAAATTCTATTCTCTCCTCCCTCCCCCCTTCCTGATTTAGGAAGCAATCAGATATAGGCTACACATATTCATGTGAACAATACATTATTTTAAAATATATCATATGTTATATAAATACGTGAAAATATTTCCATATTAGACATTTTTGACAATGAGACATGAATAAAAGAAAAAGAATGAAAGTAAAAAAATTACATGCTTCAATCTGTATTCAAACAATAGGTTTTTTTTTTCTGGAGGTGGATAGTAGACTTCATCATTAACTCTTTGAGATTCTCTTGGATCATTCTATTTCTGAGAATACCTAAGTCACTCACAGTTCTTTACCATACAATATTGTGTTACTGTGTATGATGTGCTCTTACTCACTTCACTTTACATCGATTCATGTAAGTTTTCCAGATTTTTCTAAAATCATCCTGCTTGTCATTTCTTATAGCATAATAGTATTCCATCACAGCCATATATAACAGCTTATACAGCCATTCCCCAATTGCTGGGCATCCCTTTGATTTCCAATTCTTACAGTAAAACTTTAACAAACACAAACAAAATGCAAAAAGAGCTGCTATCAATATTTCTGTACAAATAGGTTTCCCCTCTCTCCCTTTTTGACATGTCTGGGATATAGAGATAGTAGTGGTATTGCTGGATCAAAAAAAAAGTTTTTTTATAAAATGGTTTTAGAGTCCTTTGGGCATAAGTTCCAAATTTCTCTACAGAATGGTTAGATCAGTTCACAATTCCACCAGTAATGCATTAACGTTTTAATTTTCCTACATCTCTTCTAACATTTATCATTCTTCTTTTTTTTGTCATATTAGCCAATCTGATATGTGTGAGGTGACAACTAAAAGTTGTTTTAATGTGCATTTCTCCAATGAATTGTGATTTCCAATATTTTTCTATATGACTATGGATAACTTTGATTTCCTTGTCTGAAAATTGCCTATTCATATCCTTTGATCATTTATCAGCTGAGGAATGGTGTGAATTTTTAATAAATTTGACTTAGTTTTCTACATATTTTAAAAATGAGGCCTTTATCAGAGATACTTGTTGCAAAATTTCCCCCCAATTTTCTGCTTTCCTTTTAATTTTGTTTTCATTGTTTTTATTTACACAAAACTTTTTTTATTTATATAATCAAAATTCTCTATTTTATATTTTTAATACTCTCTATATTCTCTTTGGTCCTAAATTTTCCCTTATCCATAAGTTTGACAAATAAACTAGTCTATGTTCTTCTAAAATGCTCATGGTATCACCTTTTAGGTTTTAATCATGTACATATTTTTAATCTTATTTTGGTATATGGTGTGAGATGTTGATCTATATCTAGTTTCTGTCATACTGTTTTCCAGTTTAACCATCAGTTTTTGTCAAATAATGTTTTTTTCCCCAAAAGCTTGGATCTTTGGGTTTATCATACAGTATAATTTCATGTGTACCTAATCTATTCCACTGGTCCACTATTCCATTTCTTAGTGAGTACTAGATTATTTTGATAATTAACATTTTATAATACAATTTGAAATTTGGTATGACTACAGACTACCTTCCTTCACATTTTTTTCATTGGTTTCCTTGATATCCTTGAGCTTTGGTTCTTCCAAATGAGTTTTATTATTATCCTTTCCAGCTTTATCAAATAATGTTTTGATAGTTTGGTTGGCATAGCACTGAATAAATCTATTAATTTAGATAGAATTGTCATTTTTATTATCTTGTCTTGGCCTACCCATGAGCAATTCATATTTTCCCAATTGTTTGATCTGACATTGTGTGAAAAGTGTTTTGTATTTTGTTCATATTCTTCCTGGGTTTGTCTTGGCAGGTACACTACAAATATTTTATATTTTCTGCAGTTATTTAAATTGCAATTTCTCTTTCTGTCTCTTGTTGCTAGATTTTTGGTAATATATGGAAATTCTTTTTTTTTCAATATATAGAAATTCTAATGATTTGTGTGGGTTTATTTTGTATCCTGCAACTTTGACAAAGTTGTTAATTATTGGGGCAGCCAGGTAGCACAGCGAGTAAGAGCACCGGCTCCAGTGTTGAGAAGACCTGGAGATCGAATCCCGGGCTCAGATACTTAGCACCCACCCAGAAACACCTGGCCGTGTAACCTTGAGCAAGTTACTTAACCCCAATTACTTAGGGGCGGCCAGGTGGCTCAGTGAGTAAGAGCACCGGCTCCAGTGTTGGGATGACTTGGATCAAATCCGGGCTCAGATACTCAGCACCACACCCAGAAATAATAACTGGCCGTGTAACCTTGAGCAAGTTACTTAACCCCAATTGCTTAAAAAAAACAAGTTGTTAATTATTTCAAGTAGGTTGTTTTTTTTTTTTTTTTTTGCACTTTTTTGCAGGGGAGAAGGCAGAGCAATTGGGTTTAGGTGACTTGCCCAAGGTCACATGACTAGTAAGTGCCTGATGCTGGATTTAAACTCGGGTCCTCCTGACTCTAGGATCAGTGCTCTATTCCCTGTACCACCTAGCTGTCTCTCAAGTAGTTTTGAAATTGATTCTCTAGGATTCTCTACTCATACCATCTGCAAGGAGTTTTGTTTCCTCATTGCCTATTTTAATTCCTTCAAATTTATTTTCTTTAGGGAGAGTAATTCTTAACCAATGAATGCTCCATTGACATACATTCAATGTCAAAAAATCTAGAGAAAGGCTTCAGCAGTCTGGGAGGAGCTCCAGGGGAAGAATTATAGAAGGACATAGACACAAGTAGTTTTCAATTTCTACATGTGAAGGAGTGTCCATATCACAGTGCTCAGAAATCCATTGAAATATGTGAATGCATTTTATTATATTCTTGCCCAATTCTTTGAAGAAACCTCCAGGTTTCCTAAATGGTATTGGATTAAATAGAAACATTAATTTCACCTGTAGTCATTTTTACTATCTCAATTTGACTCATTCATAAACATGGAATGGAATAGAATAGGAAGGGAATTTTAACCCAGGCTCTGAAACTCCAAATCCATTACTACATCCATTACATCTTTTCAATCTCGCTGTACATTCATTCTCTTCCATCATTCTGTGGTCCAGTCAAACTGGCAGCTCTCCATTCCTCCCATGATGCTCCATCTCCTGTCATTCATCCATAGAATATGCTTTCCTCTCACCTCTAACCTCATGGAATCCCTGTCCTTTGAAATGTAGTTCAAGCACCAGCACCAGCACCACTGATTTCAAATGGTGGTGTCCTCTTTGCAAACTATCTTGCATATATTGATTTTGGATTTAATTCTATTTAAAAACAATAGTAATATCTTGATTTACATAGCCTCTTATGACTTGGGAATTAATTATCATATATCATTTCATTTGCCCTTCATGATAACCTCATGAAGTAGAGGTTATTATTAATTCCTATTTTATGGATGATGAAACTGAAGATTTTAAAGCTAAAGTTATTGGCCCAGTGACACACAGATGAGAAGTGTCTGAGATAGGATTTTAAATGTCTTCCTGACTTAAATTCAGGAATAATAACCATTTAAGGTTATGATATATTATTATTATATAATTATAATTATATTATTATTATATAATTATAATTATATTATACAATATAATTATATTATATAATTAGAATATATATTATACAATAATTATAATAAATATAATTATATATAATATATCATTATATATTATCCTATATTATAATATATTTATATATTACAGTAATTATATAATATATTATGAATAATATAATTATATATAATAAAATCAAGAAAAATAACCATATTTACTGTATTACCTAGATGGCTATCTATATAAGTAAGCATTTTTATTTTGAATATAATTGAGTGTGTACCTATTCTCTCCTCATTAAAATGTTAAGTTCTTTAGAATAGGTTTAGACTAGTAAGTAATATTTTATTTTCTTCGAAACTATATCCTCAGGGCCTAGCACAGTACCTGCTTCATAAGTGCTTAAAAATATTTAATGTTTGACTCAGATGATTCTTCATTGGTATTTTAGTTAACATACAACATTAAGATTTTCGAAACCATCATATCATTTTGAAAGGAATAAAGCTACAATACTTGAGAAACATTGTTGTCAAAATATAGATGTTTCTTTCAGGAAGAAGTGTCAGGTCATTAAAAGCACTGAGTAATTTCTCAGAGGCAATTCCATTTGCTCACATCCTCTGTTCAAATGGGGCTTTAGCTCATTTTCTATCTGAAATAACTTTCTTAGATCAATGTATTGTCCATCCTAGTTTACATAACCATTTGAAGAACAGGAATTCTTCATCCATTTGGCTTGTTCTGCATGAAACCTTAGACAAAACTCTCATTTAAGAGCTCCGGCAATGGTCCAAGTCTGGATGCAATCAGCACCATGCCCTCTGAAAAATATGAAGCTACGAAAGCCCTTTCAACTTATACTGAATCATTTGCCCCTTTTAATACTGTCTTTGACATATTCTAGGATATTGGCAAAAATCTTTAGTAAGCATATGTCTTCATATTACATGCCTAATTTGATATTAATAATTTGAAGATCAAAAAATAAAATTATCTCATTCAAGGAAACAAATTATTTTGAAAAAGAAAATTTAGAGATCCATTTTTTTAGGAGAACTTTTTTTTTTCTCTGAAGCAATTGGGGTCAAGTAACTTACTCAAAGTTACACAGCCAGTTATTTATTTCTGGGTGTGGTGCTAAGTATCTGAGCCCGGATTCTATCCCCAGGTAATCTCGACACTGGGGCCAGTGCTCTTACTCACTGAGCCACCTGGCCGCCCCTAAGCAATTGGGGTTAAGCAACTTGCTCAAGGTTACACAGCCAGGTGTTTTTGGGTTTGTGCTAAGAGTCTGAGGCCGGATTCGATCCCCAGGTCATCCTGACACTAGGGCCAGTGCTCTTACTCGCTGTGCTACCTGGCCGCCCCTGAGGAGAACTTTTGAAGTATTATTTTATACTACTGAATCAATGTTTTTTTTTTTTAATCAACAGATAATTCTCTACATATTACAATAAATCATTTGGCTATAAATATGTAGTGTGAGGTAGAATATAATTTTCAAAAACATACCTGTTTCTTTCTGTAACCCCCATGAAGAAGGTCCTCAATGCACATGTAGCTTATTTTCATAAAGAGATTGTTGACATGGAAAACTAGCTCGATGAGTTGGTGGTTGTCGGTATTTTCTGGGTTGTTTTGTCCTATAATGATAAGATGTGATTTTTTCATACTATTTTTTATTATCCCTCCTTTCAGATGTCTTAAGAATTGATCCCAGAAAATGTTTGTCCTTTGTAACACTGATATGCTTTGTTTATTCTTGGCAAATCTACCTGCTTTCACTTTTGATTTTCTTAGGGTCATTTTTATTTCATGCTGCACAAAAGGAGTTGTGGTGCTAGTATCCAAATAGTATGGTTCTATTGTCATTGGCTGAGAAAATACTTCATTACTGTAATTTTTACAAGTCTTTTCCTTTTTAAAAAAAAATCTTACCTTTCTCCCCTTTTAAATTTCATATAATGTAACAGGATGACTGAGATTAAGCTGAACTTCTGGCAGGAAATTTGTAAATCCACTTTCCTTATGAATGTTTCTTTTTGATTTATAATATAATACTCATTATATTATGCCACCGTGTTCCTCTCTAACCTTTAATTTTCATCTTAAACAGTGCTATCCTTGATTGTTATTTTTTTCCTCTTTGACTTCAAAGATTGAAGTTTTGTTGCCTGAAATATTTTTAAGACTCAGTCTCCTCATCAAGAAAATTGATTTACATTGATTAACCTTCTCTTTCAGAATGAATGAATGAGAAAGCATTTAAGTGCTTATTATGAGATAAGCAGTAGATTGCATTATAGAATACTAAGTGGAAGTTGAAAATGTGAAAAAATAGAATTAATCTATATCAATGGCTCTTCTTTTGGAAGTTTCTTATTTTTTCACTGTTATTTTTTTCCAATTAATTTATTTAATTTTAGTTTTCAACATTCACTTCAATGTTTTAAATTTTGTCCCCCCTCCCTCCCCAAGACAACATGCAATCTGATATGGGATTGACACATGCATTCTTATAAAACACATTTTCACATTAGTCATGTTGCATAGAGCAATTGTAATGAATGGTCACTATAGATTTTTAATAGATTGGGTTCAACTTATTATGCATGTAGCTATGTGAATAGAGAAATGGACTAGGAGACAGAAAGTTCAAATCTTGCTTCAGACACTTGCTAGCTATATGATCTTTAGGGGGTAACAACTTCTCAGTCTTATTTTCCTTATCTTTAAAATGAGCTTATTAGAATTATTTAGCCTCAGTATTATTACAAGGACCAAAAGAGATGAAGTGAAAAAAAAAAGGCTTGCTTACCTTAAAGTTTCATATAATTGTATGCTACATCATTAATAAGAGTTGACTTTATATTGCATCCTTTTAAAATTTTTCATCAAATTTATTTGTAGTTTTGTTCTTTGAGGTGAGTGGCCTTGCAGTAAATAGATAGTTGATTAAGAAATGACTCTCATATTGTAATATGTCATTTCTCCTGTCTCCTCATATCACCCAGACATCCCCTCCCTACTCCATTTCTTCTTTCATTCCTTTCTCATATAAAGAGGTTATTTCCCTTGCCAACCTCTCTACACATTCTTTTGATCATATCTACTTCTGCCTTCTCTAAGAGATTGCCCCTTCCACTCTCAGGCCCAATCTTTTCTCTTTAATCTTCAAATTTTCCCTATATACTCACTTTGTCCCTGCTGCCCACAAACACCTGCATGACTCTCTCATCCTTAAAACGACTCAGTTTATAAAAGCATCCTTGCTAGCCTATATCCTATATTTCTTCTCTCCTCAGCTAAATTCTCTAAGGAAAGCTTTATAAACCAGGTCCCTCTACTTCCCCTATTCTCACTTCTAAGCCTTTGGTCATTTGGCTTTTAACCATATTGTCATTTATGTAGCTAATTCTCAGATTATATAGCCATTCCTAATCTCTCTCTTGAGCTCCAATCAAATATGAACAACTGCCTTTTCAACATCTGAAATCAAATATGACATAAGTATCTTAAATTTAACCTGCTCCATCAGACCTCATTATCTTTCTCCCCAAATTCTCATGTCTTCCCAAGCCTCCTATTACTGTAACAGAGAGAGTATTACCATCCTAACAGTCACCCAGATTTACCCCTTCAATCCTTACTTCTATGTCATTGTTGACTCCTCATTCATACTCTCTGTATAAAGCCAATCTGTTGTCAAATCCTTTTGTTTCTGACTTCAGAACATTTCTTGTAAATGTCCTCTTCCTCCACTTACACAGGCATTTCCTTACAAACTTACTTCACCTTTCAACACCATTTCCTACAGTCTCCCTACAATGATTATATGGTTTCTCTTCTGTATAGTCTCCCCTATATAGTCCAGAGTTTCTCTCCACTAATCTATTGTCTACCTGTTGCCAAAATAATTTTTCTAAAATTTAGTTCGGAGCATGTTTCTTCCATCCTCAATAAACTTTCATTGCTCCTTATGACCTTCAAACTAAAATATAAAATCCTCTAATTCACATTTAAAACTTTACAACCTGGCTATTTCTTCCTTTTTTAATCTTATCAACATTTTAATTCTTTCCATGCACTCAATGATGAAGACATACTAGGTTATTTACAGTTCTTCTCACATGACCCTCCATCTCTGTATTGGGTGTCTCCCATTTGTTGAAGGTTCATGCTTTTTTACCTCCCCCTCCTAGATTCCTGTAATGTAATGCCAAAAGAAGGCAACTTCCCAGGTTCAAAATACCAGCATAGGTGCTCTCTATTTTATTCAGTGACAAACCAAGAACAGAGAAGATCAAAACATGACATCATTCAAAATACAGCATTCACTAAGCGTTATTAAATAATCTCCAAGTACTACCCCACCCCAGGACCTTCCAATCATTCAATCAATTACAAAGTCTCTGTTCTAAATACTTCTCCACCCCTAGGTTATACCTTAATTAAGTCCACCACAAAGCCCCTCTTCTCAAATGGAGATTAGTTTCCAAACATAGGTGAAGTACCTTCATTTGTCAATCACAGAGCACAATAAGGTCAAAAGTTCCCCACCCCTGGATCACAATTGAATCTACCCCAGAGTTACATCAAGTTTAAACACAGCACTTAATACCCAAATGGAGGCCTTTTCTTCATCTTGACACGAGGCAAGTTCTCAGCAATCTTAGTTCCTGGGGAGACAAGGCTTAGCAAAGCCACAAGATACATTGCCAGTCCCTTCATGAATTTATCCTCTGTCTGTAGAACAGTCCTAGAACCCCTGAACACATTAGCAAAGCCCTCTCCCAGGATTTCTGTAAACATACAACAAGAAAATCCTTCTTCGGGGCTTCTGAACCAACAGAAAGGCTCCCAGAACCCTGCAACAACAGCACTGTCCCTCACCAGTGGACAGTATTCACTCTGTCTGCAGGACAGTCTCCAGACCCCTGCAACAACAGTACTGTCCCTCACCAGTGGACAGTATTCACTCTCAACAACAGTACTGTCCCTCACCAGTGGACAGTATTCACTCTCTGTCTGCAGGACAGTCGCAGGCCTTCTTAGCGAACAGCCAGGTTCCGGGACTTCTTCAACAAAAGGACAGTCTTTCACCAGTGGACAAATCTGGCAAAATAACATCAAAACAGACAGACAAAGTACCAGCAAAACAGCCATGTCTCCTCAGTCCTTGGCAGCTCAGGGGGCAGGTCTCAAAAGTCCAGGGCAATTCAAAGCGGCCACCAGCAATTCTCTTAGTCTCTCTCTCTCCACGAGGTGCTGCTTCCAAAAAAGATCTTCCGCCTCTCTCTTGTCTCTCCAAATCTACATCACCAGCTCCTCCCACTTCAGGACTTTCTTTTCATATCAACAAGCCCATCCCACAGGTGGGATTAACAAACTCTGGGTTTTAACACAATCAATTTGAAAACCAAGCCAATACAGGGGAATCTTTAATTGCCATTACTATCACAATTCCCTAGCTTCTTTTAAGACAATTCAAATCCTATTTAGCTTGGCCTAATTCCCTAACTGATACTTGCCTTCCCTCCGAGATTACCTTCTACTTAAAATATATAAATCTTTTTAAAAAAAAACATTTCAAATTGTCACTTCATTAGAATGTGTATACCTTCAATACAGGCATGTTATGGGAAAGGGAATTTAAGATCTTCCCTGCCCCTTGGCTAAGCTTAAGTGACTCTAAGAACCTTCCCTGATTTGAGAATATACTCTGCCCCCTATAGATCCTCTGACCAGAGGCTTGTTTTTCAGGAATGACCACACCTCCTTGCTTTTCGATTAGGCAGTGCGTCAAGAGGGCTGTGGCAGTCTCTGATAAAGGATAAGGCTATATATACCCCTATGTGAGCTTTTGCTTTGGGGCTCACTTTGAGAAGAGTTATGTGATTTGACCAGACAAGACTCTGGCCAGCCAATGATCCCACAGGCTTTGAAAACCCAGATGTTGATGCTTCCCTCTCTGGTAACTGACTAGGTATAGATGTAATGGTCACACAGTTGGAACCCTGTCTGCTGATGTATCTCTGTATTTGTTGTCTGCTTGTAACTTGTTTGTATTCTCTGAAGTTCAGGGTGCTGACTTTTTCCCCTGAAATAGGTAAATGATATATGTTTGATTGATTAAAGTAAGATTGCTAACCCATTTTGAGTTGCTTTCTTTTAGAAAAGAAGATCTAAAAACATGTGCTGGCAGCCACCCTGGGTATGCTGGGGTGCTTTCTGCTACAAGGCACCATGTTCAGATTTGTTTTTTAAATCTCCAGGACTTAACATAGTATCTGGAACTCAGTAAAGTAAGCAATTAATAAAAGCTCAAGACTGATACTGTTTTCTTATTTAATAAAATGTAATAAATTTTATTTTTTTCCCTGAAAATTGATTTTTAATGATAAATTACAACTTGGACACATGGTGGAGATTGGGACAAGAGTTGGATTGTCTGTGGGCTTGCATTGTGATGATGGTCTGCTCAGGGGCTGGGGGTCTGGGGCCAATGCCAAGCCTTGCTAAGAGCCTCTCAGCTTTCAGTACTAGCAATCTGGCAGGGCAGAAGGGCCTTTCTGTTGAAGGGAAAGCAGTAGGGAAAGCACTATTTAAACATAGTGTTGCTGTTGCTGCTACTGCTTCTTAGTGACTGCCTTTCTGGCCAGGTCCTTGGTCTCCTCTATAGCTGCCGGAGTAGCTTCCTTTGCCTTTTCAGTTGCTTCCTTGGCTTTTTCAACAAGTGTCTTAGAAGGAGACACCTTGAGGTTGGCCAAGATATACTCAAAGACTTTGATGGTCTTGGTCACATTCCTTTTAAATCTAACTAGGCCAAATTCCAGTACAGCTCTGGAGACTCCAAAGTTGTTTGTCCTTCATTTTCAAAGAGGACCAGGGCATCAGGGAAGTAATGACATGACTTTGCAGTTGACTTTGATATGAGCGAGGGAGGGCTATACAAGGTCACCAGCCTCACTTGGAGACCCCAAACAAACTAGAGGAGACCCAGGTCTCCAGTCAGATTTCTGTCCAGCCACTGTTTTCAGGGTTCACACAGTAAACACATCTTTCCTCCACCACCATCAACCTGGGATGGCTGATGTTCCAGGTGAAAGTGGTCATGGTCTGCTTCTGTGGGGCCATGATAGAGTCCTTGAGGATGTTCACTGAGTGGGATATATTAGCAAGAAAGACCTGCTCTGCACAGTGGAGCATCCTGCTGGTTTTCATTAGAAACCACCCAGACAGCAGTTTTTATCAGGCATCACCTCCCACTGCACAATGTCCTCTGCTTGCACGTGCTTACTGTAGGAGTGGGGATAGACTGCCAGAAGGCAGCAAAAACTTGGTCCCAATAGCTCCAGAGCACACTCTGCCCCAGGAAATGCCTCACCATCATCCCAGCTGGGTTCAGGGTCAGGACAGTGTCAGGGAGTGCACAACATGGGGGTGGTGTAGGGAACAGAAGGGTCACCAGGCTCGCACTGTACATCACTGTGACAAAGCTGTGCTGGCATGAGGCCTCCATGAGGTTCATTTTTAATGTTATTTCCTGTTCATTATTTAGAGATTCACCTTTGTCATAACATAAGGAAAGTATTCATAATACATAAATGTGAGAATTTTGCAATGTCTACAAGCTTTTGACACTCTTCTTTTTCAATAGCATCTTTCCCGACATGTGCTTTCATGCCCACATATGCATTAAAGTAATTTGTATTAAAGTATATTGACTTAATTTAAAATGTACTAAACATTTTTTGTGGAATCCATGATTTCCTCCTCCTCTACACCAGATGTTGGTGTAAAAGCTGCAATTATATTCATGAAATTCTTTTTTTTCTTTTGTAATTCTCTATGATTATTGAGCTGCCAAGTGTCTCATGAAATGATATTTCTTGGTAATTTTGCATACATCATAAAACCAAAGCTCCCAACCTTCCTGCTTGTCTCCCTAAGGAGAACCCAAAAACCATTTATTCATTTTGCTTTTCTGTTCAGTTTTCATTTTTAGTGAAAAAAATAATATCAACAAGTATTGCCATGTGTTTGATATCAGACTAAAATGCTACATTTAGAATTCAAAAACATAGTATAATGTTTAAAAATAGCCGAAAAACTATGTAATGTTCCACAGTTTTTAGACCCCATTTATTAGGTAATCCGCCACTATTATTGCATAAGCAGAAGGTCATTTGCAGAAGACTGAGGGTCATTCACATTTTAAAATTTATTTCTTGTTTTGTTCTGGCTAAATTATTAACTAACAAGGGACCAACATATTGGTTTTGAGCCCCTTTGTACTTAGTTAATCTTGTCCTCAGAAAACATACATAGCCCACACATGGGACAATGTTTGAAGGCTTTTCAGAATTGTAGAAATGGCTGAATTTTAGATGATCCTTCTGAAGTAAAAAAAAAAAAAATAGCACAACAAACTAGGTTCCAGTCTCCACTATGATGAGGCATCAGAATTTGAATTACATGTATTTGTCTAATCACAACTATTTATTTTTCCATTTCTCTCTACGTCTTATTCCTCTTATATTAATATTCCATTCTCACATTGACCTTTAATACCTCTATCCTCTAGCAATTTTCAATCCCAAATCATTCCTCCTGCCCCAGCTTAATTTTCCTTCCTTTCAATTTTCAACCATAGACAACCACTTCAAAAGAATGGTCATCTCTTCTTGAATTCCTTGTCCTACTGTATATACTTTGTTAAATTCTGACAGTTTATTACTCTTACCATATGCCCCTTCCTTTTCTACCCTCACGTTGTGACACAAAACGATGGGATTTTGTGGGCTATGTCAACTATAACAATGTTAACTAATCTCAACTGAGACCTGACTGGGTAAAATTATTTTACTCCTCCGTACTATCATACCCCTTCCAGTTGCTGTTTCAAATTTCTTCTTCTCTCAAGTCTATTGTGTCTTCTCCCTCCCTGCCTCAACCCCTTAGCTTAAGATCTCTCTTCATATTTTAATGAGAAAATTGAGTACATTTTTCATTAGTTCTTTATGTCCACACCTTATTTCAAAGTTTCCTGACAAGTGGGTGGCATTTTATCTTAGGAGTCAAGAAGACCTTAGTTGAAATCCTTCCCCAGACACTTGATAAAGTTGCTGTGTGATTCTGGGAAAGTTGCTTAACTTTTCTCATACTATTTTCTTATTTGCCTAAAATTGGGATAATTATTACTCCTAGCTGACATATTTACTGTGACAAACAAATGAGATAATGGGTAAAGTGCTTTGTAAATGTAAGAGCATTATCCACATTCCAGTCTTTATTATTATTCCAATTCTCATCCATTCCTTCTCTAGTCCTTGATGAAGAGTCATCTTTCTTTTGCCAAGGCCAACCTCTCATGCTCCCTCTATCCCATTCCTTCCCATGGCTTCAAGTGTGCTGCTCCCTCCTATTCATGCTGCTCTTCCACTCTTTAATCTCTTGAATTGTAGTGGGGTTTTTCCTTGTTGGTTACCAAGACAACTGCAAACTCTCCCATTCTTAAAGAATGCTGACTTAGCACCATTCTACCTTCAAGCTGGCATCCTATTTCCCCCCTTCTTTCATCAGTTTCCCTCCTAGAAAATGATGTCGCCCTTGTTGCCTCCACTTCTCTTCTCTCAATTCTCAAAGTATTTTTTTCTTTTAATTTGTCTTCCAACATAATTACTTCATTGAAGTAATTTTTAAGTTATCCAAGATCTCTTAATTACCTAATCTCTTAACCTTTTATTAATCCTCATCCTTTTTAACATCCTGATGACACTTGAAACTTTTGACCCCCCTCTCTTATGAAAGCTTTCTAGTCTCTGCACTTTTGCATTACTTTCTTTCCTGTTACTTTTCTGACTATTTCTTATTCATCTTTGATGCATCATCAACCCTATCTCTTCCCTTCAATTGTTGATGGATGACTAGGCTCTGTCCTTGTTCCTTTTTTTTTTTCCTTCTCTACACTCCTTGGTGACCTTATCAGCTCCTATGGTCTTGAATATGAGCTCTGTGTAGACAACACCACCGTATACATATACAGTCTTTCAATTTTCCCAAAGCTCTAGTTTCTTACTACAACAAATTAAATATTTCAGATGGAATATTTTTGGCATCTTGAAATCAACATGTCTAAAATAG
Source organism: Petaurus breviceps papuanus (assembly GCF_028583685.1). Taxonomy (NCBI): domain Eukaryota; kingdom Metazoa; phylum Chordata; class Mammalia; order Diprotodontia; family Petauridae; genus Petaurus; species Petaurus breviceps. Next base: position 25,309,927 of record NW_027185791.1, on the reverse strand, counting down.
AATTTATCATTTTTAATCCAAAACAATACTTTCCTAAACTTCCCTTTTTTGCAAAAGACAAAAACTTCTTTTTTTAAAAAAGTTACACTTGGCCAAACTTTTAGTGTCATGTGATGTCTCACTCCTTTACACACCACATATCCAAAGAGTTGACAAGTCTTGTTGGTTCCATCACTATAACACCCATCACATCTGTTTCATTCTCTCAATGAACATAATCACCACTTTAGTTCAGACCCTTAGCATTTCTCATCTGGTTTATTGCAATAGACATTGCAATTCATCCTCAAGTCTCTTCACTCTCTAATACGTCATCCATAAATTTAACAAAACAATTTTCCTTAAGTGCACGTTCCTCTACAAATAAACTCTAGTGGCTCCTCTATTAACTCCAGGAGCAATTATTATTACTTTTGCTTGTCATTTAAAGTTCTTCCTAGCCTTCAAAGCTACAGAGTTTCATGAATTACTTTGGAAAAGTAAAATAATTAAATATATTGATTTAAATAATAAACCTTACACTTTTTATATACTTCAAGTTTTTTTTAGAGAAATATATCATTCTAGTGCTGTAATCAATCATCTCACACTTTTCCCCATTATTTCACAAGATTTTGACATATGCATTAATTTATCATCAAAATATACTTATGCTATTAAATATTTCTGTGAATAAACAATTTGTTTTTGTGAATTAAGCTCTTATTATAGGCCATAGATTTTCTTGTTTTTCTTATATTTTAGAAAAATTTAATTATTTTTTACATCATTTATATTTCCCTTTGCATCATCCCTCTCCTCTTCCCATAATTCCATCTTTTAAAGAGTTTTTTTAATGAACAAAAACAAGTAGAATAGGAAAAATATCAATAAAACTTAGCAATACATCAAAATAATCATATGTTATTTGTAATGCTGCACACCTGTGGGTTCCTACTCTTTAACAGAGGTATTTACTCATATCTATTCTTTGGCGTTAAGCTTATTCCTTTATAACTTAACATCATATTAAGATAATTTTTCGTTGATGTTCTTTTCATTTCTTAGTCATCATGTATTTGTTTGACTCCACTTAAGTCAATTTGCATCAGTTCATATTTTTTAATGTTTCTTTGAATACATCATGCTTGTTATTTTTTATAGAATAGTAATATTTCATTACATATTTTTATACCAGAGTTTGTTTAACCATTCTCCCGTATACTGGCTTCTATTTTTTATGGCTGATAATAGTTTGCAATTTTTCTTTGGGTATTGTTCATTTCCTTTTAACATTTCTCTGTTGGGGAATGGCTTTTGATCTTTTATGTTTCTGATAGTTGTCTATGTATCTTGGATTGCAAATCCTTAGAGATATCTGATACAAAGATTTTCCCAGTTGACTGGTTTCCTTCTTATCTTAGATGAATTAATTTTGTTAATATAAAGACTTTTCAATTTAATAAAATAAAATCTATTTTATCTTGTTAATTGCTTCTACCCTTTTTGTGGTTAAAAATTATCTCTTGACAATAACAGAAAAGTTTGAAAGATGGGTGGGTTTGGGAATGAAAGATAATGAGTTTTCTTTTTTAACATACTGAGTTTCAGATTATGGAATATGTAGTTGGAAATGTCCAATGGGAATTTTTGAATGACTCGAGTTTTAGAGAAAAACAAAACAATATATAATTAGATCTAGATATATAGATCCAGGAGTTATGTGCATGGAACTTATAACTGAAAAAATGAGAATTGAAGAGGTTATTAAGAAAGAGCATCTAAAAAAAAAGAAACAAGGGTACAGGACAGCCCCTGCAGTTTATTCACTATTAGTGGATATATAATAGTCCATCAAAGAAGCATGAAAATGACTTTCAGAAAGAAAAAAAGTAACTAATAGAGACTAGTGCCCTGAAAATCCAAAGAAAATAGTGGACAGTCAACAATGAAAAATACTTCAGAGAGGTCAAGAAACATGAAGATCAAAAACTGTTTATTAGAGATTTGGCAATTAATAGATAGATGATAACTTTCAAGAGTGAAGTGTCAGTTGTATGGTAATGTGTGTACCTAGATTGCAAAAGAGAGTGAGAGGAGACAAGATAGTGGCAATAAATTAAGAATTTTTTTTTTAACTTCAAAAATTTGGCTGAAAAAGGGGGGAGAAAGATAGGATGATAACAAGGATCATGTCATCTAATGATGACTTTTTTTTTGAGGAGAGACATATGTGACCTGGAAAGAACCAGCAGAAAGGGAGGAATTAAAGACTGATACTGAGATCATGATAAAAATTTTTTAAAAAAAGCCACCCTATAACCAACAAATTTGCAATTCCCATGTAATCAGAAATGTAGAATTTTTTTAAATACAAAAGAGTTAAAGATGAAAACAAAATGATTGTCCAGTTGATAAAATATAGTTTTTTTAATTATAAGACCAAAAAGTCAGTAATCTACTAGATAATTTGATTGAAAAAAAAGAGAAACAAAATCTAATATTGAATTAACAATGAGATGGGAATTGAGGGGGAAAATGGAGTAAAAAAAATATCTGTAGCAATATACCACCTAAAATGAAAATTTAAATGAAATGGATGAATATTTTTAAAAAAATATGGAACATAGATTAGTGAAACAGAAAGAAGATAATATAAACCATCTAATGTCAGTAAGGGAACATTAGCAAGCCATATGTAAGTTGCCCTAAAGAAGAAAAATCCTGCTCCAGTTTGATTTGAAAGTGAATTGTATAAAACAGTTAAAGATTAAAAGCTCTTGTAAAATACATAAAAGAAATATATTACTAAAAGCAAAAGCAGATAAGGTAGAAAAAATTAGAGATTACTATCCTTAATGAATAATGATGGGCAAAATATTAAGAAAGATACTACAAAAAGTCTACAGAAATATATATATATTATATAAATCCTTCCTACAAAGTTGGATTTTCACAAGAACTTCAAGGCCGGTGCAACATTAAGAAAATTATAAGCATTATAAATCATATTAGGAAAAACTGAAATTGCATGTAACTCCTATCCTAATATCCATTGGTATGGAACTCTTTCCTTATTTGCTGCTATGATGGCCTTGCCCTACATGAGAGGTGGGGCAGAGTTGGTAAAAGGCAAGAGGGCCTTTGGAACTTGTTAAACTTTGAGGTGAATAACTTCAGGTACTTCTGGCTGTCTTCTGGCTTTCTGCTTCAAGATGAATTGATGGTGAAAGAGGCTAATCCAACTTCAGCTTGCTGAAGGAAAAGATTGTGGAAAAGCTTAAGAGAATCAAACACTCTCCATGACCTTCCCATTTCTATCTTGCTTCACTAGAGATTTCAAGTTTTCCTTTTCATGAGATCCAGACTCTCTCTTTCTGTCAGTTAAACTGAGTTATCTCGCTCCCAATGGGAGAACTCCTTCACTCTATACGGTCTATTATATATTCCTCCATGTATACTTTCTCATTTCTTTTTCTATGATTTGTATTAATGAGTTTGTTTGCTATCTTCTATATGTATTCTTTGTGGGACGGGTACTAGGTTGGGAAGGTGTCAAGCCTTTGATATTGAGCTTGATGTCCCCAGAAATTACAAAGGAATGACAGGTTAGAGTGAGCCTGCTCATATACCCTACATGAACAATGTTTAAGGGAATAAATACATACTATTATAACCTGGTACTGCCTCTCTCCGAGGAGAGTTGTGACCTGAACCCCAACCTCAACCTTCTTCTCCTGGCAGGAATGAAAACTTTGATTGGAGAAGTGCAGGGGGAGAAAAGGCTAAAGATGTCTATTCTGTCTTCTTTTGAACTACACAAAGACATTGTCACCACATGTGGAGTCTCACTAGAATTGCAGGGTCCATTTCTTCTGCTAGACATGTAATTATAATAACTGTTACAGGAAAAATAAAGATCTCAACCCAATACTATTTCTATAAAAAACATTTGAAAAACAGTAACAAGAGAATATCTGTGCAGTATTAAAATTTGCATTCACTCATGACTTTTTGCTTAGTTGTTTTGAGGGATTATATTTTGGTTGTGTAGTGGAACTGTTTTAAGATGGGATGAACTGTCAGTTTTGGTTTTAAATGGTATGACAAAAGGAAATATTACAAAAAGTAGAATTAACTAGAAATATACAACTTGTACAAAAGAAGACTTGGGGAGATTATGTAAGCAGCCTAGTCTTCAAGTATTTAAAACACTATTTTGTGGAAGAGCCTTGGACTCAGGTGGGATGCTATATAGAGTTTGCTCATTTTTGGTCAACTTATACTCATGAGTCTAGTGTTCTTTACCATTTTCTTCATGTGTAAGGGAATAAAATAACTGACCTACATTGTACACTGAGTACCTTTGTATTCAAACTTTTGATTAGCAAGACTCTAGATGTAAGGTGAAACTAAGCTTTGAATGTTCTTCCATAAAGCTCTGGAAGTGATTTAGGGGTGCTAGAAAGTAAAGCTTAGTGCCCCTAACACTATATGGTCAATGTGCCTATGTCAAGAACTGAGAGAAATGCAAATTGTCCCAGACCCCTGCTATGGCAGGAGCATTGCATATTTTTAATATTATTTATTAAGCACTATATATTTCAAATTGAATTTTAAATTTTAGCAAGACTATCTTGTTAAGTGAATGAATTTAATGAAATTGAATAAAATTAAATCTAAGGAATGAAAGTAAAAATGCTAATAGCTACTATACTCCTATGCATGTCTTTTGATTAGGGAGACCAGAACGTCAAGAAAACTAGAGGAAACAGTCTATTAAGTTTAGCTTAAAGGAGCTGAAGGTATTCATAATGGGAAAAATGATTTGATGTGGGTTAGAGAAGAGTGGAATTTTTTGTGGTCTTCAGTGTCTGAGGACTGTTTCATGAAAAGTGGAGCAAATTTTTTCTGTAGGACAACTGAGGTCAGTAAGAGAAGCCATGCATATATGAGAGAAATGAGGGGGAATGGTAGCTTGATGTAATGAAAAAATGTCCCAGTCAATAAAAAAATAAAAAAAAATTAATGTGGCTGTGTGCCACATGACAGGCACAGTGCTAAGTTGTGTGACTTTATAGTATCTGAAATATTTATGCCTGTTAGCAGTATTCTCTCCTCAACTAGGATTTTCTGGATTTGGGCTAACATATTCTTGGGAGATTTCATTTGGGGATTTTTTTTCCAGGAGATTATTAGTGGATGCTTTCAATTTTTTCTTTGTCTTCTAACTTTAATATATCTTGACAGTTTTCCTTTAAAAATTCTTAAAATACTGTCATTTCTTTTGATCTTGGCTTTTAGGTAGTCCAATGATGCTTGAAGTATCTTTCCTTTTTCTGTTTTCTAAATCAGTTGTTTTTTTTAGTAATGATATATTTTGACTTTTCTTCTATTTTTTGTTGATGTTACCTTTGTTTTATTGTTTCTTGATGTGTCATGAAATATTTGATTCCTGTTGTCCAATTATAATATTTTTTAATTAAAAATATTAAGCAATTGGGGTTAAGTAACTTGCTAAAGGTTACATGGCCAGTTATTTCTGTGTGAGGTGCTAAGTATCAGAGCCTGGATTCGATCCCAGGTCATCTCAAAACTGGGGCCGGTGCTCTTACACACTGGGCCACCTGGCCGCCCCTAAGTAATTGGGGTTAAATAACTTCCTCAAGGTTACATGGCCAGGTGTTTCTGGGAGGGTGCTATGTGTCTGAGCCCGGATTTGATCCCAGGTCATCCCGACCCTGGGGCTGGTGCTATTACTCGCTGTGCTACTTGTCCGCCACCCAATTATAATTTTAAGTATTTTCTTCAGTTTGGTTTTCTACTTTTTTCTTGTCAAGAGATTAATTCTCTTTACATAAATTCCCTGCATATCACTTATTTATTTTCCCAATTTATCCCTTACCATGCACTGTGTTAGATTTAAAAATATTTTTGGCTCTTTTTATCTCTTTCTTTACCTATTCTAGGAATTCTTGTTGGATGTGGTTCCAACCTTTATTTTTTTTCCTTGAGGCTTTACTTGTAGATATTTTCAAGTTACTGTCTTTTGTGTTTATTCCTTAAATAACCCTGTCATCATTGCAGCTTTTTATACTCAGATTCTTTATTTGTTTTCCCATTTTTTTTTGAGGGAGCAAGGAAAGACAATTGGGGTTAAGTGACTTGCCCAAGGTCACATGGCTAGTAAGTGTGTCATGTGTCTGAGACTGGATTTGAACTCAGGTCCTCCTGATTTCAGGGCCAGTGCTCTATTCACTGTGCCACCTATCTGCCCCTTGGTTGCCCATTTTAAAGACTCCTTCTTGAATTAGGATTTATGTTAGACATGAGATCTGCTCATTTCTCAGGGAGGACAGGGAAGGATGTGATGCCTGGTTTGAAATTCTATCTTTTATGTCCTTTGATAATTTCATAGCATATTTTTGATGCTTCTTCAATGGTGTGATCCAAGGAAAGGTTTGTTCACTGATCTTCAGATCTATACCCTGACATTTCCTGACCTTGGGCATGTTGATTTGTGTGTGGTTGGGTCTCTGTAGACTGCTGCTGCTGGACTCAGTCACTGTTAGTCCGCTGAGAATTTCTGCAATTTCAGAGAGATTGAGCTGCTGGTTACCCCTTGGTTTTAGAGTCCTGCCCTGATTATTGCTTTGCAGACTTATGTTCATTGATAAAGGATACAATTAAGTTCTGATTATGCCCCTGGGTTTAGAGCTCCCTACTCATTCCTTGCTCCTTGTACAACTCGCTACCCATGCTCCCTAACCATGACCATTTGTCACTGCTCTCAAACTGTGACCAAGAATTCCTATTCTAATTCCCAGAGCTAGAACACAAATACTGCAGGATATATTTCTGTCCAGGTAGTCGGTTCCCTTACTCTCCCTGGATTCTCGGCTGCTCCTTACCCACTACTCTTTTTTGTGACTGTGCTGACCTCTTAGAAATCCTCCACTCTGGTATCCATAGACTTTTCTATCTTCCCCAGACGCTCTGGGCTGGAAAAATAATCCACTGTGACTTTTTCTTGAAATTTTTTCAGGTAAAATTTGATTTGGTGTACTTTCTAGGTCATTGTGAAAGATTTTGTGGAGGAGCTAAAGTTCCTTTAAAAAAAATACTTCCCTTCATTGTAGCATCTTGACACTCTGTGGGGATAAAAGGAAAAGAAAATATAGAGATTCCAAGCCACCAAGGAGCTTAAATTCTAAAGGAGGAAAGCAAGTTACACAACTAGGTATACACACACACACACACACAAACACAGAATAGATGACAGGCAATCTTAGAGTGGAAAGAAACAGTAGCTAGAGTGGGAAGGGGAATGAGCTCCTTCAAAAGATATTGCTGGACTGTCTTTTTTTTACTTAATATTTTCTTTTTTCCCAATTATACATAAAAACAATTTTAACATTCTTTTTTCAAAACTTTGAGTTCCAATTTATCTCCCTTCTTTCTCTCCCCCTCCTTATTGATAAGACATGCAATTTGATATAGGTTATACATGTGCAGATGTGCACAATGCATTTCTATGTAAGTCATGCTATGAAAAACAAACCCCAAGAAAAAAAATGAAAGTAAAGAAAAAGAATTGGTGATTTTCACTCAGCCTCCACTAGTGCCTTCTGTGGAGATGGACAGTACCTTTCACTATAAGTCTTTCAGAATTGTCTTGGATTATTGTATTGCTGTCATCTTGCAATATTGCTATTAGTGTATACAATGTTATATTGGTTCTGCTTATTTCTCTTTGCATTAGTTTATGTAAGTCTTTCCAACTTTTTTCTGAGAGTATCCTACTCATCATTTCTTATAGCATAATAGTATTCTATCACGATCATATAAAACAACATGTTTGACCATTCCCCTTTTGATGGATATCCCCTCAATTTCCAGTTCTTTGTCACCACTGAAAGAATTGCTATGAATATTTTTGTACATAGAGGTTCTTTTCCTTTTTGTTTTTGTTTGTTTGATCTTTTTGGAATATAGACCTAATAGTGGTGTTGCTTGGACAAAGCATATGGATGGTTTTATGGACCTTTGTGTATAGTTCCTAATTTCTCTCTAGAATGGTTGAATCAGTATTCAACTTCATCAACAATGCATTAGTGTTTTAATTTTCCTCCATGCTCTTCAAAATTTTTCATTTTCTTTTTCTGTAATATTAGCCCATCTGAAAATGTGTGGTGATGGGTCAGAACTGTTTTAATTTGTATTTCTCCAACCCATACTGATTCAGAGCTTTTTTTTTTTTCGAATGACTATACAAAGCTTTTATTACTTTATCTGAAAACTGCCTATTCATATCCTTTGACCATTTATCAATTGAAAAATGACCCCTTTTTAAACATAAATTTGACTCCGTTTTCTATAGATTTGAGAAATGAGGTCTTTATCAGAGAAGCTTGTTGTGCATTTTTTTCATAATGCAGACTATCACCTATGTATTTCCCTCCACCTGTTTCTCCTGATTATCTTACTCTCATTCCTTTCACCCTGTCCATTCTTAAGTATTTTGTTTCTGACTTTCACCTTTCCCAATCTGACCTCCCTTCTATGTTACCCACACTATCACCACATAAGATAGATTTCTATACTCAACTGAATGTGTATGAGATTCTCTCTTTGTGCCCATTCTGATGAGAGTAAGGCTCACATGCTGCACAGTAAAATCTCTTTTGGACCTCTTTTATGTCATAATTTATCCCACTTTACTTTTACCTTTCCCTCTTTCCCAGAGCATTCTTTTTCTCACCCCTTAATTTTATTTGTTTACATAATCATCCCATCATTATCACTTCACATCTGTGCTTTTTGTCTCTGTAAACTTCTTTAAATTTTTATCAATAGAACAGTTCCAGTCTCTATTCTGTGGATGGTTAGAGCCAAACAGAGAATTCTAGAGAGAAGAGAGTCATTAATCAAACAGAAGTTTAATTTCAAAGTGAACGAAATGAGTTGCAAGCAAAGAGACAGATTAGACGTGTGTTCTCCCCTCCCCCCAACCCCAGTGGGGGAACATACTTTAGTGTGGTAAAACCTCGATGCTTGTATCAATGGATGTGCATTGAGATGCCGCCCTGATAATATGGGGGTAACAGCAACAATGTGACAAGTTTTGTTCATAGCAGAGTTTCATGATTAAAACTTGTCTGAACTTCTCCAAGCTCAGAGAATACCTGGTGCTGGTCCAAGTAACACAATAATTATGTAATTTTTGACAGAGGTTGCGATCATCCAGTGGGTGAATGCAAAGGACTGTTATGCCAAGATCAGGGCACAGCTTGCTTTCTGGGCCTTAGCTCTGGAAAACCAGGTATCTCCTAATATCTTGACATTGCCCTAAAGATGATGTCTTGGCTATTCCTTTGATCATGATTTTCAAGTAGCCCAATAATTTTTAAGTTATTTCTCCTGGATATATTTTCAGGGTCAGTTGTTTCTCCAAAGAGATATTTCACATTTACTTCTTTTTTCATTCTTCTGATTTCATTTTATTTTTTCTTGTTGTCTCATAAATTCATTAGCTTGCACTTGCCCATTTCTGATTTTTAAACAATAATTTTCTTCATTGAGTTTTGTACCTTCTTCTGTTACTGCGATGTTGAAAGATTTGCCTTGAATTTGAATAGTTGAGTCTTCTCTTAATTTTCTTACATTATTCTCATTTTTCTTCCCATTTTTGCCTTTATCTCTCTTACTTGAATTTTATAATCATTTTGAGCTCTTCCATGGCCTGATATATACATACATATATTTTCATATTTTTCTTTGAAGCTTTGGATGTAACAGTTTTGACTTTGTTGTCTTCAACTGAGTTTGAGCTTTGGTCTTCCGTCACCATATTAACTTTCTAAGGGCAGGATATTTTTCTGGTGTTTGTTAATTTTCCAACCTATTTCTTGCCTTTTAACTCTCTGCTAAAGGGACTCCACTTCCAGAGTGGAGGGGGCATGGTTCCAAGCTTTCACTTTTTTGTGCAGCTATTTTCAGAGGTATTTCTGGGTACCTGAAAGTTTTCAATTCTTCCAAGGTGGTATGATCTACAGAGGAATGTGTTTATTGCTCTCCTGTATTGTGCAATAGTCTATGAATGTCCACAAGCACTCTTTTCAACCCAGTGCCCACTTCCTTGCAGCTGCATATTCTGGTATGTTGGGACTCCTTGCCCTTGGAAGGGACTGTGATCCAGATCCATGTATGGGCAATGCAACAGAGTCTTGTCCCTGGTATCAGCAAAAGGACCCCTGTAATCTCCTGACCAGTTATCTGAAATTTTTACCATCTGTGGACTGATAAATACATAAACTGAATCTCCCTCCACTTATTCACTTGTCCTCATTGCCTGCTCCTGGTTTGCTGGTGAAGCCTGTACAGAACTGTACACCACTTTCTCCCTGGTACAACAGATCCTTACTACTAGCCTTCTAAGCTGTCTTTGGCTGGAAAAATTTTTCACTTCATCTTTTTTGGGCTTCTACTGCTCTAGAATTTGTCTTGAGGCATTATTTAAATATATTTGGAGGAATTTTGGAGAGAGCTCAATTGAATCCTTCCCTTTTCTCTGCCATCTTGCTTCCACCTCCTGAGACAAGTCTTAAAGAAAATGTAGAAATATGATATATTATATTGTTTGGAAAAATGTTATGTTGCTTAAATTCAATCATATGTAATTAAACATTTCCCTGTAGAATGTCTCCTCATCAAAAAACTCTCTAGGAATGTTGGAGAGAGCTACAAGAAATTTTGGGTTCCCCAGGTCCTGTATCCACTCAGATCATTAATGATTTGCCTCCCAATACCAAAGTCTTGTGATAGGTTGACCCAAACTTGCGTTTTGGCTTTACCCAAAATTTAAACTCCTATCTATCTCAATCTACCCTGCCTTTAAGTTGCTCCTTCAATAATTTTGCTGAACTGTGTATGTGATTCATATACAGGCACTCTTTTCTTTTCCTTTTTTTTCTTTTTGGAGGGGGGAAGGCAGGATAATTGGGGATAAGTGACTTGCCCAAGGTCACACGGCTAGTAACTGTTAAGTATCTGAGACTGAATTTGAACTCAGGTCCTCCTGACTCCAGGGCCAGTGATCTATTCACTGTACCAGCTAGGCACCCCAGGCACTTTTTTATAAATCCTATATAATATAAACTTTCAAGTATCTGGTTAGGAGAGAGCCATACCTCCTTTCTAGCTCACTTTCCTCTACAAAATTCTTCTGACTCTCTCTCTAAATTTATGTCACCAGCTCCTCCCAGTGCAACACTCTCTTTTCCTATCAACAAGTCCATCCCACAAGTGGGATTCACAAGCTTTTGGTTTTAACACAATCAATCCAAAAACCAAGCCAATAGAGGGGGATCTTTAAATTCCATTACTATTACAATTTCCCTGTATCCAATCCCCCCACACCTATGCTATTTTCACCTTTGACCCCGTCCCTTTTCAAAAATGTTTGCTTCCAACTAACTTCTCCACCAATCTTCCCTCCCTTCTATCATTCCCCCTCTTTTCCTGTAGGGTAAGATACCCAATTGAATGTGTAAATTATTCCCTCCTTAAGCCAAATTCAATGGTAGTAAGGTTGTCCCATTCCCTTTTACCTTCCTGCTCTTTGCCTCCATTGTAACAGTTTTCTCTTTCCTCTTTTATATGAGATAGTTTTCCCTACTCTATATTTCTCTTTCTCCTTCTCCCAATAAGTTCCTCTCTCACCTCTTAATTTTATTTTTTAGCTATCATCCCTTCATATTCATCTCATCCTGTGCCCTCTGTCTATGTATATATGTACATATATATATATGCCCACACTCTCATATATATTTATAAACACATACACCCCACTATACATACATATATGTACATAATATGTATATATTCCCTTCAACTCTCCTCATACTGAGAAAAGTCTTATGAGTTACAATGTTCATGTTTTCATGTAGGAATGTAAATAGTTCAACTTTAATAATTTCCTTATACTTTCTTTTTCCTGATTACCTTCTCATGTTTCTCTTGTTTCTTGTATTTGAAGGTGAGATTTTCTGTTTATCTCTGTTTTTTTTTATTAAGAATTTTTGAAAGTCCTCACCCTCATTGAATGACCATATTTTCCCCTGAAACATTATACTCAGTTTTTCTGGGTAGGTGATTCTTTGATTTAGTCCTAGCTCCTTTGACCTCTGGAATACCATATTTCAAGTTCTTTATTCCCTTAATGTAGTAGCGGTTGCATCTTGTGTTATCCTGATTGTGTTTCCACAATATTCAAATTTTTTTCTTCCTGAATGCTTGCAGTATTTAATCCTTGACCTGGAAACTCTAGAATTTGACTATAATATTCATAGGATTTTTCTTTTAGGTATCTTTTTCAAAAAGTGGTTAGTGAATTCTTTCAATTTCTATTTTGCTCTCTGCTTCTAGAATATCAGGGCAATTTTTCTTGATAATTTCTTTTATTTTTTTTAAACGCTTTATTAACTTCTGGTTTACATCATTCATTTCTGCCAGATTTTGAGTTATAGATTTTCTCCCCATTTTTCCCTTACCCACCACCACAAAATAGTGGTCCCACTGAATATCCCCTCCTCCAATCTGCTCTCTCCCATATCTTCTTCCATACCCCCTTTCACTTTTCCAGTAGGATCTCTATGCCCCAGTGCCTGTATATATTATTTCCCAATTACATGTAAAATAGTATTAACAATAGTATGTATATATTTAAATATTTGATTTTAAAATTTTGAATTCCAGATTTATTTCCCTCCCCCCTTGTCACCTACCCTTACTGGGAAGATAAGCAGTTCAGTATAGGTTGTACATGAGTGGCTAATTCCAAACAATAACATAGTAGATATGTTGTAAAAGACTGATTATATTTCCCTCACTCCTATCCAAATTCCCACTTGTTCTATTCTCTATTTTCATCCCATCCCTTTTCAAAAGTGGGTGCTTCCAACTTCCCTCCCCCAAGTCTGCCCTCCCTCCCATCATACCCCCTCTCATTCCCTTCCCCTCCTACTCTCCTGTAGGGTGAGATACCCTATTTAGTGTGTAGTTCATTCCCTCCCCAATACAAATTCAGTGGGAATAGGGTTTACCCATTCCCTTTTGCCTTCCTATTCTTCCCCTCCATTGTAACCATTTTCCCTTGCCTCTTCTATATGAGAAAGTATACTCCATTCTGTCTCTCCCCATCTCCTCTCATTATATTCCTCTCACCTCTTAATTTCACCTTTTAAGTATCATCCCTTCCTGTTAAATTGGTCCTGTGCCCTCTATATATGTATACATCTAAACATATATACACACATTCACATATGTATTCGTATGCCCAAATGCTCTTATATATAGACATATATATTTCCTTCTTTATTTTCATAGTGAGAAAAGTTTCATAAGTTATAATTATTGTTTTTCCATGGAGGAATGTTAATAGTTCAACTTTGAGAATTTCCTTATGATTCCTTTTCCCTGTTTACCTTCTCATGCTTCTCTTGCTTCTTGTATCTGAATGTCAAATTTTCTATTCAACTCTGGTTTTTTCATCAAGAATATTTGAAAGTCCTCTATTCCACAGAATGACCATATTTTCCCCAGAAATATCATACTCAGTTTTGATGGGTAGGTGATTCTTGGTTTTAATCCCAGCTCCTTTGACCTCCAGAATATCATATTCCAAGCCCTTTGATCCCTCAAGCTGCCAGATCCTGTGTTATCCTGATTGTGTTTCCAAAATATTCATACTGTTTTTTCTTGGCTGCTTGTAATATTCTCTCCTTGATATGGGAATTTCAGAGCCAGGCTATAGTAATCTTTGGAGTTTTCTTTTTGGCATATTTTTCAGGAGGTGATTGGTGGATTCTTTCAATCTTTATTTGGCCCTCTGGTTCTAAAATATCAAAGCATGTTTCTTTGAGAATTTCTTGAAGGATGATTTCTAGGTTCTTTCTTTGATCATGGCTTTCAGGTAGTCCAATAATTTTGAAAATCTCTCTCCTGGATCTATTTTCCAGGTCAGTGTTTTTTCCCATGAGATATTTCACATTGCCTTATGTTCTTTTATTTGTTTGTATCTGGTTAACAGCATCTTGATTTCTTATAAAGTCACTTGCTTCCATTACCTCCAATCTAATTCTGAAGCAATGGTTCTCCTCAGTGAGCTTTTGAGATTCTTGTTCCTTCTGGAAAATTTGTCTTTTTAAGGCGTTCTTCTCCACATTGCCATTATGAGACTCTTTTGCCATTTGTGTTAGTCTATTTTTTAATGTAGTATTTTCATCAGTCAGGCTGTTGACTCTCATTTCATAATTTTCTTGCCTTGTTCTCATTTCTCTTCCCTATCTTTTCCTCCACTTCTCTTATCTGCTTCTTAAGGTCCTCTATGTCCTGTAACCAGCTTGTATTTTCCTTTGAAACTTTTGGTGCAGGAGTTCTAACTTCACTGTCTTCCTCCTGTTCCATGCTTTGATCATTTTTTGTTGCCAAAATAGGAATGTAAAGTTGGGTTGCTCTGTTTATTTTGCTTCCTTTGCTTGCTCATGTTGCCATTCAATCACTTGATCCCTGGCTTTTTGCCACAGTAGGACTCTGGCACCAGACAGGGAGCTTCATCCCAAATGCTGGGGTTTTCTCAGATGCTGAAAGTATTATTTGGGTGCCCTCTCTGAAGCCTCCACTTTCTCTGGCAAGCTCGTCACACACCCCAGGACCTCCACCGTAGACCACAATCCAGATCCAAGCAGGTTAAAGCATGAGTGATTACCCTTCGCATTGGTCACTTGGATGCCCTACACTCTGCAGGCCAGGAGTTGAAGCTACCACTTGGAGGCTACCACAGGGCTATGGTGCCTCAGCAACTTCTTGCCCTGGGGGCAAAGTTCGACCTCACTCCCAACTACTCTAACCTAAATTCCACACTGCACTGACCTTTCACTTTGTCCTTCACATCTATGTGTTGATAATTCTGGAAACTGCCACAGCTGCTGGGGATCTAAAGTCCCTCCAGCCAGTGGTTTGTCAGGCCCACTCTGGGGCCAATAAGTCTGGTTTGCTTGTGGCTGGGTGTGGCTCGCAGAGCGCTGCACTTGCTGATTCCTGCTGGCCTGCCGTGCTGTCCTCAGCAGGAGGTTAGCTTCTCTGTGTCATTTTGTCAGTTCTGTAGCTCCAAAGTTTGTTTAGAGTCACCTTTTACATGAATTGGGGGAGGTGGAAGCCAGAGCTGTGGGGAGGACCTGCTTCTACTCTGCCATCTTGACTCTGTCCAATAATTTCTTGAAACATAGTTTCTAGGCTCTTTCTTTGATCATGGCTTTCAGGTAGTCCTATAATTTTTAAATTATCTCTTCTGCATCTGTTTTCCAGGTCAGTGTTTTTTCCAATGAGATATTTCATCTTGTCTTCTATTTTTTCATGCATTTTGATTTATTTTATAATATCTTGATGTAATGGAAATGCAAATTTAAAGATCGAATGTAACTACCTTATTGACTCACTGCCCAATCAAAAAGTATCTACTGACAAACAAGCCTCACACCCCAGGCTCCAGGTGCACTTTAGCCTAGGAGGAGGGAAGATCTTTAAATTTTCATTTCCATTACATTTGATTTCTCATAAAGTCATTAACTTCCATTTTCTCCATTCTAATTTTTTTTATATATATTTTTAAGCAATTGGGGTTAAGTAACTTGCTCAAGGTGTTTCTGGGTGGGTGCTAAGTGTCTGAGCCCGGGATTCGATCTCCAGGTCTTCTCAACACTGGAGCCGGTGCTCTTACTTGCTCTGCTACCTGGCCGCCCCTCTCCATTCTAATTTTGAAGGAATTATTCTCTTCAGCGAGTTTTTGAAATTCCTTTTCCATCTACTCAATTAAACTTTTTGAGGCATTCTTTTCATCCTTGGCTTATTGTGACTATATTGCCATTTGAATTAGTCTATTTTTTAAGGTGTTATTTTCTTTAGTCAGAGTCTTGACTTGCTTTTCATGATTTTCTTGCATCATTCTCATTTCTCTTCCCAATTTTTTCCTCTACTTCTATTACTTGATTTTCACAATCTTTCTCGAGCCCTTCCATTACCTGTAATCAGTTCATATTTTTATTGGAAGCTTTTGCTTCAGGAGTTCTGACTTTGTTTCCTTCCTCCGGTTCCATACTTTGATCCTCTTTGTCTTCAAGAAAGGCTTCTATATTCTGATTGTTCTTCCTCTGCTTCCTCATTTTGCCAGCCAATGACTTGACTTTTGAGCTCTTTGACATGGTAGAACCCTGAGTCCAGGGTGGAGAGAGCTGTGTCAGAACTTGCTGGAGTTTTCACAGTTGTCAGAGCTATGAGGAAGATGCCCTCTTAACAGCCACCACAAACTCTGGTACTCTAGTCTTCATCACCCCAGCACTACCCCCTAAGATTGCAACCCAGAGCCAAGCCAGTCAAAGCAAGAGTGATTGCCCTCTGAATCATCCCTTGGTCCTCATACAATTTGTAGGACAGGAACTCTGGCTGCAGCCTTGGGGCAACATCCTCAAGTTGCAGCGTCCACACCTCTGCCATCTCTGCCACCCAAGAGGCAGGGGCCAGACCCTACTCTTTCCTCACCCAGTTCCAACAGAGTTCCCTATTGACCTTTTACTGTCTCTTTGGCTTTGAAAAGTCTGGAAATTGCCACAGCTGCTGGTGATTTCTTCCCCTGAAGTCTGCTCCAGCTCTTCTGTGCTGCTGGTTGGTGCCACCCAGGGTCTAGGCCCATATAGCACATGCAGCACTGCACCATGCTCCCTGCTCTGGTGTGATAGACCCTTCCTGTTGGGCTGCTAGCCTGCCTTCGGTGGGAGATTTGTTTCTCTCTCTCACTTTGTGGGTTCTATAGCTCTACCATTTGTTTAGTGTCATTTTGTTACTGGTATTGGAGGTGGTTGGAGTGGGAGCTTAAGCCAGTTCCTGATTTACTCTGCCATGTTGACTCTGACCCTCCTAGTTTACTCTCAAGGAAAGGCCTCTGGGCTCTTTTGGACTGGGGGAAGGGGTGGGAGGGCTCTCTATTGGTCTCCCCTAGTATGTGGAGTTTCTTTACTGACCTGTCTGAGGGGAGTGGCTCTGGTCCTGGATTGTTATGGAAAAAGGACCTTCCTACTGGCCTGTGCTGGGGGAGAGATACAGTTGCTGGTCTGCCACAGGGGTAGTTCCTCACTACCAGTAAGCAATAAATGCAAGACCTAACTTGTGGTCTGTGCTAAGAGTGTGCCTTCTGGGGTGGCACCTTGCTGTTCTGCACCGACTGCAGACTTGTGGGAGGGCAAGACCTCACTGGTGAATAGCCCTAGGCTGGAACCTTGCTGCAGTTTCCCAGCTCAGAGACTGACTGTTATATTCTCATGCCTTACTACTCTCTCACCCAACTGAGAAAGGCCTTGTCCCTCCCTACTTGTAATTTATCAGTTTCCAGAATTGACCATTCTACCAAACCACATTTTCTCTTCCACACCTTCAGTACCAGGCAGCATGATTTCCTTATACTGACTCACTTTTTAAGGTAAAGACAAAGGAAAACATTGAAAACAGTTTAGTTTTGCCTTTTAGGAAGTTTATCAAATATTAACAATAAAATAGACAATATTTTCTCAACCTTATAGCTTTTATATCTCCATGCGTGGTTAGAAACTCTGAGATTTAAAACTTTAATCTGATTGAATTCTTTGTAATTGCAGCTAGTCATAGATATTTGTTGCCCTACCACACCCTTTCGCATGTATGCATGTAATGTGGGTTAAAATATGCATCACAAAAAAGTTATGGTTGATCAAAAATATTTTGTATGAAACAAAATAAGAATATAGTAGTAGCTTAATCAAATATGTAAAAATCATATTTAAAACACTTATCAGAAAATAGAGATGGAATTGCAATTGTTAAATTTTGCCACCACTCCAAAATTATGCATACAGTCTGTGGTTTTATGTCTCAGAATCTGCATCACAAACATATGCAGAGGTTTGTCTCTTATTCTATGCAAACCCATCTATTGTTTCCCTGTTTAGCTATCATCTACTCACCTTTCTCACACCATATGATGGATATGAACTTATTTGTGTCTTGTCTTCCCTATTGGATAGGAGCCCTTCAAGTGCAAGAACCGTGTTTTTGCCTTTCTTTGTATACCTAGTCCTAAGCATAGTTCTATGGTACATATTAAATGATTACTGAATGGTAATTAGCTAATTGATTGTTCTTTCTTACTTCTACTTTATTTCTGGTCATTGTTATTCCTAGTGAAATCACATTTCAAATATCTTTAGTGGCATTTGAGCTTAATTTCGTGCATGATCTTGGTAAAATTATACAAGAAAAATAATGCAATGGCATGGAAAAGGAACAGAAATGAAAAATTTAATTCAACATTTTCCAGAGCTTGCAAATATAATTAAGTATATGTCTCAATTACTTTAGCATCATAGTTTTAATGTGATCCATTATCACAATGTGTTAGTGAAATAAACGTCAAAGCTTATATCAGCTATGAAATTTTAGTTTATTTTTCATTATTCTTAGTAGGCTATGTTAAAAGTGATTAAAAATTCAGGGTCTATATATTTTTGCAAGTTTGTCATCATTTTAAATTCAGTTAATATAAAAAAAAGGGAGGATAAGTGATTTGCCCGAGTCATAGAGATAGAGTAATACTGGGATTAGAAATCAGTAGGCTCTGGATTTCTCTGTGTACTCTTCCTTCTCAGTTAATATTTGTAAAGTATCAATTTAGGTGATAATATTAGAATATATGTGCATATGATACTTTATGTTCCAGCATATGAGATATAAATAGAAAAAAAGAGCAAAATGTGTTTTTATTTTTAAAACATTAAAAGGACTGTTTTATATGCAAATAAAATTTATATAACAGCACATCTCATGTATATGTGTATGCATATACATATATACACTTATATAATATACATAAATGCCCACATGTATATATGTGTATATACACATGCATATACATATATACTCACATATGTAAGTTCTGTCACTTTACAATGTCAATGTACTTGTTGAGATTTCTCTGTGAATCTGACTCAGCTTGGTCTGAATTTGTCCATGATTCAATACACTCTCATTCTTCTTCCTGTTATAAATGTATTATCATGTGTTAAATTGTACCTACAAATGAAGTAGATTAATTTTTAGACCAAAGTATTTTTTTAATCTAAAACAAAATAAGAAAGCACAAAATATTCTCTGAAATTTTATACTTTCACTTCCATGGAACCTCATACCTCTTTAAGGATAAACTGATCACATGATCTCATCACCATTCCAGACTGACTCAGTTTTTTATAATTACCTCTCTCAGTTGCCTGTCCTGTATGATTGGAAGGCTGGAGGGCAAAGCAATAAACTCCTCCCAAAGCCTTTGTTTATGGAAGGCTCAAAGCTTTCCAGATAACTTTCCATTTTCCATCAACAGTTGTTTAATTTCACTGCAAAGAACATCATTCTCCTGGATCAGGAACCCAGTGATATCTCCACATCCTGCTTCTCAGCTTCCTTTTCTGGATTGTCTTCCCTGAAGATCTTTGAGCTCAATCACTTGCTTACTTGCATTTGTAGCCTTATCTTTTAGTACAAGGTCTGGTACTTAGGAAGGTATGAATACATCATCTCTCCCACCTTTCCTCCCACCCTCTCTATCTCTTACCCCAACCGCTCCCTCCCCTTTCTCTTTCTCCCTCTCCCTCCCTGTGTCTTTATCCTAGAATTAATATGAAGGTAAAGTAGTGGAAAACCTAGCTTCAAGTTCTAGTTATTTTCCATATCACCTGTGCAACCATGTGCCAATCACTTCATCTCTCAGTGCCTTAGCCAGATATGCGACTTAAAGAGCAGTTTTTGATCTGCATTGATGAAGGAAGTTTCCACACTAGGAGTTCCTCATACTGATGAAATCACAGATCTACTCCCATTCCTGAATTACTAGTGACTTGGACAATGTCTTACATATAATAGATGCTTAATAAAAAAAACTTGTTAGATCAGATACAGAGACTAAACACAAAACATTTTTTGCACTCATGATCTTACATCCTCCTGGGGAAGGTCCAACACATAAACAGAGCACTATACACATGACAAACTATTTGTCTATCATCCTACAGTAGTATCAGAGCTATATTTCAGACCTCTTTCTCAAGGTTTATTTCTCTTCCCAGTATGTCCTACCAACTTTACCTTTATCTCTGTCTCTGCCTTTCTTTCTGTCTCTGTTTCTCTCTCTCTCTCTGTCTCTCTGTCATTGTTGCTGCCTTTGTTTCTCTCTTTCCTTTTGTTTGGATCCCTCTGTCTGTGTCTATGTCTTATTATCTCTCTGTCTTTCTTCTTATTCTGTCTCCATCTGTATCTTTTTCTTTCTCTTGAAATACATGAATTATCTACTTTTTTCTAGGTGGATGTTATAAGTGATGGCATTAGTCATTGAAATACACTTTCACCCTTTCACCTCATATAAATAATCTAGCATGTATTAAATTTTACCCATAAAAGATATTAATCTTTAAAACAAATTTAGGTTTTATCAAAAACAAAACAAAATTAAACAACAATAACAACAATATAAGATAGCAATTGCTTTAAAAGAAGGGTGACTGATGCAAATCAGCATGAGACTAAGAGATTCTACTCTTTGGTACTGAATTTTACCCCTGCATCTTCTATGGATTTTTGGAGTTATTTCAACCATGGAAAACTTCAGTAGTTAGTTTCATACCCAGTTGACTCTAGAAATATAAATGTAAACTCTGAAGGAAAGTGAGCAAACTTTCAAGAGTCCCTACATTCATATTGGCCCTTCAGGCATAAATGGAATGAGGAAGGCTATTCATTTGGAATTGTGCATTTTACCAGAAACATAAAAGACGTTAGGAAAACATTATTGAATTATAGTGTTACCCTTTTTGGAATGGGAGGATGATGCAAAAGGTGATTGTTATCTGATTAATCTAGCTGGAATCACCAACGTGTGGCCTGCTCAGCTGTCTTGTTCCACATTGTTTACTTTTAAGAACTATATCACCATTTAATGCCTTATCTAATAGTGAAAAGCTGTAGAGTGAAAACTTCTCTTTAAATAAAAGAAATAATTCATTTCATAAAAGGGATGTGTGTGTATGTGTGTGTGTGTGTGCTTAGCAGGAAACAAGTTTCAATTTTCAAACTTGGTAGGCTCCCCCCAACCACTGTGTATTCTTAGCTTTATTTCCCAGAGGGTGACAATCATGAACAGAGTAACATAGCTATATATCATACATTTAAATCCAGAATACCCAACACTGAACTCGTTATCTTCTGCTACCAAAACAACAATTTTTTTTGCCTTTTTTTTTTTTTTTGCTGAACTTCAAAATGGTATCATGTTTCTGATATTTCAGGCTCATCAGCTTGGTATTATGCTCTACTTCTCATTCTCCTTTACCCCAAATATCAATCAGTTCCCACATCCATCACCACTGCTTTCATATAAATGCCTTTCCTTTGATCACCGTAGCACCAGAATTCATCACCTTTCCTTGGGGCTAATGTAATAAACCTCTAATTATGCTCCATGTCTCAAGTTCACTACAACGCAACCTCCACATAGCTACCAGACTAATATTCCTAAATTTAGGTCTAACCATGTTTCCCCAATCCCACGCACTCCAAAGACTCCCTATTGCCTCTAGAATCAAATATAAGCATCTCAACTTGCCATTGAAAACTTTTCACAAGCCAATATCTTCTTCCCATTTTCTACATTTCTTATGTATTACTCTGCTCCAGAAACTCTACGATCCAATAGTATCGGTCTACTCATTGTACCTTATAAATACTGCTCCATCAGTCCTTACTCCATGTCTTCTTACTGCTAACTCTTCTCCCCAATGCCTGGAATATATCCTTTCCTCACTTCTGCCTCTCAGAATTCCTTACATTCTTCAAGATTCAAGTGAAGTTCTATCTTCTGCAGAAGCCCTTACTCACTTCCTTAGCTCCTAGGGTCTTCTGCTCTAAGACAGCTTTTATTTTCTCCATTAGACTGTTAGTTCCTTAAAAGTAGGGGTTGCCTTTTCTCTTTCTTTGTATCTCCAGGTCTTATAGTGTGTGGAACATAGTAGGCATCAACAAAAACTTGTTCATCATCAACTCTATATGTTTCACATACACACATATATACATATATACCTGTTTCTGTCTATGTTATTTGATGCATTAGAATGTATATTCCTTGATGACAAGGGCAAGTAATTTTTCTCCCCCCCCCCCCATCAGTGCTTAATTGATGCTTAGTAAGTTATTGATTGCCTTAAACTGATCATGAAGAGAGACTTTCCATTTGTGGAGAGTTTATTTGTTTCTATGAGCAAATCGTGTATTCTATCCTATTTCTATATATTAAGATTATAACCTAGGATCTAGGATCTGATATAGTTCAATAATATGAGCTAGTCACATCTGATCAATTTAGTGCTATTTAGTGTCTTCCTAGGAAAAAAGAAAGGAAGATTAGGGTCAAAAGTATTGTGATGGACTAGGAAGAGTACTGGACCTGAAGAACAGGGTTTGATATCTATTTCGGATACTTTTCAGCTCTTGAATTCTAGACTATATTTATCATGTGTATAATTCTCTTCATTCTAATGATCTAATTAAAATAATTCTCTGTTTATATATGGGATCTTCACAGTAGAAGGTAGGATCATGATGGTAGGGTCTGTTTTTCATTTAATTTCTATGTCCAGAGGCATTGTTAAGTAGGGGAAGACTTAGGTTCAAAACTTGACTCCTTTAAATATTACCTATGTAGCCATAGGCAAATAAACTAACTTTTTAGTGTCTCACAACTCTCTAAGACGTGTAAGTTAGAGAGCAGCTGCTGGTCTGTATTGATAGAAGAAATTTTGTCCCCATCCAAAAAAGTCATAAGTCAACTCACTATCCCTGAATCACTAGTGCTTCCTGACACATAGTAGGTAAATAAAAATTTGTTGGTTTGGTTTAGAAAGTATTAGGCATAATTTTCCTTATCTGTAAAACCAAGATGGGGAAAATAGTTCTGTCTTTGCAGTGTTACTAAGAGTGAAAATATTTGACAGCTCTGAAGTGCTAGATAAATGTGAACTCTTGTTATTGTTGTCAAGAGACTGTGATTTCATGGTTAGAAAGCAAGACTCAGAGTCAGAATGACCTAGATTTAACTCTTACATCTGACAAATATTGGCTGTGTGACCTTGGATAAATAACTTAATTTCTCAGTGCCCCCTTGAAAGTGTCTAAGAATTTAAGTTGCAGAACAGGCGCAGATCTTCATATGTAGAGAGGAGTGTCTCACTGAAAATTTACTATGCCAATGTAATTATTAGTCTGGTGAAATTCACACACATGCACGCACACACACACACACACAAATATCTGCTAGTATTGCAACTATTGAAGCCACCAATAAAAATCATCAGAGAATGAAGTACAAATGATTACTGTGGATGTTTCTTAACAATTTTCTTAGGTTAGTTGAGAACCCTGAGAATTTCAATATATAACCC
Source organism: Petaurus breviceps papuanus (assembly GCF_028583685.1). NCBI lineage: Eukaryota > Metazoa > Chordata > Mammalia > Diprotodontia > Petauridae > Petaurus > Petaurus breviceps. Next base: position 25,286,381 of record NW_027185791.1, on the reverse strand, counting down.
AGAGGATTTATTACTCTAAATAGAATATTCTGTATACAGGTTTAAATTGACTGGTTCCCTTGTTTCTTTGGTTTCTTTGAGCTAAGCTAGGCTGAAATCAATCATTTATGAGCTTAAACTCTCTAGGGCCATATAAGTTCTCAGTATACCTCCCCATTGATCCCTCTTAGTGAATGTTTTCTTTTTCTAGGTAATTTACATTCCATGAAATTGGCTGATGGAATCCTGGATTTCTTTGTTTTTTGCTTCCAAATCTGTGCTTTTGAAGTACTTAATGGTTCTTGCTCTGCTTTGTAGCTATGGGACAAGTAGATGATATGATTTAATTCAGGAATATTTATATTGATATTGCTGTCACTGCTGTTACTGCTAATCTATTTACTCATCTACCAATCTGTTTCCAACACTTAAGTCAAAAATCACTCTTCCAACTTTGAATTCCAGCATGTAAAGTAGTTCTTCCTGCCATAGTGTTTTCCCCACAGACCATAAGGAAATCATGGAATTGAAAGATGTTCTTTAGTATGTTTCTTGTCCTGATGCATTTATGAGCTTCAAATTAATTTCACATTAACTGATGTTTAGGTATGTTTCTATTAACCACAGGTCCAATTGCAGTCAGACTATATGCAAACTTTCCTTCAGTAATGATCTTGTAAATGTGGTTGCTGGATAATTTTAAGTAAAATAGTATAAAATAAGAGCAATTATCCCCTCTATTTGAATTCTAATACCTGATCCTTTAATCCCACTGCTCAAAAACTTCCAGTGATTTCCTTTTGCCTAAAAAAATCAAATCCAGACTTCGTAGGGTTGTCTTTCAAGGCCTTATAAAATTAGACCAAAGAAATTTTTTTAAGATATAGCTTTAATGTAAAAGCATACACTTAAAATAGGACTCAAAATAAATAGATTTTTTTATACTTTACTGTTGAATTGAAATTATTTCTTTAAAAAAATTGATGTGCTCAATTTTTTAGGTATTATGGATGGTATACTAGGGTACTTACCATTTTCCCTAGAGAACATGGTGATTATTTTCAAGAGCCTACATCTATTTGTCTGCTAGTAAAGACACATACTGTTTTGTAAAGTGTTAAAAAAAATTTCCTAAGGTGACAGAATACACAGCTATACTAAGTGGGATCAGAAGATCAAATGTCAAAAGATTCAGCTTGTATTTGATCAATCTATGTGGCAAACATTTACATTATCTTCCAGTACATCCATGTTCTATTTCCACATGACTTCCAGGGTGCATATGTATCAAGGTCATACTGTAGAGGTGCTTTTTTATGAATAAAAACAAGTCCAGTTTTATAAGCATCTAGTCGATTTGAAGAAAGGCCAAACTGAAAGACAACAGCCATAGTCAGAACTCAAAGACTTGAGAAAAATGACAAAAATCTTGTACCTGAAAGCTCAAGAAAAATTGGGAAGATTTCAGAAAAGGAAGGACATTGCTCCTCCAGTGTGTTAGTAGAAAGTACAGGGCCCTTCATATGGCTGTGGGCAGACAGTGGGACCATGAATGTATTTACGGATAATTTGGTATTCATGAAGGCAAGTTTTCAATAAAAAAAAAAAGGCATATTAGTACAGAAGGGCAGTGGTACTTAGAACTTTCCCAAATGCAATTTATTGGCCAGAGATGTGTGTGTGTGTGTGTGTGTGTGTGTGTGTGTATGTGATCTATCAAAGGTAATGGAGAACCTGAGATTGAGGGGAAAACATCTAGGAGACTGTCATCAATGTAAGTAGACCTAATTATCTATATATATCCATGGATGCCTACCCACCCCACCCCCCCACTCTCCTGCAAATAAAATCTGTAAATTGTAGCATTCTATGAGTAGTTGTGTGACCAATGAGTACCCAGTTCTCCTACAATAAAATATAAATTAATTAAAAGCTCCATAATGATATGGACAATGACCCATATGTCTTTGTACTTCCCAAATCCCTAGTCTTGAACATAGCAAGAATTCAATAAATGCTTATAGATTGATTGTGGCTGATTTGGTAACAGAAAAAAAAAATCATGTGTTGTTTTATCTTCCTCAAAGATAGAAATGTTGCTTTTCTTTAAAGGCTCCTGGGCCTACTTTATTCCAAATAGCTGCAAATGGCTCAATACTCTCTGCAGATGACAGCACAATTTGGCATCTTGGGAATTTTTTACTCGTAGGTTTTAATGTAGACATCCATCAACTGAGGAAAGAAATGGCACTAGTAATGACATATTTTCAATAGGATCATTGGATTGTTTTCTAAAATAATCCATGAGAAAATGACCTCTATTAAGTAAGGAGTTTAATATTTCTCTGGAGAAACAGCATGATATAGTGGAAAGAGACTAGGAGTCAAGAGAAGCAAGCATTTGAATTCCACCTCTGCTTTTAGCTTTGTGACCCTGGACAAGACATTGTATCTCTCTGAGTGAAGATATCCTCATTTGTACCCTGAGAATAATGCTACCTATAATATATACCTTCCAAGATTGTTGCAGAGACAAAAAGACGTAATGGAAATAAACCTTAAATAGTTATGTAAAAGTTGGCTAGTAATATAAGTCCATATTTTTTTTAAAGAAATCAGAGTTAAGTAACTTGCTCAAGGTTACATGGCCAGTTATTTCTAGGTGTGGTGCTGAGTATCTGAGCCCACATTTGATCCCCAGGTCATCCCGACACTGGAGCCAATGCTCTTACTTACTGAGCCACCTGGCTGCCCCTAAGCAATTGGGGTTAAGTAACTTGCTCAAGATTACACGGCCAGGTGTTTCTGGGTGGGTGCTAAGTTTTTGACCCCGGGATTTGATCCCGAGGTCATCCCAAACCTGGAGCCGGTGCTCTTACTTGCTGTGCTACCTGGCAGCCCCATATAAGTCCATATTTTACCTAGAAATAAGTAGTGGTAAAAATTTTTAAAAGAATGGTGTATGTGATAAATGTATATATGTAGCTGATACACACATGTAGTTGACATGCACATATATAACATGCACTGCGTGTATGTTATATATGCATAGCTTGTATGTGATGTCTGTATATTTTTGCAAACATGTTCATAGATTCAAAAGATGAACCTTTAGGCATGGATCCTTTCACAGGAATTCCCTTTATTGAGAAGAATAACTTACTGAAGGTCATATGATTAGTGTCAAAGATAGGATTTCAGTTCAAACACTTTTGATCATGTACTCAACAATATTCCAATATTATTTTCTCTCTTTTTCTTTGTTTCTCCCATTCCCCACTCTCTCCCTTTCTCCCCCCCTTTCTCTGTATACACACAAATACATATATGTGTATATATATATACACACACACACATAGAAATGTATGTATGTATGTCCATATAGTTAGATAAGAATGAATTTCCAGAAAAACACACAAATCCTTCCACATTATTAATGGAAAATACCAGCATCAGTACCTAGTTAATAGATAATTTCATTAGCTAGTAAATTTCATTTACACAACTGAAAATGAAGAATATTTACTCAATACTATTGTGGTTAAATATTTAGAGAGCTCTGCCTATTGAGTTTAGATATGTGATTGCACTGATAAGTGTATAAAGTGAAAGTTAGCTATGAAAAAATGGAAAAGAAAGGGACAGTATACACACAGAGTTGTAATCCTACTGAATCCCATCTCTACCTACTCATCTGTTCCATCGTCTCCCTTCTCTAGGATGATGTTTCTGTACTTCAACTCTAATGCTGCCTGCCTCCCTTCTGAGCACCCAAGCTATTGATACTCTGACTTTTACTAAGTTCTTATATTGAGAAAAAGAAAACTGGAGGAACTAGTTATTTGGATTTAAGTGAGTTCTTATGTCAAGGTTAGAAAAACTGCAATATGAACTGCTCCCATCCTGTTCTTAAATAGGTAGGTGCACTTACAAATAGTAACTTATTTTAGTGCTATATCTCAGTACTTAGTACAAATCTCTATATAATTCATTCAAGGTGAAATTTAAGCATGGAGGAAAAGAAACATTTCATATGGTTTCATTTTATGAAAGTAGTTATCATGAATTTTTACCTTTACTGACACAAGACTTTCTTAAAATATCAGAATTTGAGCACATGAAATTTTATTCTAGATGAATTTTTCTACCTCTACTAAAATTTTTCAGTTGACTGTTGGATGTCATGTCATAGTCATGTATGTCATTGCTTTCTTTTCTTCCTTTTTCTGTGATTTTTTTTTGGAATCGATATTACTCAAAAAAAAGTGAAAAACAACATATTATCTCTGAAAGAATACCCTTCAGTAACTGTTGGAGGTATTTCTATGGTTATTAGTGAGGGGAAATCAAGTATTTCTAGGGTCATCCAAGTCCACCAAAATATTATCAATCATACTGAATCACAAAATCAAAATATGTTTGACAATGGAGGGGTGTTTCTAAGAAATGATGAAATATTGGTGCAAAGCAACCCAATTAATTATCATTAAAAAGTACAGGTCTTCCAAGGAACCAGGAAACTGGAGGGGTTATTATAAATTTCTTGATAGTATGACATTGGCTTTTGAAATTAGAAAGAGCAGTAAAAGATAAAAGCTGAAGATTGGTTACTGATTCTTGTCTTTAAAATAAATTCTTGTCATGGGTGAAGTCAATAAAAGATGAGTGTGTTTACAATCTAGAAATAGAAATTTGTTTTCTGATAAAACTCATTTTTTCATTCAAGCTATTACAAAACCTTGTCAGAAGTCCAGGTGTGCTGGTATAATGTATATATCCTTCTCATCAGTCTGTAAAATATTCACCCTCTCTATCCATGCTCAAAAAAAAAAAAAAGAAGTACTTTTAACTTCTAGTTAAGTCTTACCTTCTGGAAGTCTTACCTTCACTAAGTGAATGAAAAACTCTGCTAAATATATTGATACGTTTAGAAACTGAAGTTTTCAAAAGTTAGAGCACTGCCCAAATTGAAATATTACAATGTGACCTTGCACTATGCCACATATTACAAATCAGTGACAAATTGGTCCCAAAGATGTAGGTAAATATGCTTTGATGACTTGGGAATTTATTTGTTTTAAGCACTATTGAAAACTAGTTAGATTTGAATAAGATTAATTAGATAAGTGGACTGTTTGTCAAATGAATCCTCAAAAGTAAGTGTCAAAAGAATGTAGTTTCATGGAGAATTTAAAATGTGTCAAATCTTGTGAATTTAATGCCAAATCATGTAAAAGAAGTGATTGTCAAAGTGCTGCATATAAAAAAATAATCTATTTGCTTATGCACCAATAATTTTAATTATTTTGCTTTGTTTCAATTTATGTATCACAGCAAGTGGTAATTATAAATGCTTCTTGAATATTTTTTGAAGGAATTGCTTAGTTCTGCATTTTCCACCTTTTCCCTTCACTTAAACAAAACCCTGTCTTCCAAAGCTAATTGTGACTCTAGACTTTAGGTTCATGCTTAGTCTGCCTTCCCATACTGGAAAATCCCTCTGGCCCTCTACTCCAATTCCAAGTTCTTTCCTGGACTTTCATTTTGAGGAGGATCCCAGACCTCCCATTTTCCATTCCTCTACTGGATGTTTCTCCAGACATTATCAATATGCTTCCAAATGGAGACCTTCTTCTCTCTGTCTTCCAGTTTTCCAGCTACCTTATATTTGTTTTCTTCCCTAATTAGAATGTTTGCTTTTTGAAGACAGACTCTCTTTTTTGTTGGCATTTATATTTCCATTGCTTAGTTCATTGCTTAAAAATGCTTGTTGACATTTTTTATATTGTCATGTGATAATGTTTTTTAATGCCTAATCTCCCATACACCCTCTGAAACACAGGGCTTATGTAATCGAAGAATGCTTATATTGGTGTCATGGAAACTGCATTGGTTTTTCAAGTCCTGGATTTAATAGGTATGTGATTATGGGGTAAGTAATTTAATATTTCTGAATCTCAGTTTGACTATCCTTATAAAATAGAGATAATAATAATTTCACTAACTACCTCACAAAGTTATAGTGAGGAAGGGGTATTATATAGCTATAACACACATCACATCAGTACTTATCTTCTTCATCATCATCTACATAATCATCATCATCATCATCATTATCATCAGTTATTTTTTATCTCATCAATCAATTGAAACCATTATCTTCAAAGTTACCAGTGATCAATTTCTTAAAAGACAAATCTAATGGTTATATTTATAATTTATATTTATAGTTTTTATGGAATAGTGATAATCTACTGAATATGAATAGAACAATGTAAAGAAAAACCTCTGGTGAAAAGAGACAACCCCTCCTCCATGACAAATATAAGAAGATGTAAGGTGGAGTATTCATGTGGTACATTCAGGTGCTGTAATTTATTGGGTCATGTCCCAATATGTAGACATCTACTTAATATCCTATTCTTTGGTATGATAAAAAAGAATGATATAAGTAAATGGTTTATTACATATGGGATATGATTTCTTTCCTCCCTTCCTCCCTTCCTTCCTTCTTTCCTTTCCTCCTCCCTTCCTCCCTTCCTTCCTTCTTTCCTTTCCTCCTCCCTCCCTCCCTTCCTCCCTTCCTTTTTTCCTTCCTTCTTTTCTTCCTTCCTTCCTCTCTTCCTTCCTTCCTCCCTTCCTTCCTTCCTCTCTTCCTTCCTCCCTCTCTTCCTTCCTCCCTCCATTCCTCCTTCCCTCCCTCCCTCCCTTCCTCCCTTCCTTCCTTTCTTCCTACCTATGTTATATCAGTATAACATAGCCCATAGTACAAAATATTTTGTCATTTTAGCCAAGTCATTGAGTATCAAGAGAATTCTCAGAATTGTTCTGATTTGTATTTATCTTTTTATTTATGATTTGGAGTATTCTTTCACATGATTCTTTTTTTTTGCACTGAATATGTTGACTTTATTGATGGTACACAATACAGTACTCTAGGCTTCTTCCCCCTACTACAGGGGTGCTTTGGAACAAGGATGTGAATGGGACATGTAGTATAGGAACATAGGTTAGGAATGTGGGCTCCCCAGTGCTGGATCTCCTCTTTTTGTATGGGAATGAAGATCCACGGCTTTCCACTTTACTCCTTGGAGGCCATGCAGACCATGAGGTCTACTGCACGGTTGCTGTAACCATACTCATTGTCATACCAGGAAACGAGCTTGACAGCATGGCCATGGGGGGCAATACCAGCGCCAGCGTCACAGGCAGAAGAGTGAGTGTGGCTGCTGAAGTCACAGGACACAACCTGGTCCTCTGTGTAGCCCCTGATGCCCTTCAAGGGTCCCTCTGATGCTTGCTTCACCACTTTCTTGATATCATCATATTTGGCAGGTTTCTCCAGGTGGCAGGTCAGATCCACAACAGATAAATTGGGAGTAGGAACATGGAAGGCCATGCCTGTGAGCTTCCCATTCAGCTCAGGTATAAACTTGCCTACAGCCTTAGCAGCACCAGTGGAAGCAGGGATGTTTTGGGCAACACCACGCCCATCATGCCACAGCTTACCAGAGGGGCCATCTACTGTCTTCTGGGCAGCAGTAATGGCATGGACTGTAGTCATGAGTTGTTCCACAATGCCAAAGTTGTCATGAATGACCTTGGACAAGGGGGCCAAGAAGTTGGTGGTGCAGGAAGCATTACTGACAATCTTAAGGGAATTATCATATTTCTCATGGTTCACTCCCATCACGAACATTGGTGGCATCAGCAAAAGGGGCAGAGATGATGACCCTCTTGGCTCCACTCTTCAAGTGAGTTCCAGCCTTTCCCATGGTGGTAAAGATCCCAGTGGACTCTACTACTCGGCTCCAGCATCTCCCCATTTAATATTTGTGGAATCCCATTCCTGGAAGATAGTAATGGCTTTTCCATTGATCACCAGCTTCCCATTCTCAGCTTTGACAGTACCCTTGAATTTGCCATGAGTGGAATCATATTGAAACATATAAACCATATAGTTAAGGTGAATGAAGGGGTCATTGATGGCCACAATGTCTATTCCACCTGAGGTGAATGCAGCCCTGGTCACCAGGCACCCAATACGGCCAAATCCATTGACTCCGACCTTCACCATCTTGTTTCAGGGATGCGACTTGTAGCAGAACTTGGCACTGAGCTTGGGAGAAAAGCTGAAAGCCCACATGATTCTTAATAGTGTACATTTCTTTTTGTGGAGGGGACAATTTATTCATATATCCAATTGGGAATGATTTTTGGTCCTTTACATTTCTGTTAGTTATCTGGAAAGCTCTAAAATTTAGAAAATTTAGAACTGGTGTCATAGTTCAAAGACTGCTTTTCTAGTCTTGCTTCTGACACACGCTGGCTATGTGATTAGATAAATATTTTGATCACTCATTGCTATTCTAAATCCTCTGAGATTGTAAGTTGTAGAAAAACTATTTACTTCTATTAATAGGACAAATTTCCTCACCTGGAATTTTCTATGTCAATGAAAATCTCAAGTCTAGTTACTATCCTCTATAAGCTTTAATATTTATGTCTTATGCCCAATATGACATGTGACCTTTTTTTTCATTTTCCCTAGCTTAGTCAGTTGGTTAGTTGAAAATATCCCCTCTTCTCCACCTTACATTTTTAATTTTTTTTTCCTGTGGAGACTTTTTTTATGAAAAGTTTTTCTTTATGTTGTTGTCTTCCTTAATTTGCCTCATTTTCAGTTTATTTTATTAAGAAATTGAATTACATGAATAATTATTTTATTATTTCTTTTTAGAAATCTTCCTTTTTAAAAAAGAAATTCTACTCTTTTTATGGTATATGCCCTTATTTATTTCTTCTTTAATTTCTTTTTTACTCATATGTTTAAAGCTTTTGAATTGCCATGGTAAAAGCCTTTTTGCTAACCAATTTCTATGTCATCACCTTCATAGTTCATGCCTTATTAACCTGTTTTTAAAGCTTTACTCTGAGAAATTCCATTATATAAGTAATGCTATATAAGAACTGCAATCCATCAGAAAAATTACCTTGTGTATCAAATCTACCCTCTTCCTTCAGCACATGAACTTTTGATTTACCCCAACACACATTTCTGGCTACAAGCTATGGAATAATATTGTCATTCAAATTTTCTTTACTTTATTTTTCACTGAATTTTTTTTCTGCATTAGTGTCATCATTTATTGCATGGCATTATGATAGGTGAGTTTAACCTTTTGGAGTTTGAAGTGTAAGTGAATTATTTTGGGTGGTACTCTACTTTGTCTTGAAGATTTTAACAGCTATTGTTTTAATTTTCATTTCCATGCATATAACTTATAGATCTACACATCCTGACCCAGTCTCTCTACTAAATTTCAGTACTCTCCAGAGATATTTCAAGCTCAATAGGATCATAAGAGAATCCGCTACCTTTTCCTCCAAACCCACCTCTCTTCTCATCTTCCCTTTTCTTTGCCCACCATTCTTCCTGTCTTCTAGGTTCATGATTTCAACATTATTTACATTATGTCTCACCTTACATAGCTAATCAATTCCCTAATCTTTTCATTTCTATCCCCAAAGCATGTCTTGTATCAAACACCTCTTAGCTCACACCACCGCCAGCTTAGTTCAGTCCCTCATCATCCCTTCATCTTGGCTGTTACATGGGCCTTGTATATTATTTTCCTATCTCAAGTCTATTTGTTTTTTAAGCCCTACACAACCTGGCCCAGCCTATCTTTCCAGCTTCATTATGCATTACTCCCCTGCTCACATTCTACAGTAGAACTGTTAAACTTTCACCAGAAATAATGTGGCCCACACCGGATTAAAATATAATTGGAAAATGTTGAACAAAATGAATAAAAATACAATACAATATGAATGAGGTTAATTATTGGTTTTCTAAGACAATATGTTGCCACAAGGTTCCATTTCTGTTTTAGTTTGACCCCACTGCTCTACATTGCAGCCCAAACTGACATTTTGTTTGTTTTTTTTGTTTTCTTCTTGCACAGAAGGCCATTTCTGGTCTCTGTGTCTATATCCTAGCCACTCCCCATTCCTGCTATGTATCAAAATCACTCCTTCACTTTTGATCCCTCCTTTCCCCCAAGATGCCACTAAGTACTATTTTCTCCATGAAACCTTTTCCAATTTATTTAACTGCTTTTGTCTTCAAGTACATTGATTTTATTTGTATTTATTTTCTTTATGCCAATTGTGTACATAGTTTATATGCATTTATTTTCCCCAATGAAATGTAGGTTCCTTGAAAGTAGAGATTATTTAATTCTGTGTGTCCCTCACCACTAGTAGAGTATGGATACAGAGTAGACTCTTAATAAATACTAGTGATTGTTGTCAATATTAATTTTTTCAATATATTTTATTTCATTGAAGATTATTTTATTACATATAAAGGATGTTTTTTTTAATTAGGAGTGCCATTTAAAGAAAAAAATTTGAGTTGTAGGCAGTTTATTGTATTTTTCTTTCATTATTCTATACAGTGCCTTTTTAAAAATTTGCAATGTTCTTCAGAGATACCTGCTGTATTTAAGTTTTCTCTGCATATCTTTTCTTTATGGTTAATTATTTTGATTTCTAGATATTATGTAATCTTCTTATGTATTATATATTGAATATCCTCTTCTGCTAGATTTTTTCTAATTCCGTTAAAAATTCTAAATTTATTAATTTTCTTTTTTTTAGTGAACTTCTATATTGAAGATCCATTTTCCCATCTAATTTGCTAAGCTTTAAAAAAATATCTGAAATGAAATCTATGATCTATGTTCATTTGTAATTTCTTTTTTATGAATTTCATTGATATTTTGAGTTATTCTGGAATTTGTTATTGCTATTCTGTATTCTCTTGAGAGTCCATGGGATTCTATATTTCATTAGTTATCACATCACTTTTTGTTATCTCCTAATCTTTAAGACAGTGTTTTATTATCTTTAGGGCTTTCGTCCTTTTTCTTCCTTTGAGTTTCAAGATTCTATTTTTGTGCTAGATTGTTGCTGAATCCTACCTTGTCTTCCCACCTTGGAAGTTTTCCTTTTTGCTATTTGAGTCTATTTTCATTATATTCCTTTGTCACTCACTTTTTAACTCCTACCCTTTTTCTGAAGGTTGAACTGTAAAACTTCCTCATTATCCTTCTATATGGTGGGTCATTTGGAGTTAGAGTTGACCATCCTCTCTCCCTGCTCTAAATAGTTTCTTAGAGGACAAGACTGGCTCCAGTCTGACTTCAGTCCACTTTCTTTAAAGTCCAATGTGAATACTCATTTTGGATTCCTGTCTCAAATCCTCTCCTGAGTCTCCTTTCCTTCTCTGGCAGGGTTGAATAAAATCTGTCCCTTTTTGCAGAGTGGGAGGAGAATGTTCTGGATATAATCTCTACAGTCTCAAGGCTGCCTAAAGTAGAACTTGCCCCAAAATTATTTTCCCTCACTTCCCCTTCTCTTCATTTAGCTAGGCAGATGGAGTGCCTGTAAGTTGCTACAGAGTAAGAGGGAAAATGTCATGAGATATGTCAGCATAGTCTCTTTAAAAGGAGAGTAGCCTAATATAGGCCCAGGCAAACAGACTCAAATAAATTCCTACCAGAAACATGAAAGCTGGTGAGGAAAGGATATTAAATGAGCACTTTAAAGATTCATGTTATTCTGTGTTAATCCGTAATGACTTTACATGGTTGACATTCTTTCTTCTCTTGTCCTGTGCATTAAACTATCATTGTGTAATATCTGGGATATATTCCTCTTTTTGTGGATTTTGGAAGTCTGGGTAAACTAGAAAAAATTGTCTTCTCTAAACTCATTCGTCCTTTCTTCCACAAATCTCTAACTTCATTATTAATATGAATTATTGAAAGTTACACTCAGGATAAAGCTTTTGTCAAGAAAGTGAAAATTTATAAAACAAATGAAATGACAATGAGAAATTCAACTTAAAATGGAACTATATGCCAATATTTGGGGGGATGGATTTATGACTTCATTGGTGCATGGAATTTCTAAAAAATATATTTGAGACACAAAAAGAAAAACAACTTCCTTAGGAACAGTTTAACTTTTGGGATAAATTGCTGAACTTGGATTCAGGCAAACATGGATTTAATGTGGTCTCAGATATTAGTATGTTTATGACTCTAAGCTAATCACTTAACTCCTCTAGACCCTAAATTTCTCATCCATAAAATGAAGTTGTTGGACTAAATAAAATCAAATGTCTTTTCAAAGTCTAAATCTCTGATTCTAATATATTAAAATCATATGAAAAATTAGAAAAAAAAAACATAGAAAAATAATACTATTTTCTTCACATTTTATGCTGCCATGTATTTTCCTTTTCTGTTTCACCTTCAGCTTTTTGACAGAACATTACAAAGTAAAAAACACCACTTTTCCATTGATTTGACAATGATAAAGAAATGTGTAATTTAGGGCTCAAAATATGTATTTTGGTGCCCATTTGATGCATCTTTCTGAGCAAATTCAATGGAGATTTGCTAAATATCTACTCTTCTTTGGGACCACCCGAATCATTGATATATGTCTCATATTTCATAGAAATAATCACTTTTTGGGTTGATCTTCTTTCTCATACCCAAATGATAAAACCTTTTAAATGACATTATCTTAAATACAAAGCAAAATAGAAAACATATTGATCTAATCACGATTTTAATTCTTTTCTCTGCATATTTATTTAGAAATATGTCTAAATTTCTCAAAGGGTTTTGTTCTTTCCATTTTCTTCTTTGTCCCCTAATCTAACTCTCATCTGTTATGCAGACAGTACAAGTGTGAACTCATCAATGTGGGGATTTCCTCCAACATCACAACTTGATCTATATTTGCCCATTCCATATGACTCATCTTTACGGCCTCCCAAAAATGCAGACTTATTTGCCATCTCTTTAACATTCTAAAGATCATTCTTTGTGTACTCTTAAGTTGTTTTGATATTACATTACATTCCTCCATCTACTCCATGATCCAATGACTCTGGAGTTCCTGTTTTCCTTGTAGAAGACATTCCATTTCCTAATTCATACATTTTCATTTATTTTCCTCCATGATTGCAAATCCTCTGCTTTTTCACTTTCTAACTTCCTGCTTTCCCTGCCTTTCTTCATGTCTGAGCTAAAATCTCACCCTTTGCAAGATGCTCTTCCTGTTTTTCCTTTATGTTAATGTCTTCTCTCCAAGGTTATGTCCAATTCATCATGTATTTGTCTTTTTTGTTTATAGTTGTTGGCATATTGTTTTCCCCATTAGATTTTGAGCTCCTTGAGAACAGGGCCTGGTATTTTTATGCCCAAAAAGTTAGCACAGTGCCTGGCACATAGTAGTCACTTAATAAATGTTTCTTGACATGATAACTCTCAATTGAGTACCCAAGATATCAACTGGTTAAACTTCATTCTTGCTACATAACCAAACCCTATTCTGCTTTTGTTTCCTTACAAAGGATTTTTAAACTGAATAAAAGGCAAAATTATAGGGACTGAAATGATGTTATTTAGGTGATAAAAATATAATTTCACTTTAATATAAATTTATGTATTATATGCCTTTGCTTTTTTTTGAGCAAAGCTTTTTTATAGGAAACATTATTTTTCTTTTGCTGTTTGTATTTCTTATGCTACTATCATGTAAAGAACCTTTATGTAGATACCAGGAAGCCCTACATCTCAACCTGGGACAGTTTAGTAGTGTATGTGACTGGGCAAACTACTTTATGTCCTGAGCCCAATTTACCTTGTCTATAAAATGAATAGAGTGTACTGTATTATCTCTAAGGTCCATCCAACTTCTCAAAATCTATGATTTCACATTTTAATAATTATATTATCCTAAATTAAGAATAAATAGAAGGGTAAATGTAAAAGTAGAGATGTCAGTAAACATCAAGTCCAACCTGTATACTAAAGGAATTACCATTATATCATACCAGACTAAGGGTCCTCTGACCATTAAATGGAGAGGCAGAAGCAAAAATAATCATAATATTTCATAAATAGAAGGCAAGGGTATGGAAAACAAAAATATGACAGCCTGTTCCTAATAGCTTAGATTTCCTCCAATTCATTTCTTTTCCCATTCACAATGGTCTGAAACATGATAGCCATTAAGGGATTAAGTATTTTAGGAACAGAACATAGTAAGCACTGACATAGATCTGGTTCCATTATCCAAGGTCCATTGTTAGCATTGTTGGTCTAAGATTGTGCTTGGCCCAGTCACTAACATTAGTTATTTCTGAAGATGGTTGTTAAAGTGTATGTATGCCAAATTGCTGGCCAAAATATATACCAGAATTAGATTTAAGGAGTAGAGGTATCGGAGAGCTCAAATATGCCATTCCTTAGGGGAAGTTACTAATTATGGTGATGGAAGTGAAGCTTGGGAAGCCATGTGCTTTTCACTGATGAGTTGTTGGTTAATAGCCACAGCTATTGAAATCCAGTCCACCTTGATCCACTTTTCCCAACAAGGAATATCAACAAGTATTATTACCCTGCCCATGTCATTGCCCCAGAGAGTGGGGCAAAGTCAGCAACTTTATCACTTTAGTCCTGGACTTTCTCACCCACACAACAACTTGGGTGAAAGCTACTGGTGCAGACTTGCTACTTGGGGTGAAGCTATTGAGAGAGGGAACCAATGACTCATCAATGAAAAGAAAATGGGTTCCCAAGCTTCACTACTATCTCCATGATTAGTAACTTCCACTGAAGAATGCCTTATATGAGCTCTCCCCTACCTCTATCCCTTCAGTCCAATTCTGGTATCTGTTTTGGCCTTCAGTTTGGCATATATAAATTTTAACAATCCCCTTTAGCAGGTAATTAATGTTAGGGACTTCTGGCAGCCCAGGGCTCTACTTATGATACTTGCCTTCACTACACTCCCAAGTCTGTGGTGGATTTTATATTTTTTTTTCCCTGGGAAAAAAAGCCTGGTGGCTCCTGCTTCTTCTGCTTGCCATACTTGGTGATGCTCTCTTTTTGCTCTCTTCTTCCAAATCTTGCATACCAACTTTATTCTGCTTGCTTGGAAGCTGTCTCACTTTCCTTGAACAATCTCTGTTCTCTAGACTCAAGGTAAAGGCATTCTCAGTTACACACTCTAGAAAATGTAGGTCACTGTAACAGCCCAAGCTCCCTGATCCCTTTCTTCACATTCCTCCTTCCTTCCCAGAGGTCACTTGTTTTCTCAGAATAAACGTCATCCCGGAATTTGGGGGTATGACTAGAGGTGTTTGACTTTCTGAAAAGAAGGTAAAGTTATATCTTTTGTCCTTCCCAATAACGTCTTAAACCTGCTCTAAAACTTCCTTTCTCAGTGCCCTTCTCTATTCCCTCCTCCAGATCACTAACTCCTCTCTCTTTGACTTTGCTTTGAATGGAATGCAAGGTGTGTGTTTTGGAATAAAGATGTTATTGAAATAAAGATGTGTCTGTTCATGTGCAAGTGAATAAATAGAAAGATAAACATATGGCATGTGTGTGCACATATGTATATAGTGTGTATATGTGTGTGCACATATGTACATAGTATGTATATGTGTGTATAGAAAACGGAATGGATTAGATTATTAACACACAGAAAAAATCTTCACAGCAGCCTCACATTTGATAAGTAGAAATAACTGAGGTACTCTTTCTTCAATAGAAACTGCCAGGAAAACGGAAGGGTTACCAGAAATAATGAAACTAAATTAGCATTTTATACCCTATGATGCAAATTGCAACTGTATAGTAAATTAAAAATTCTAAAAGTCACTATATGCAAATAAGGAATGGACGGTTCAATCTTTCATATTTATGGATGGGTGATCTTGCAACAAAGGGTCCTATCCAAATCCAGTTTTTCTAGGACTATTTCAGGAACAGTGGAAAACAGTGCCAAATAAAGCAAAGTGGCTGCAAATTAGAGAGATATAACTGCATGTGTACATGCATACCTACAACAAAAGGTCTTTGTATAAGACCTGAATCTGAAGCTTTTCAATGGCCTTTTCTGGTTTCTGCAGTCCCATCTGAAACTGTCAGAGGAAACAATGCAAAAAAACACACAATTTCTGCATCACAGTCTCAAGCTTTAGTTGCCCCAACCGCATTAATCTTGAGGGATGGAACAAGGCAAAAATCCTCAAATCAGTGCCTGCAAAAGAGGGCAGAGTCTGCCCCAGCTGACATCTTGTTTCCAAATTTTTGATGGCTCCCTTTTGCCTGAGACAAAACTCAAAGTTCTCCATGTGATATTTAAAGTACTTCTCAATCTGAGACCCTTCTGCCACTGCTTATAGCCTATTAAATCCCTTCATGATTCCTAGTCAAGCTCGACATTCTAACTGAACTGAAATGACTCGACATTCCAACCAAGCTCTTCTCCACTGTCTCTTATTTCTATGTTTTCACTCAGGGTCAGTGTCCTCTCTTATCACCCCCCCCCCCACACACACACACATGCTTTTTTAATTCCTAGGTTTCTTCAGCATAGATGTCATTCCCTTCAAGAATCCTTTTCTCATCTTTTCAATTGTTAAATACTTTCTCAGTTCGCTATTTAGCTTATATTTAGTTTTCTGTTTCCATCACCTAAATATCCTCTGCTGTACTTTTAAAAATCTGCTTGCCAGATTGTTTGACAGGAAAATATTGTCTTAATTTGCATCTTTTCCCCTTCCCCTTAGGTATCATGTTTCTTTTTAAAGAAAATATAAACTTCCAGGTATCTCATACAACTAAGAATCAGTGTTACTTATGACAGAAAAATTGTTAATATCAAATAAAATATTACCTATTATATGCCATTCCTTCTGAAGAAACCTAGCAGTGTCAGAATCGAGGAATGTCTTGGCATTCGTACTCTTGCAGGCATTTACTCTCAGTTAGTTTGAACTAAATCAGCTTTCTGCGATCTACCTATAAACAAAACCAACTTGAACCATATCAACTGCCAAAGTGGCTTTTGATGTCCTTGTGTCCCTCATTGGAATTTATGGCATTAGATCATGAAGGGTAAAAAACAAAACACACAATATAGCATCAGTGTAAGGAGGGTTTCCTTGCCTGGATTTCTGAGGGTGACTGGATTCTCATGTCTGGGCCTTGCTACTTAATAAGATGCCTTTCCCCTATTCTCCTAAAAGTGGAAGAGCTTTTCCCGTAAGTCTTCGAGGTCGACATCCTTCAGGATGGCTGTTTTGCTATCCTGTTATCTCAATTAAAGATGCCTTATTCTTCCACTTATGATTTTGATTTATTTCAGGACTTGAAACCTATGAAGGGAAATTTACCTCTTTGCATTAGAATCTCTAGTTCATCTTTCTCATTGTATATACATTTATTTATAGACATACAAGATCATAACTTTTATTAATGATTTCTCTTTTCTCTTCTAGGAATTTCTGGATGAAATTTGATGCTTTTCATTCTTTTTCTTAATATGTAACTGCTGATCAAGCTTTCTGTATATGCATTAGTATTTCTCTCTCTATATTTTTCTCCTTCCTTTTCAGCTTTTTAGCCCTTTTTATTCAAATGTCAGGACTCCAGGATTACTGTTTGGTTCTGATCGTGCACAGTGTAGAGTTGGTCAGAAATGGTTTTTCCCCTGTATTTTATGTCATGCCATTGTCATATTGGTTAGGCTCTCATTATATCCTCCTAATAGAATATAAGCTGCTACAAGTCAAGTTATACTTCTATTTTGCCTTTGTTTCTCAAGTGCCTTGCATATAGAAGATATTTATTGTTCTGGATTTGTTGGATAAAATTTCTACCAGGGAACTTAAGAGAATATTAAACTATTTTTTTAAGTTTCCCTAAAATTAGCATCATTTTCTAAATTTCCAATATTTCAAATTTTGTTTTAAGAAATATCTTCAGGTCATATAATTTTCAACCATTATCTTGACTCTTAAAAGGTCTTTTTCTATTACCAATATTTAGAGGAATTGGAAAAATTGGGATGAAAGTGCTTCTACTACATTTCAGCTTATATTTCATTGAAATTTGAAAATTGAGGGTTTTGCTATATCATAAATAGCCTCAAATTATATTAGATTGCCTTTTGGGGAGGAAAAATATTACTTTTTCCCAAGTCAATGTATTCATTGAGAAGAGCAAAGAGATAGTATTGTTAAAAAAAAAAGAGTTTCAAGAAAAACTATTAAGCTAGTACTTAAACATATCACGAAGGTAAGAAGTCCTGATTTTCATAGCAATATTGTTGTTTTGCAACTCTAAATGGATATAATTTTTGGCTCTTTCTGAGATAATTCTAATGTGCAGGGAAGTATTATATTAGAACTTTCAAAACAGAGGTTCATTGTAACATTGAAGCTGTGCGCTTGATCTCTGGAATTAAAATCTGCCCACATTGTTACATGCACTTAACTTCCAAAATCTCTTTTAAAATCATGCTATCATAAAAAAGAAGTGAAATTTGAAAGGCAAGGCTGATACACGTGCAGATTTTCAATATTACCTAAAATGAGTAACTCAAAACAAAAAGTGCTGATTGGCTGAATGAACATTCTAATCAGAGATATTGTTTCAGTGTTTCAATTTAGAAGTATGATTTCTCACAGTAGCAAAGATGTTTCACATCAACAAATCCAGCCTATACCATCACATAAAGTAAGAGTTTTCAGTTCTAATCTAGTATAAAAAATGTGGAAACTGCTTTACATATTTGATCCTTAAAACCCATGAAGCTAGCTTGGTTTGCTTTTCAGAGCTACACTTCATATTCAATGAAGTATAGCTTCCAGCCAACTGTGGGCTCTGCCCAGATCATAGACATGAAAATATTTATATCAGCAAGCTTAATTATTCCCTATTTGGAATGGTTAAAAATTGAATTCTAAGAGCATAATAATGAGTAAACCTAAATGGGTGAGTATTATTGTATAGAGGTTTACACCATTGGGTTCCCATACCAAAGATTGGTCCAAAGTGAATTCAGTGCATGCACAACCATCAAATGAGGAGGGTAGGAATATGGGTCTCTTCCAGTCTTCCAGATAGTCAATTGAGAGTTTGAACTCCAATTTGATCCTAATAACCTGTTCACATGTTACTCTGTAATACTCCTCATTTCAAATTTCACCTATGCCATAGTCATGCAAACTCCCCACTTGGCTCTTGCACCAGACCTTAGCCATTGGGACTATCCTAACCTCAGTACAAGATCATGACCTTCTCCCACTGTGCCTACATTTTATCCCCAAATTAGCCTTTGTACTATGAGGGAGGTGTGCCAGTGTCAGTTCATACTTGGTCTTTAGAATCAATTTTCAAATTTTTCTATGTAAGCATTTACACCTTTAAAATGGCAATATCTGCAAATAATAATTTATTGTCTAAACTTAAGAAAATAATGGGGAAAAATGTTAATAATAGAGATCAAATTTGTATCTTGTGCCTTTTCAGAGATCTGGTTGATAAATATTCATGAGCATACCTATAGGACACTCCATCTTCCCTCACCCTTCTTTTGTACTGCTGTCCCTCATTCACACAAAGCACTTCTTCCTCTACCTCTTTGAATGGCTTATGTCTTTCAAGATGCAGTTTAAGCACTGCCTTTTACGCTGATCCCTTTTGATCCCCATGCCCGTAGCTCCGAGTACATTCCTTCCCAAATCTGTCTTGTGTGTATTCTGAATATGCTCTATATTTACTTATGTGAATGTTGTCTACCCTATTCTATTATAAGTTTATTGAGGTCAAGGACTGTTTTTGCATTTATTTCTTTATGCCCAGCACTTTGAACAGTGCCTAGCACATAGTAGGTATTTCATAAATAATTGTTGACTGATTGTGGGACGAAACTTCTGAATTACCAACACAATACATCTGTTTGAATATGTGACAGACTCACCTCCTTGCTCTCACCACAAAAATCACAGTTCAATCTCCAAATTCACACAAGCCAAGGGAAAAATTATATATATATATACACACACACACACATATATATATACATATATATGTATATATGTATATATTTAAATCACACACATACACACCCAAACATAAATATAAATTATATATGTGGATCCATATACATATGTATACGTGTAAATGCATGCATACAGAGAGATATGCAATATAACACAAACATATAGAATTAGAAATTCAAGTATTGGAAAAATGCAAATATTTCATTGTTAAATCTGTATTTTTCCATGAGTATGTGGAACATGCTACCACCACCACCCCACCACCGTACCTTTTGCCTCAAAAGAATTACATACGCAAACATTCTCCCCACACATCTTCTCAGGTTATCACCTGGAAAGGTGCTCAAAAGAACATTCAAACACGAAGATGTTATATATTTTTCACACATGTAATCCATACTTTCTAACCATTTTCTGTGATGAAAGTGCTCTTTAGTAGTTTACTACCCAGGAGATCCTCTTAAAAATAAATACATTTAATATTTCCCCACAAGCTAAAGGTGACAATTAGCTATCTATTTGGATATATTATAAAGAGACAGACATAAAATAAGTATAGATATATTTTGTTCTTTTGTTTTTGTTGAGTCATTTTATTTTTGTGACTATATTTGGGGCTTTCTCGACAATGATACTGGAGCAGTTTGCATTTTCTTCTCTAGCTCATTTGATAGATGAGGAAACTGAGGCAAATGGTTAAGTGACTTACAGTCACAAGCTAATAATTGTCTGAGGCAAGATTTAAACTCAGGAATATGAGTCTTCCCGACTCCAGGCCTGGCACTGTATCCACTGTAACAGTTAGCTGCCCTAGGTGTAAGAATTTTGTTCTTACACCACATTTCTTTCTCGATATATCACTTGTCTCCTCAATATTGAGAACTTACCTTAGAATAAAGAATAAAAAAGAAAAAGAGGCAAGAAGGGCCCAATTTAGTTCACCAAAACTTCAATGGAGTCTAATAGGGTAGTCACTGTTTCACACCCATAGTAATCCACTTCTTTATAAAAGGAAGATTCATTTTCATATTTTTCCTATGTGATTGTTATCACTAGAATTCAGTTTTGATTAGCTGTAATATTGTTCTTTTTGTTCTTTCCATTTACATTGTTGTAGGTAGTTAGATTTTCTATTCAACTCTTTTTTTCATCAAGAATGCTTGAAAGTCCTCTATTTCATTGAATGACCATATTTTCTCCTGAAAAAATTATACTCAGTTTTGATGGGTAGGTTATTCATGGTTTTAATCCTTGACCTTTTGACCTCTGCAATATCATATTCCAAGCCCTTTGATCCCTTAAAAAAGGAGGTATCAATATATTTCAATTGTTTTTATATCCATTGCAAAATTGGTGAATTTCAAAAAAAAATTATAATGATATAAAAATTACATCAATTTTAGGCAATATAGACTAATAAAATTATATATATAGACTAATAAAATCTGACTTTCAAATACAATAATCATGAGAATGTAAACAGGGAAAAGAAATGATAAGGAACTTATTAAAATTTAACTATTTACATTCCTACATGGCAAAATGATAATTGTAACTCATGAGACTTTTCTCAGTATGAGGATAGTTGATGGGAATATATATGTATGTATATACATATATGTTTTTATGCATATATATTTATATAGGAGGGTATCTGTGCCTATAAATATATATATATATATATATATATTTGAGTGTGTATATATGTGAATTTGTATACATAGACAGAGGGCACAGGATTAGTTGAATAGGAAGGGATGATATCTAAGAAATACAATTAAGAAGTGAGAGGGGAATATAATAAGAGGAAATAGGGAGGGAAAGAATAGGGTAAATTATCTCATATAAAAGAGGAAAGAGAAAACTGTTACAATGGAGGGGAAGAACAGGAAGGTAAAAGAGAATGGGACAATCTCACTCTCATTGAATTTAGCTTAAGGGAAGAATAACATACACACTAAATTGGGTATCGTACCCTACAGGAAAGTAGGAGAAAAGGGGATAAGAGGGAGGATGATAGAAGGGAGGACAGATTGGGGGGAAGAGTAATTAGAAGTACACACTTTTGAAAAGGGACAGGGCCAAGGTGAAAAATAGAATAAATGAGGGGCAGCCAGGTTGTACAGCGAGTAAGAGCACCGGCTCCAGTGTCGGGATGACCTGGGGATTGAATCTGGGCTCAGACACTTAGTACCCACCCAGAAACACCTGGCCATGTAACCTTGAGCAATTTACTTAACCCCAATTGCTTAGGGGCAGCCAGGTGGCTCAGCAAGTAAGAGCACCAGCTCCAGTGTCGGGATGACCTGGGGATGAAATCCGGGCTCAGATAGTTAGCACCACACCCAGAAATAACTGGCCGTGTAACCTTGAGCAAGTTACTTCACCCCGATTGCTTAAAAAAATAGAATAAGTGGAGAGTGGGATAAGATTGAGGGATGTATATTCATGCTTTCACAATATATCTATTATGGAAAAGTTTTGTGTAACTACACATATATAACCTATATTGAATCGCTTTTCCTCTCAGTAGGGGTGAGTGATGAGGGAAGAAGGGAAAGAATCTGGAAATAAACATTTTAAAATCAAATGTTGAAATATACATATTTTACATGGAACTGGGAAATAAGTTATACAGGCACTGGGGTATAGAAACCCATCTTGCCCTACTAGAAAGTCAGAGGGGGGATGGTGGGGATATAAGAGAGAGAAGATTGGGGGAAGGGGTATTCAGCAGAATTGCTATTTTGGGGTGGAGATAGAGGAAAGACAGGGAGGAAATTTGAAACTCAAAGTCTTGTGGAAATGAATGCTAAAAACTAAAAATAAAAAATTAAACAAAAATAAAAAATATATTGATTCCATTCAGAAAGAGAAAAGTGTGTGTGTGTGTGTGTGTGTGTGTGTGTGAGTTGTGTGTGTGTTTGTGTATAATTTAACTTAGCCCCAGGTCTCCACCTGAAGACCATAGGTAAATTTATAAATTGTTCCAACTTCCCCCACCTCTTATCAATCCTGAGGCCAGCATGCAATGCAACCTTTAAGATTCATAATTTTCACTCCTTCTTCCTGCTCTCATTCTAGGGCACAAAGCTTTCTGAAGCACTTTTTTTTTCTATAAAAGGGAGATCAGATGCTACTGTGTATGGTAAGATCAAATGAGTGTTTAAAAACAAAAGTCATCTACCAATCATGAAAAGTTTTTGCTAAAATGTAGCTAGTAAATTTCCTTTTTCCTTGATGTCAGTTATATAGTTATCTGAAGGCATTGCCTGTTTTTAAATATGCATAAAAATAAGGGTTTAAAATCCATTGAAACACTTTACAATATTTTTACACAAATTGGTTCTAAGGTTTTAAATTGTGCAGGTAGGAGAATTGTTTATAATGATCACTCATAGAATTTTTAGCAACTTATTTGGGCTAGTTACACACACACACCCACCCCAAAATGATATAACAGTGAAAACTTTTAAATATCTATTTATAAAATTGTCTTTCTATATCATGGATTTTTTTTATAAATCAGTTATCTTCTCATTTGTTAAACTATCACTATTGTCTCTATTGTATGTTTGTGTTTAAGATCACTTACCTTGGCAGTATACTTTCCAAAGATATACACATAGATGATGAGGTTGATGCACACATTGCCAAAAGATAGCTTATCGTTTGGGATGCTCCAAAGGAAAGTTTAGGAGAGAAGACTGTTCACCAAATTGAATGTCTACAGATCCTTTGTGCTGACATCAATGTTGTATGCCTGTGAGACAAGTGCCTATGAAGGAAATGGAATCATTTCCACTTGAATTTTCTTGGGAAGATTCTTAAAATCACCAGGCAAGATAAGGTTCTGCACACTGAGGGAGGTCCTTTCATGAGCTGAACTGCAATGCATTCAAATTCTACCGCAGAAATCCCAACATTTATGGACTGGCCACATTGTTCTTGTGCCAAATGTATATTTGCCTATAAGACTATTTTATGGAGTACTCACACAAGGTAAGCTCTAAGTACTCATATGGAAGTCAAAAGAAGGGACACAAGAACATTTTCTAGGTCTCTCTGCAGACTTCTGGAATAATTGTGATACATGGAAGACACTTACACAGAACTGCCCAGCATGACATAGCCACATAAAAGAAGGCGCTGATCTCTATGAGCAAAATAGAATTGCAGTCACTCAGAAGGAGCACAATAAGAGCGAATTTTGACACATCTCCATGCCAAATGCTCATATGGCATGTTTGGTCCCTATCTGTGGTAGAGTTTTCTGAACCTTATTGGCCTGATCAGCCGCAGTTGGGCACACTGTACTTTGAGCCCCAAATTGTGATATCATTCTGGTCCCCTTCCAGAAGGAAGTTCAATCACCAGCTACGTGTGTGTCAAGGGGCGTAACTAGCACAAAGAGGCGGCACCAGAAGTCGTTCCTTAACACATGAGTGGTGAAATGAGATCAGTAAATAATCCCTAAATGGATTGCAAATGGTTAACAGCCATGTGAATGTCAACTCCAAATCACTAAAATACATATTTAAAAAGTCAGGTTTTACCTTACACCTAATAAGCTGTTAAAGATTTTTTTTAATATGATGGCAATATTCAAGAATCAATTTTTAATGCAATTTTTACTTATAAAGTTTCAATTTGACATATAATCCTAATTCGTGGTGATAAATTTTGGGAATTTCTGTATTTTTTTAGTAATTCTCCATTACAGAAGGTCAAATTGTATATCCATATATGGGGATAATAATCTTCCTCCTCCCATGGTTGTTGTGAGAATGAAATGATGTAATGTTTTAAAAGTGCTCAGCACAGCATCTGGCACAAACTACATATTATATAAGTTACTACTACTACTACTACTACTACTACTACTACTACTACTACTACTA
>NW_027185791.1:25238845-25261543 GCF_028583685.1 Petaurus breviceps papuanus | reverse complement strand
ACTACTACTACTACTACTACTACTACTACTACTACTACTACTACTACCACTACTACAAAAACAAAATCAAATTCTTTTTAAAAAATTATGTATATTTTTAAAAATCTGCATTTTTTCTTAGTTTTATTTAATTTTTTTATTCTGAACTAACCAAACATCAAAGAAAAGGATCATTCCAATATACCTTTTAAAACAGGAGAGGATTGTACATGAATCTCTAAAGCTCTGTTATGTAGAGGTACTTTTCTTTTTAAGTATAAAATAAATTCCAATAAAGTCTCTTTTAAATTACATATATACTTATGTATATGTATATATATATATATATATATATTTGTGTGTGTATATATAAGCATCATTCTTTTGTAAAACAAAATTAATTCCACTTTGTGAACTGTTTTTAAATATGCTGCATTATTAGCATGAAATGCATGCTGCTTCTTTCTCTCCTTTCTTTTTCCCTTCCCTCTCCACCTCTTTCTCCCACATTTCTCTCTTTTTCTTCTTTTCTTGCCCTCTTTTCTCCTTCACTTTCTTCCCCTTATTTTGCCTTGGTTTGGGAGCATGTCCCCCCAAAAGATTTCTCTAGACCCCTAAATTTCTTTTAGGACCATGCTTCACATACAATTACTTCCTAATTACTATTCCATGGTTTTGACAGAAGTTGTTTCCTCACTACAGAAGCAAAATCCTAATGTTTGTCTTTTTGATCCCTTTATTTTTATCCTGAGAAATTAAACCATAAATTAAAATATGAAATTCATTTGTGATATGTCATATATGACATATTATCTTCATTTAATTTGATTTTAGGCTAGATTCTATCGTGCATAATTTTATGACATTTCAGTATTCTTAAGAAATTATTATTATTATTTATTAGTAAACATATAACATAATATTTCTGAGTGAAAATATATTGCTAGAAATTTATAAAGTATACCTAGAAATGTGACTTTTACCTATTATTTGAATTAGGCAATTATATTTTACAGAGTTTTGTCATCCACATCAAAGTGCAAGCTTTTATTTAATATTGGCTTGCTTACCACTTTTCTTAAAAACAAAATTATAAAGATATGGATTAATGACATTTTTGAATGAAAATGTTTTAGACAGGCAGATGCTTTTTAACCTTTGATACTACTGAAAATATTTTGTTATAAAAATATATATGATCACAATTCTTTCCAATGTTAATGGAAATTTGATCTTTCAACAAATTCTCTTTACACAGTAGAATAGACAATGCTTTTTTTCCCCCTGAAAATTCTGGTGCCAGGAAGCTTGGTGTAGTAACTATTGTATTATAAAGTAAACAAGCAACTAGTTTAATCTTCAATAATGTGGCCCTAGTAAAGGAGAATAATACTATACATATTAATATAAATGCCATTATATAAGGCATTATAAAGAAAAGTGTCTAGAACATCTGAATACAAATGCCAAAAACATTGAGAGAATAAACAGATTGCTGCCAAAGAGATATACTTCATATTCCAAAGCTGAGTACAACTTATAATTTCAGTGGTAAATATTGCATTTTGTATACATCCAAGATAAAGACCTTCAAATATGATGGAAAAACAATTGGAATAGCTCAAAATTGTCCCACATACATGAGAAAGTAAAGGACAAAAGTAGTGAGATTATTACATGTAGTGTCTTTGTATGCATGTGTGTGTGTGTGTGTGTGTTTGTGTCTGTGTGTGTGTGGGTTTGGGAAGTAGAAATACAAATTAGGGAGGAAATGGCAAAGATATATTTGATCAGTTGATTTCCTTTTGACCTCAGGTCAGATGATAGATAAAACAAGATTTTAATGTAATAAAACTAAGACTTATCTATGTTTTGTTAACCCTTTACAAAGTGTCAACTTTTTCATGATAGAATCAGAGGAGAGGTTTCAAGATTGATGATGGTTTTAGTGGCTATTCAATTGATGGTTGCTTTGCACTTTTAATAGTCTGATTATGTATTATTTCTATGTTCCACTTCCACCTCCCCAAATGGAGAAAAGTAAATAAAATGAAAACACTTAACACATATATACATTCAAGCAAAATAAATTACGTGTTGACTTAAAAAAAATGTCTTGATTTATATCTTGAATCTATCACCTTTCCTTCAGGAGGTGGAAAACTTGCTTTCTCAGGAGTCTTCTGCAACACTGATTGGTTCTTAAATTGATCAGATTTCTTAAGGTTTACAAAGTTATTTGTTTTTGTGATGTTATTATTATTATTAAATTATTCTCCTGATTCTGCTTATGTTACTCCATATCAGTCCATGCAGGTCTTCACAGGTTTCACTGAATCTGTCTTCTTTCTAATGATTTACAACAGAATAGCATTCAGTTACTTTCATTCACAATTACATCATCATAATTGCTTCAACATTTACTAAGCTTATGGGAGCCTCCTTACTATCAGATCATTAACTATCATAAAAAAGATATGAGATTATTGATTTTTTAAACATATTTGTCTTTTTATGCTTTCTTTGGTTTCTATGTGTTAGATCTAGAAATGGTATCACAGCATAAAAGGGTAAACACAGTTTAATAATTGGAGTGGTTTTTAAGCAAAATTATGGAAATACGATCATTTAGTTCTCTATTGCTATTCTGAATGGTTAGATCAATTTAGAGATTTATAAATGGCACATTGTTGTGCCTATATTACTTCAAGAATTACAATATTTGTCATTTTCCTTTTCTTTTTGTCAGCTTTGCCAGACTGATGAGTGTGAGAAAGAACCACAGAGTTGCTTTAGCTTGCATTTCATTGATTATTAGCTATTTGGCATCCCCCCCTATTGCTATGGATAGCTTTTAAAAATTCTTTTTGAAAACTGCATTTTTATATCATTTGACATTTATCATTTGGAGGAATGCCTCTCATTCTTATACATTTGAGTCAGTTCTTGACATATATTGGAAATGAGACCCTTAGCAAAAAATATATATTGCAAAGACTTTTCCTCTAGTTTTCTATTTTCCTTGTGTTTTGTGCTGCATTGGTATTTTGTGCAAAACTTTTTAAAATATTATGCTTTAAAATATGCATATTCCTTTCTATTGTTATTCAGCAATTGCCAGAGGTGTTTCCATTATATATTTGGTTAGGTTTTTTTTTTTAGATTCAATTATATTCTAGTTTTACTGTTTATTTACTATTTGCTATCAATTAGCTTTTTGTTTCAGTATTTAGGAAGTTTTCCATTAATTGCATATATAATAAATATATAAATCAATTCATTGTCCATGATAATGTAACACATAATGTAGTTTCCATGTTTATTTCCTCTGATCAAGTCTATGCTTTCTCTCACCTTGTCTGAGATCATTATTGCTACTCTTTCCTTTTATTTTTTTATTTTTTTATTTAATTCTTTAATTTATTAATTTGTTTGTTTCCTTTTAGTTTACAGGATTCAATTCCACAATTCCTTGAATTTCACATTTTGTCCCCCTCCCTCCCCTCCCCACCCATGGCGTCTTATAATCAAGTATAGGATCTATAAATACTTTCACATTATACAATGGTCAGGTTATAAGGATGGATTGTACCAGCTGGAATGAAAAATGGTAAAGAGGACATAAAATCAAATAAGAGAATGAAAAAGATCAGGTAGTTTGCTTCCACCTGGATATAAATTTAGTTCTTTCTAGTTCTTTCTCTGGATGCATGTTTTTCTCTCCATCATGCGTCTTTTGGGATTGACTTATATCCCTGCATTGTTGAGAAGAGTCCAGTCTATCACAGTTGGTCATCACAGATACGTTGTGTCTGTAATTGTGTACAAATTCCTCCTGGTTCTACTCTTCTCACTCAGCATCAGTTCTTTTAAGCCTCTCCAGGTAAATATGAAGACCGCCTGCTCCCTGTTTCTTATAGCACAATAATATTCCATAACATGCATATACCACAACTTGTTCAGCCATTCCCCAATTGATGGACACCCCCTTAATTTCCAATTTTTTGCCACAACAAAAAGAGCTGCTATAAACATTTTTATACATATGGGTCTTTCTCCCATTTCTATGATCTCTTTGGGATATAACCCTAGGAGTGATATTGCTGGATCAAAGGGTATGAAAGTATTTATAGCCCCTTGGGCATAGTTCCAGATTGTTCTCCAGAAAGGCTGGATCAGTTCACAACATACTCTTTCCTTTTAAAATTAATTTGTAGCATAATAGATTTTGCTTTATCTCCTGTTTTACTCGGTGTGAATGTTTTTGTATCCAGGGCTTTTCTTGGAAACAACTTATTATTGAATTCTCCTCTTTAAAAAAAAATTATAATTCATTCTTTTACCTTTTTTATGTATGAATACATTGTCTTTATATTGTTTAGTTTGTTAATCATGTATTTCCTTCCATACTTTTCTCTTACACTTTACTCCACTTTGCTTCCTACCTCTCTGTAGAAAAAAAAAAGTGGTGAGACAAGAGTATGCTTGGCACTAATACTCTTTGGTTCATGTAGTTTGCTTCTTCTCTCCACCCTTTTCCTCTTTTTCTCATCTGAATTCTATCCACAATATTTCTCTTATCTTTATTTACTTTTAAGCATCTCTTCATTATCTGTTCTCCAATATGACAGTTATTTTTACTCATGATTAATTTGTCCCTCAATCCAGGCTCCCTTTTCTTTTTTCCTACATTCTCTCTAATTCTCTCTTGTTGTATATTGATTGAAAGGTATTTGGCACCCAACCTTGTATTTTCTGCTCTCTTTCAAACAGTTCAGATGAAAATAAAGTTTAAAGCTTTTTCTGATTCCACACCATTCTTTCTTTCTTTTTGTATAATTTTCTGTGCAATCCTCGTTCATCAGACTAATGTGGTATTACTTCCTGTATCATTTCTCCCCTTTCTCTCCCCTAGCATATTTTTCTCTCTCTTTTCTTCTTTTAAAATCACAAAAAATGGGGTGCGTAGGTGGCACTGTGAATAGAGCACCAGCTCTGGAGTCAGGAGGACCTGAGTTCAAATCCAGCCTGACATTTAACACAGAATTAGCCTTGTGACCTTGGGCAAGTCACTTAATACCAACTACCTTACCTTCTCCCTTCCAAAAAAAAGAAAGAAATAAAGAAAAAAGAAGAGAGAGAGAGAGAGAGAGAGAGAGAGAGAGAAAGAGAAGAAAATGATAACAAATATAACAAAACCACATCAAGGCCTTCTCTGTTATTTAACTTACTTAACAATCCCTAAGGATATTACAATTCTGAAGTGAAAATTGTATCATTTTCCCTTATTAAAATGTGGATACTTACTAGCTGTTTAGTCACTTCTCATTGCTTACTCACTTGCATTTACCTTTTTTTCTTCTATTGATTATTGTGTTTAAATTTTAATTTGTCCTACTTAGTTCTCTTTTCATATAGAATGCTTGGAAGTAAGCATCCATTTGACCCAAGTAGTATTATATTCAGTTTTGATACTTGTTATTGTTCATTGTAAACTCATATGGTTTTCATTTTGGAACATAGTTTTCCAGACTCACCTCTCCTTTATGGTTATGGATGTTGAATTCGGTGTGTTACTGATTGTGGCTTCTCCTTTATTTATTTTGTTTTCCATTTTAGCATCATAATTTTTTTTTCCTAGAAGCTATAGATTTTGACTGAAGTATTCTTGGGATTCTTTATTTTGGGGTTTCTCTCAGGAGATGATCAGCATATATAGTTTCGATTTTACCTTGTCCTCTTATTCTATTATATTTTATCAATCTTCTTTAATAATAATTTGAAATGTGACATCCTGGTTGTTTTGGGCTTTTTTTTTTCTTTTTTTCCTTGTGGCTTTCAGTTAACTCAATAATATTTTCTCTTTTTCTAAAAATTATTACTAAAATTTAATTATTCAAATAAGATCTCCTTAATGTGTTTTCCATATCAGTTAGTTTTTTGGTACAAGCACGCCATATATTTTTTTTCTATTGTTTCTACCTTTTAAATAAAAAAAAAAATTGTCTCATGAGATCAGTGACTTTTTTCTTCTATCGTAATTTTTAAGGAATTTGTTGTGCTTGTGTAAGAATTTATAATTCTTGTGCTAAGCTGTCAATTTTCCATTCCTGTCACTCTCTATTTCTATGACCTCAGATCTCATGTCACAGTCTTGTTTACTCCTTTAGTTAATCCCCTTCATTACTTTTATCTTGCTATTTAACAATCTTCCTTTTTTCTTTTGTTTAGAGACTATCAGTAGCATTATAACTTGATTGTTTACCTGGTCACTTGTGGGAGCCCATCACCTGCTTTCCTCTGCCTTTACTCTCCCTACCCTCCAGAAGTTTTCCACTATTACATCCTACGACTCCACCATACTGTTACAATTTGTGTGTATGTGCACACACACACACACAATTATAGGAGGCAAAGGAATTTTGTTTTTCATAGACCATCAATTCAATTTGTCCACCTTCTCTTTTCCTTTTTTGCCCTTTTCTATTCACCTTAAATCTTGAATTCTTTGGTAGACTTTTATCTCTTGAGGATCCTGTTTGATTCTTTCCCTTAGTTCCATCTTTACATGAAAAAGCATAGAAATAAGTACAAACAAGGGAGAATCTTTTATTGCTTATTTTTCTAATGTTTGCTCTTATTTGCCTTCCTTGTGCTTCTGTTCTTTATTCTGTTTATTACAATAATCTGTACACTCCTGAATTCTTTTGTTCTTGTTTTCATTACAATAATGACTCATTTTTTTCTCTTTTGTGGGACCTTCATCTCTTACATTGATGATTGTGATGAATTTTTGAGATGATGTTATTTTGTGATGTAGGTAGAATTATTTTTTTCTTTTGTTTATGTCACACCACTTTTGGACTATCAATATTAATTCCAGATGGTTTAGGTCCCAAAGAAGACAGTCATTATCCCATTTGATCACTGTGTGTTTGCACTTGTAAAACTGTTGGTCATGAGCATCCATCAGAGTATTAGCATTTAATAGATTCTGGGTACAATTAACTCAAAGCAAAGTCATTTACTAAGATGGCATAGTAAATTAAGTAGCTACCAAATGTTCTCCCTAGTTCCCCACTTAACTCTGGAGTTCATTCTCTCACAAGTACACACAATGTCAAAGGAGGAACTGGGTACATCATAGACTGCATCACAATCAAGGCACAGAAAGAGGGAGCACATATGGCCAAAGCAACTCTTAGTTGACTTCAATAGTACAAAAATCTTATATACTTTCTCTCTTTGTGGTATCTTTATGCTACCTACATCTGGGGATAGAATTTTTTGTGGCTAGGTCACCCAACTGTGTTTCTCAGTTCTACTTATTTCTACAGCTTACTGCTTGGAAGTTAGGGCACATTTGCTCTGTTTCTCTCTCGCTTCTCTGGTGTTCTCAAATAAACGAGAGCTTACAATATGTATATTTTACATTGCTAGATTTGCCTTTCTATTCCTTTTCTCACCCTGCCTGCATGGTCATACCTTACAAAAAGCTTTTAAAGGAAAGAGAGGAATAAAAGATTAAAAATAGTAAAATCTAATTTAAAAAAGAGCAAAATCTGGTTTTGATGTTCATTACTCATGGCCCTTAATCTCTACGATGGAGAAGAGAGAGTTGTCTTCTCATATCTCTTTTTGGGAACCTTGTTGTTTTCTTTATAATTCTACAACCTTAACTTACCATTGCTTTGAGCTCTTTTTTTTATTTTTGCAAATAATTTCTTTCTTTTCCCCACGGAACTTATATATTTATTTTTAATTTTCAACATTTATAAGTTTCTTATGATTTTTCTTTCCTGTTTACCTTTTCATACTTCTCTTAATCTTTTATTTGAATGTCAAATTTTCTGTTCAGGTCTGGTCTTTTCATCAAGAATCTTTGAAAGTCCTCTATTTCACTGACTCTCCTTTTACCCCCCTGAAGTATTATACCCTGTTTTGCTGGGTAGATGATTCTTGGTTTTATTCCTAGCTCCTTTTACCTCCAGAATATCATATTCCAAGCATTTCAATCCCTTAATGTAGAAGCTGCTAGAGCTTGTGTTATCCTGATTGTTTTTCCACAATACTTGAATTGTTTCTTCCTGATTCCTTGCAAAATTTTCTCCTTGACTTGAGAACTGTGAAACTTGGATATAATACTCCTATGAATTTTCTTTTGGGGATCTTTTTAGAGAGGTGATCAGTCAATTATTTTAACTTTTATTTTACCCTCTGGTTCTAGAATATCAGGGCAGGTCGCTTTGATAATTTCTTGAAAGATAATGTCTAGGCAATTGTTTTTATCATAGCTTTCATGTACTCCAATATTTTTTTTTAATTTTCTCTCCTGGATCTATTTGCCAGGTCAGTATTTTTTCATTCTTTGAATTTGTTTTTTAATATCTTGATTTCTCATGAAGTCATTAGCTTCCATTTGCTCCATTCTGATTTTGAAGGAATTATTTTCTTCAGTGATATTTTGGGCCTCTTGCCATTTTGGTCCACATTTGCCATTTGAGTTAGTCTATTTTTAAGACCTTATTTTCTTCAGCATTTTGTGGTTTTCCTTTAGCAAGTTATTCACTCATTTTTCATGATTTTCTTGTATCACCCTCATTTGTGTTTCACATTTTTCCTCTACTTCCTTTACTTTATTTTCAGATCCCCCCTTTCTTTGGTCTTCCATATCCTGCAACCATTAATATTTTTCGTGGAAGCTTTTGATGTACAAGTTTTGACTTTGTTGTCTTCCTCTGGTTGTATGATTTGTTCTTCTTTGTTACCAAAGAAAGACTTTATAGTCTGATTTCTTTTACTATGTTTGCTTATTTTCCCAACCAATTACTTGACTTTTGAGCTCTTTGCCAAAATAGGACTCTGCTTCTAGAGTGGAGAATGCTCTGTCCTAAATTGTTGGGCCTTTGCAAAGCTGCTGTTAGAGCTTATTCTAGGCACCTGCAATTTTTCAGTTCTTCTAAAGTGATATGATCAAAGGAGAGGTGTTTACTCCTCTCCTGGCCCATGGTGTGGTCTGTGAGTGATCACAAGCATCCTTTTCTGCCTCAGAACTATGAGGAGGACCTCTCCCTAGCTTTTACAAACTCTGCCTTAGTAGCACTCTTCCTCACACCAAGACCACCACCTGAGACTGTGACCCAGATCCAAGCAGGGCAAAGCAAGAGCATCCTGCCTCAGTGCCAGGAAAGAGATCCCTGAAATTGCCTTCTGATCAGTTGCTTGATCCTCCCACTGTTTGTGGACCTGGAGCGCTGGAAGCAGCTAATGCCACTGCTGCTACAGCTACCGCCACTGCCACTTCTGCCTCCCTGGAGCTGGGACTGAACTGTGCTCTTCTTTCACCCAGGTCAAACACAATTTCCTCACTGACCCTTTATTTTTCTCTAGTGTTTGTGGGTTGACAAATGTGGAAATCACCATAGTTGCCAGTGATTCAGTCCCCTGAGTCCTGCCCCCACCCTGATCTCTGCCAGAGATGTCCTTGCAAGGCTGCACTTTGTTCCCATCCCTGTATGAGAGACACTTCCTGTTGACCAGCCAGACTCTTCAGCTGGAGATATATTTCACTCTGTCATTTTTTGTGTTCTGTAGCTCTAAATTTTTTTTGAGTCATTTGTACAGGTATTTGGAGGTGATGGGGAGATAAGCTCAAGCAAGATCCTGCTTTTACAACTCCATCTTGGTTCTGCCTCCCCACATCCCCTTTGTGCTGACTTTTAAAAAAATATTATTTTATTAATTTTTTTTGTAGTCATTGTGCATATTTTCCCTGCCTCTTCTTACTTTAAAGTGTAGGAGTTCATGTGAACCTGTCTATGCTTCTATATTCATAATGCTCATCATTTTTTGAACAGCAAAATAATATTCCATAGCATTTGCCTCCCACAATTTGTTTAATTATGAACAGATTAGTGGATAGCTGCTTTATTTTCATCTCTTTGGTTCCCCAAAAGGTGACATTATAAATATTTTGACATATATAGAGCCTTGTTTGCTTTTATTTTTTGCTATGAGGTATTTTTTATGTTGTTTGTAAACATTCTTAGAAGTATACATATATGGAATCTACAAGTCAAAGGTTCTGGAAAGTTTAGTCAGTAAATGTGAATTATTGCAAATTGATTTAAGAAATGGTTATACCAATTTAGAACTTCATCAATAATGTATTGGTGTACCTATGTTTATGTCATGCTATGGGAACAAAATTACCAGGATTAATGGAACCAAAGCATTTCCAAAATGTATTTTGAATGGATGTTTTACTATCTGATGATGATGCTTAGATATTATGGATTCACCAGGACTTGACTGACAATAATTTGTATATGATCTTAAATTTACAAATGAAATTTTTTGATCTTTGATACACTAGTCTTTTTATTATCATTCAAAGGATAGATGTTCCTTTCTTCAAAGCAACTCTTAGCCGGTAAACAAAAAAATAATTTCACTATTCTTTCAATTTCAAGAAGCCTATAGCACACTGAAGAAAAATTAATATAAACTTCCAGTTGACTCTAATTCTGAAAATCTTTTCTTCCCTACTCAAGAATTAGGATGATATAAAACAAGAATTTTCTAGTTTTTGATACATATTTTTAAGCCTCACATTCACTTGAGATGCAGTGTGACAGATCCTGTTTCTTAATGACTTTACTAACACATGAAGTCCTTTTCTTCCTTATACCAAGAGCCGCTGCAATATATCTAGCAGTCATTGAAATATGCTTTTTAAGAGATATTGCTTTTGCATGGATCTTTGTAGTCATATATGTATTTATAAAAACTATAGAATTAAAAACACAAAAAGCAGATAAATGAAAGACATGACTGACTAAAATTTTGGTATTCAGTTGACAGAAACACAAACATAGGTAGGCAAACAATCTCAATCCATTTCCATTGCATTAAAATCTGATATTCTGAGTCAGCTTACTATGAGGTTGAAGCATGTATGGATGACTGCTATGTTCACTGAATGAATCCATATCAAAATGAATTTATATTCCAAACAATTGACATACATAATAATTGATGAGTCTATCTTAAGGACACACAACATGGAGAATTAGTTTTTCTAAAGAAATGTACAGACAGTTCTTGAAGAAAGTGAGAAGTTTATACAAATAAGGTTAAGTAATTTATTTTTTTTTAAATTTAGTCTTATTAGTAATAATTTTATTTTGACTTTCTATAAAAAGTTGTAGATAAGATCCAATGAACATTAACACTTGCTCTGCAAATCATTGTTTAAGAAAATTTCCAGCGATTTTCTTTGATATTTTGTCATTATTCATAAGTTCAACCTTGTAAATTTTTGTTTTAATACATCTTCTTGAAAGTTTTCTTTAAAATCCATTCATGCTTAATAGATTCCAGTTTAACCAAGGAGTGAGATTGTCCTGTGATGCACTGCAAATAAGAGCAGAAACAGTCATTAGAAGATTAACAAATGCATTAGAATTTATTGCAGGTTAGTGTTATCACTGATAAAATTAGTAGAAACATCAATTGTCTTTTCTAGTGGAAAAATAGATTAAAAGCATGACTTTATTAATGTGTACGTATTCCCAGAATGGACAAAATTACATACAATCATACATGGACTTCAAGCTGTGAGATGATATTAAAATGATTATTGAACATAAAATTTAGTTCAAAATACTTTTATTTCAACTCCCTACCATGTGAAAATGCTTTTAAAAAGCAAATAAAATTATTTAAGAAAGAAATCAATGCAATGAAAGGGTAATGGTCTCCTGCTGTTATAAAAATCCTGAGGCAAAGATGTAATGTTTGTTTTCAAAGCAGGGGACATTGATCCTAGGGCAACATCCTTGAATGAGTTTATTTTGTTTTACCAAATGGCTGGTATGGATGTAATCACTTTATTTGATGAATGATGAAAGTGAGTGAAATAATACTGATTCACATAGCTATCATTAACCTAATTGGCTGAAGGAGCTAATTGCTAATGAACTTCTTAAAATGTTCTTAATAAATATACTGTATGGCATTTAACTTCTGTAAAATGCAACCCATAAATTAACAAAAAAAAGTTTTTTTTTTTCCCTTTTACATTTAAATGAAGCATTTCTTTGCAATGTTCAACAGCTTTGGAGGCTGTCTGGTAATGATTCCATTTGGTGCACTTGCTTGAGGATACACAATTGCAATACTTTGAACTTGAGAACAAATTTATTTGATAGGAACAAACTTTTTTTAAAGCAGCAATGGGAAATAGGATTGTCAGAGAGAACAGATACTAAGCAGGAATTTCTTTAATGACCCGGTTCAATTTACATGAAAAAAAGTTGAACATTGGGATCATAAAAAGGCAATTTTTTGGCCAATTACTTTGACAGTCTTATTTTTTTCTAGTTTACCTTAAAATAATGAATAAAAATTACAATCAGGTAAGGACTTTAGTAACTGTTTGTTATAGATACATCAATTAATCAGTAAACTAATAAACCCAGAGAAAACAAGGATGATAACAACAATTAGACCTTATTTTCATGAAAGTATATTAAAAGAATATTTTTTTAAATTACAGTATTAAATTATAAGAATCTGTCTACAGTAAACATGGTAATTGGTAGTGTATGTCAGGTGTTCCCTTGAGAAAAAAGCATACCAGATTCATTACCTTAGCTCATGCCTGCACAACAGAAGGCCTGTAGGCTGCTTGTGGCCCTCCAAAGGATTTAGGCAGCCAGGAAAAAATATAAGGTTGGCACTACTCTCCCTCCTGTTTGTCACGTGACCCATGGCAACTAACCATCATCAGTCTGTCTCTACTCTAACCAATCTAAGACTCAAAGAAGTTTAGCCTGTTTTCATTTTGGTTCCTACCTACTGTCAAGTTGTGCAGTTGTTCTCTAGCTTGTTGTAATGCCATACACAAAAGCTTTCCAGAAGAATGCTACTGTGAACAGCTTTTAAGGTTCTGATTACACAGTATAGTGAACACTATTTTATTCCATAACAAATCAAAGCAAAACTTTCACAGAACATCAAGATACTGC
Source organism: Petaurus breviceps papuanus (assembly GCF_028583685.1). Lineage (NCBI taxonomy): Eukaryota > Metazoa > Chordata > Mammalia > Diprotodontia > Petauridae > Petaurus > Petaurus breviceps. The sequence goes on along the minus strand of NW_027185791.1, from coordinate 25,248,533 downwards.
ATTCAAATTATTTTAACTTCTCAAAGTAGAATAGACAAAGTCTTCCACTCATGGGGCAAAGTATCACAGAAAAATCATAATATAATAAGATCATAATAGTCTCAAAGTACATAGTCAAAGGCTTGCACCCATGGGGCAAAGTCTTCCACACATAGGGCACTCTTAAGTAAACTCAATCAGTCACTTATTCAGCAATGTCCTCCAAGGGGGAAAAGTCTTGAGTTAACTCAAAAATTCACTTATTCAGCAATCAATTACTAAGCATCATACACAAAACCCTCCACCCCTTAGGTCACTAATAAACTATAACTCTATTATTACTCAGTACCCAAGGAGAGGTCTTTTCATCTTGACTTGGGGCCAGTTCTCAGATTCCCTGTATCCCCTTCCATGGTCCCAGATTCTACCTGGATTCACCAGACTGTCACCTGTGTTCAATGGCAGACAGCTCCCAGTTCCTTGTCCAGATCTCTGGGTAGGTCCTGCTCCACACTGAAGTTTACAGTGTCTGGTCCATGTCAGATCCTTCACCATTTCTGCTCCATGGAATTGAAGGCTCAACCAAGCCACAAACAAAGTCTCAGCATCCCAGTCATGCTTCAGTCACCTGGGATCCTGGCTCTTGGCTCATGGCTGAAGGCTGTAGGCTGCGGGCTGTAGGCTGCAAGCTGCTGGATGCAGGCTATGGACTCAGGGCTCCTGTTCAGAAGAAACTCCACCACAAGTTCTCAGAAAATTCTGGCTCAGTTCTCCATTCTCTCTTCTGTAGCTGTTCTGCCATCAGATACTGGTCCCAAGAAATTCCGACTGTGCCTCTCTGGGGCTTTTTCTTATATGCACACAGCATGGCTTCTTCTTGTTTCAGCCAACCCCTTCCTGAGACAGGAGTCCATACCTTCCTTTTCCCCAACAGAGGCTTACTAAGTGCTAAGTACACGTTACCATGGCCAACACAAAGGGATCTTCAAATTCAAAGTCCATTACCATTACACTTGTGCTACCTACAGAAAAGTAAGCATATGATTAGTTAATAAATCCAATAAGGTGCACAGTGTCTATTTTCACTGCTCAGTACAACTTTTCTCAAAACACCATCTCTGTGTTTCTCAAAATGTCTTTTTGGCCTTACAAAGGCCACAGTAAGTTCTCAAGATGGAGAGTTCAGCCTAACAGTTATTAGACTGGGACCATTTCCCCCTGCTCTGACTTCCTGACACATTTACACTGGCTCTGATTTACTGTGGTATGTCAAATAAAAATCTTGCAAATTACTATGAGATATTAAAATCATGGAAACATTTACTTGATTTGTCCCTATCCTATGTTTGGCAGATTCCCTTTGTTGTGAAGGACTTTCTGCAAGTTATGTACTCTTACAATTAACCCATACTCTAGTCAGGAACAATTTTCTTGTACAAAGACAATAAATGACATTTGCATCAAAGCCATTTCATGGGCTCCTTGTTTCAAATGCCTCCTATCTTGAACAGTTTTTGAAATCAGAAAACCCTTTCGAATGTATTTCTTTTTTTCTTTGCAGGTGGTGAAAGAATTATGTCAGGAGTTACTCATCTTGGAATCCTATATTTGTTTTAGGGCTCTTATCCAAATATTGTGAGTAAATTGTAGAAAATTTTCATTCCAGTTTCTTATCAACGGATAGGGCTCTCAAAATTTCTAGTCCAGGAATCTGAAATCTTTCTTCATTGTAGATCAGATATTTTAGCATAACCAATTTCCCATAATATCTTTAGGCAGTTTGAATTTCTGTTCTAGGTCTGTACTGTTCTAGAGGCCAAAAGATAGAGGCAAAGGCCATTGCTACAGAGGAAGCGGTGCCTGAAAATGTCAGTTTGAACACAGAAGTCAATCACTCTCTGTAGCTGGTATCATGGACTTCTTTTCTTCTCCCTTCTCCTGGCACTTCAAACTTGTGGCAGTAGTAGACAGATAAAGAGACAGAAAGACAGAGACAGAGAGACAGAGCCAGAGACAGAGAGACAGAGCCAGAGACAGAGAGACAGACAGAGAGACAGAGACAGAGACAGAAAAACCTTTAAGAGAATAGCAAAGAGAGAGGTATATGGATAGACTGAGAAGATAACAAAGCATACTTTAATATAAGTGCTTTAAATTGAATCTTTAATGCAACAGAGGAGTGAAAGAAAGAAACATAAGCTAAAATTGCCATGATGAAAAGATACCATATGGGAAAATTTTCTCCTTTTGGAATAAATAACATTGTGGCCAAGATACATTGTGTTCAAGTGTAAGTTCTAGGAACTGCATGGATTTGCCTCTTAATTCATGTCCTTCACGAGTAAAATTAGCATAATATCAACTCCTACATATTTTCTAAGATTATTATGAAGATAAACGATGCTTTGAACTGTGCACATCATGTCCTTCAAGACTGAGGATAAAATTGGTATTCTTGTAAAAATCAGGGAAAAGCAAGTTTTACTTTATATTTCTACTGATGTGCCCACTTGTCCTACTTCTAAATAAATGGAGCCTCGGTGAACTTGTCCACTCTACTTAATTTTAACTAAAACATTGATGGGGAGAACTAGAGAGTAGATCGCTTCCATGCTTCTACATTACTTTTTATACTCTTCGGTTTTTAGTTATACAAAGAAAATTTGCACAATGAAGTTTCTATGTCACTGGAGAAATGAGTCAGGGAATAATAAACCTTCCTGACCTCTTAGTGCCAGCCCCTTCCTTCTATTAATTATCTCCAATTTATCCTGCATAGATCATCTGTATACATTGCTATTTTCATGTTTTCTTCTATATTAGATTGAGTGGTCCCTAAGAGCTCGAACCATTCTTTGCCTTTCTTTGCCTCCTCAGGGCTTGGCATACTTCCTGGCACATAGCAGGCCCGGGCCCTTAATAAATCCTTGTTGATCGCTGTATTCTTAGAAAGATACCTGATTCTCTGTGACTCTCAGAAGAATAGAAGTGATTTCTAGGACATTTATTTTGAAGGAAATTGATATTTACTTTTGTTTTTGTTTGTAAGGACATTTAAAGGAGTGGTAGCAAAAGACAGTTCCCCAGCATTATTAAACATTAAATTGATCTCATGTGGAAAAAAAAGGCAAGCAATTTGCTGCTTTGGAAGGAACACTGGTTTTGGTGTCTGAATATATGGGATTGGGTTCAGCTTATGTTATTTACTTATGCTATTATTACCCAGAACAAAACATCTATCTCCTGTAGTAGTCAATTTCTTTATGTGTAAAATAAGAAGGTTGGATTAAGTAGTCTTTTAAAGACACTTCCAATTTTGAATCTAATGAAAAGGGGTTACTGGATCTGAGAGCTTGAAAGGCAAACATTAAAATAAAACTAACATGTATACTATAAAACAGGTATCAATTATCAACCATTGTTCAAATCAAGAAATACAGGAAAGAGTCAAGAATGAAGGTCAATTTTGGAATCAAAAAGTTCAATTTCCACTTCCTATGCAAGCTGTTTAGGGGACAATGGACAAGTAATTTAACATATTAGGGCCCCACTCAACTCTCTAAATAAATGGATTGCCAACTTTCTTGGGGTCAAAGTTTCAACACCAGGAAAATGCTATATAGATAATATCATAGGTAAGAATAAAAGCAAGCAAAATGTTTGCTCAACTCAATGTCATTCTATACATTTTCAAAATCACCTCTAATTAACGTTAGTGAGACTTTAGAATATAATTGGCAAACGCATTTGAGAAAAAGTAAACAGATGTATTATATTTGCTATAATGGGGAGAAATGATGCTCTAAGTGTCTGGGTAATTCTCAAAGATATAAACTTGGTTTACTTTAAAGGAAATTTTCAAAGGCAGAAAATCTTAATGTATGATGCTTTTATTTGTAAATACATATCACATATGAATCATATACACAATACGCATTTATACTGTATGTGTCACAACTTTATCTCTAGTTATCTGTAGGTTTTTGCAAAATCATAGTAGAATGACTTTTTATATCAAGTTTTATGTTAAAAATGGTTAGAAATTTGGAATAAAAGTCAGGAGTCCTGCTTCTCATCCCAGTTTTTCTTTTACATATCTACTCATTCTTTCCCTGTCGCTTTTGTTAATCCTTCTCCAGATAATTCCCTCTAATGCTAGATGCCCTTCAAGGTTCTACTCAGGAACTTCTCTTCTCTTTATGTACTGCTTCACTTGGTGGTCATTCAATTCCCATGGATTTAATGACCACCTTTATGCTGGTAACTCTAAAATCTACCTTTCCTATTTTACTTTTTCTGTTGATCTACTGTTTTGCATCAACAACTGCTTTTTAAATATCTCAAACCGCATATCCAGCAGACATTTCAAATTCAGTATGTACAAAACAAAACTCCTTGTTTTCCCCGATCCCCCTTTCCTCCTACCTTCCCTATGACAGCAGAGGGCAATACCCTCCTCTCATGTCCTGGGGCTTGCAACCTAGGAATTATCCTGTATTCATCACTATCTCTCACCTGACATATACAAGATCTTTCAAATTTACCTTTTCAATATCTCTCAGATGAGTTCCCTTCTCTTCTCTAACACTGCCACCACTCTGATGCAGACCCTCATCAATTCATGTCTTGATTACTGAAATAGCCTACTGGTGGATCTACCTACTTGAGTTCTCTCCCCCACTCCAGTTCATACTCTAGTCAGTTAATAAAGTGATTTTCCTAAAATGCAGGTCTGATCCTTTCACTACCCTCCCTCTTGGCTCTCCCCCATAATAAACTTTAGTGGATTCCTAGTTTCTCAAGGAGGAAAATATGAGGGCTCTGATTGGCATTTAAGGCCTTTCATAACATTGCCCCTTTTACCTTTCCAATGTTCTGACATCTTACTCTCCAATATGTAATTTTCTGCCCAGTGATTCTATTCTCCTAGATGTTCCACAAACATTACACACCATCTTTTGGCTCCAGGACATTTTCTCTGTCTGTCTCTCATGCCTGAAATGATCTCTCTCTTTGACTACAAATGTTATTCTCTTGACTTTAAGGCGCAACTATAATCTTTCTAATCTTCCTTAAACTTTCCCTAACCTTTCTTCCACTGCTTTCCCTCTTTTAATTATTTCAAATTTATTTTGCATATATCTAGTTTTGTGTATATTTGTTTGTGTGTTGTCTCTCCCCAATTAGATTGTAAGCTCCTTTAGAGGAGGGACTATCTTTCAATTCTGTTTGTATCCCCAGTGCTTAGCACAGTACCAAATAACAGGTACTTAATATATATTTATTGAATGAATGAATGAAGTAATAGTGAATGAATGAATTCTAGGCCCAACTTACTCATCCATTAAACAGTTATATGATAATAAAATTATTCAATTTCTCTAATTTCCATTTTCTTTTTTTTGTAAAAATAGAGATAAATATTGCATCTGTCTACTTCAGAACATGGTTGTAAGAAAGATCTGTATTTATATAGATGTAGACATGGCTTCAAACTAACTTAAGAAAAATGATTATATGAATCTTTCTATATGTAGTTTCATATAATTGCTATTCAGTTTGTTAATATATGTGTATATGCACACATATAAATATACACATATATGTATGTATATATACATATATGTATATATATGGGTATATGTATACACACATTCATAAAGAGATTGAGTTTCAAAGGAAGCAGATTATCTTGAAGGTGTAAGGTACATTTCAAGCCTGAAATTCTAAAAGCACAGGGCATGAGCTGCTCTCAGTGTACTTACTATAACAGTTTACCAGTAGACTTAGCTCAAAGCAAAGACCTTTACTACAATGGCATCCAAAGAGCAGTAATTACAATATATTCTCCCCATAAACCTAAGGTGCAAAGCCCCACAATTGCATAAAAAAACAATGGAAGGATAGGCAAAAACATATAAACACATATACATATATATGTATATCATAATACATGTATGTATATTTACACACACACAAGCACACATATAAATGTACATAATATAAAATATACATATGAATGTATGTATATATAGTATATACAAACACACATATATTCATATATATGTATATATGAGCATGTATATACACATATAATACATACATATGTTGCACACATGCACATGTGTATATATGTGTTTGTGCGTGTGTGTGAGACTTTGTTTCAGGAAGATACTTGTGGTCAATAAAATTGGTGTACACTTTTCCAAAGGCAATATATCCTTTTCTTCTCTCCTTATTCAATTCTGGGTTCATTTTATTTTCTATCTCCCACTTCTGGCCTAGATTGTACAGATTTTTACAGATCAGTTTTTTGTTGTCCATCCAACTGTATTTCTGCAAAATCTGGATTTTTTTATTCATTTGTTTTTCAGTAAATGTAAAGTTAGATAAACCTCTTTTGACTGGTAACAACCCATTTAGGGTGTCCTGTGATGTTTTGGAGATTGATTTGACCAGAATAGCATCATCCGTAAACAAGAAATTAAGGAGTAACTTATATTTTATAGAAAATCTCTCTCACATTTGAATTCTACACTGGATTTTCAACATGATGATGACACATATTTTTGTTAAGGATGCATTATTGTTTTAAGTCTCAATTCATATTATTATCAAAGGATAACAGACAAAGAAATTTCTGAAGGAACTTTAGCTGATACAAAACAGTCACCACAATGTTAGACAAATGGAACCCAGAAACCACTTCAGCCAGCAAAAGAAAAGGCATGGAAAGGAATGACAGTAACACTGTAGAATATAAACTCAAGAGTAAAATTTTATTGAGGAAGATGACAGAAAAAGTAGCTAATCACTGTCAGCCTTTACAATAGTAAAAAAAAAATGTGTAAAGACGGCAAGTTTAGGGAGAAGTCAAAATATGCAGTATTATCTGAAGGATTTTGAAGGATGGAATTTAAATGGCAACAATGAACAGAAAACAATAGAAATGACCTTTAATGGGGCGGCCAGGCAGCACAGCGAGTAAGAGCACCGGCTCCAGTGTTGAGAAGACCTGGGGATCGAATCCCAGGCTCAGACACTTAGCAACCACCCAGAAACACTTGGCCGTGTAACCTTGAGCAAGTTACTTAACCCCAATTGCTTAGGGGTGGCCAGGTGGCTCAGCAAGTAAGAGCACCGACTCCAGTGTTGGGATGACCTGGATCAAATCCAGGCTCAGATACTCAGCACCACACCCAGAAATAAGTGGCCGTGTAACCTTGAGCAAGTTACTTAACCCCAATTGCTTTAAAAAATGACCTTTAAATATTTCTATAACAAAAGTTTTCTACAACAGTCACAGGGCAACTAGCACATTTTGAATTTATCACAAATCCCTGATGTTCTATATGAAAAGTAGAATTATTACTAAAAGAAGGGGAAAAAAGATGGGGAAAGTAGCTGGATTAGATCACCTATACAAAGAGGAGGTCCATGCTGGATACATCACTATTATGAAAATATTAAGGAATTGATTCTCAAGCTACTTAAAAGAAGGGAGGATTTTTAATGTGCAGAAATAAATATTACCTGAGAAAATATCAATAACTGCCAACCCATATAAATATACATTATCATCTGTGCAAAAAATATCGAGAATAAATAAACATGCATTGAAGAAAATCTTGACAAAGGTATGAGAAGGAAAAAGACTGCTTTTACAAATTAGCTTCTCCAGCATACCATGTTTCTACAATCACACTACTGAAAACTATAGAAAATACAAAATCCCATTGGGCATATTGTATGTTGAATATGTGTCCCTGTGACACACACATACACTCATACATGTACACACATACATACTCTCACAAAACATTTGACTTGGTAGATGAAAATGTCTTAAAAGTCCTACTTCCAACAGGTACCTCTAAAGAATATATCTAAATCACACAAGGTTCCTTGAAAATATAACAATGCAATAGATTTGACAGAATCTGAATTCAGTTAAGTATAAAATTCATACTATTCATTTTTAACTTAAATTTTATTTTTATTTCTAGTTTACATCATTCATTTTCACAAGATTATGAGTTACAAATTTTCTCCCCATTTTCCCCCTACTTACCACCCCAAAATAGCAATCCCAGTGAATATCCCCTCCCCCAATCTACTCTCTCCTATATTTTCCCCCATCCCCCTCCAACTTTCCAGAAGGGCAAGATGGATCTCTATGCTCCAGTGTCTGTATATCTTATTTCCCAGTTGCATGTAAAATAATAATAATAACATATTTTTAAACATTTGATTTTAAAACTTTGAATACCTGATTCTTTCCCTTCCTCCCTCATAACCCACACTTACTGGAAAGAAAAGCAATTCAATATAGGCTGTACCTGTGTAGCTATGCAAAACATTGCCATAGTGGATATACTGTGAAAGACTGACTATATTTCCCTCCATCCTATCCCACCCCCCCACTTGTCCCATTCTCATTTATCCTGTCCCTTTTCAAAAATGTGTACTACAAATTTCCTCCCCCAACCCCCAGCCTGGCCTCCCTTCCATTATCCCCCCTCAGATACCCTTCCCCCTACTCTCCTGTAGGGCAATATACCCTATTGAGTGTGTATGTCATTCCCTCCCTAAGCCAAATTCAATGAGAGTAAGGCTGACTCATTCCCTTTTGCCTTCCTGTTCTTCCCCTCTATTGCAACAGTTTTCTATTGCCTCTTCTATATAAGAATATTTACCTCATTCTGTGTCTTCTCATATCCTCTTATTATATTCCTCTCTCATCCCTTAATTTCACCTTTTAAGTATCATCCCTTCCTATTCAATTGGTTTTGTGCCCTCTGTCTATGTATACCTGCACATATGTATGTATGTATATGTACATATATACACACATGTATTCATATACCCTCCTATATAGACATATATGTATGTATGCATATATACATATATGTATGTATACATATACATGTGTGTATGTGTATATATAAACATTTCTATTCTCTTCAATTATTCTCATACTGAGAAATGTTTCATAAGTTACAATTATCTTTTTTCCATGTAGGAATGTAAATAGTTCAACTTTGATAAGTTCCTTATGATTTCTTTTCCCTGTTTATCTTCTTATGCTTCACTTCCTTCTTGCATATGGATGTCAAATTTTCTATTTGACTCTGGTTTTTTCATCATGAATGCTTGAATGAATCACTGAATGACCCTATATTCCCCTGAAACATGATACACAGTTTTCCTGGGTAGGTGATTCTTAGTTTTAATCCCAGCTCCTTTGCCCTCCGGAATATCATATTCCAAGCCCTTTGATCCCTCAGTGTAGAAGCTGCCAGAAACTGTGTTATCCTGATTGTGTTTCCACAATATTCAAATTGTTTCTTCCTGGCTGCTTCTAATATTTTCTCCTTGATCTGGGAACTCTGGAACCTGGCTATAATATTCCTAGGAGTTTTCTTTTTGATGTCTTTTTTCAGGAGATAATTGGTGGATTCTTTCAACTTGTATTTTGCCCTCTAATTCTAAAACATCAGGGCAATTTTCCTCGTGTATTTTTTTGGAGGGTGATTTCTAGGTTCTTTTTTTGGTCATGGCTTTCAGGTAGTCTGATAATTTTGAAATTATCTCTCCTGCATCTATTTTCCAGGTCAGTATTTTTCCAATGAGATATTTCACATTGCCTTCTATTTTTTCTTTTGTTTGAATCTGTTTAATAGCATCTTTATTTCTCATAAAGTCACTA
>NW_027185791.1:25203870-25218845 GCF_028583685.1 Petaurus breviceps papuanus | reverse complement strand
TAACTTAACCTCTCTGATGTCACATTCTTCTTCAAAAATGAGAAACAAACAATAATCTTCTCTATTCCCATGCAGGGTAATTTCATGGTACCCTAGCTTAGGTCTTGCCCCAAGTGAATTCTTTTCTATTTTAAATCCTCACACATGCCCTTCTCCTTTCCCTCTGTTCCTTCTGTCTTCCAAAAAAATATTTTATGTCACAGAATGCTTCCACAATGCTGGACACTGAGATGCCAGCAAATGAATTCCATGGCACTGGAAAGAAGGAGGGGAGCAGCATTGTCAAATGTTTCAGTATGAGGAGAAAGATATCATGTTGTTTTTTTTTTTTCTCAGTAGAAATTACATTAATAAAGAGGCATTGCCATTTGTTTTGCTAATGTACATTAAAAGCCATAAGACTTTCCCAGTTGACCTGCAGGTGAAACTTACCATGTGTGCTGTGTCCTCTATTAGAATAACTTCCTTGACACATTTCTTCTGTGTCTCTAGGACTCTCCACAGTGATTTACCCATAGTAAGTGCTTAATGAATGCTTAATTATTCATTCATTCATTCATTGTATTCATTACATTCATATACCTTAATTTATTCAGTAATTACCTAATTAATGGATAACCCTTTGTTTTCCAGGTCTTTGCTGCCACAAAAAGAATTGGTAAATTTATTTTTCATGCATTTATGGTTCCTTTGATTTTTTTATTTGTTCTGTATGCCTAATAGGTTTATAGATGAATCAAAGGATGTGAACAGTTTAGTGACTTGGGAGGTTTTATTCCAAATTGCTTTCCAGAATGGTTGAAAGAATTTACAACTTCTATGATAGTAGGCTTGTTCATTTTTTTCCATAGTCTTGTCTGTGGTTCCACAATATTTGAATTATTTATTTCTTACTCCTTGAAATATTTTCTCCTTGATGTGATAATTCTGGTATTTGGCTATTATATTCCTTGGTGTTTTCAATTTGGGATCTCTTTCAGAAGATGACTGGTGAATTCTTTCAATGAAAATTTTACCTTCTGGTTCTAGTACCTCAGGGAAGTTTTCCTTGATTATTTCTTGAAAGATATTGTCCATCATGGTTCTCAGGTAGAACAATAATTCTCAAGTTTTCTCTCCTGGATCCATTTTCCAGGTCAGTTGTTTTTCTAATGAGGAATTTTACATTTTCCTGTATTTTTAAAAACATTCTTTCAATTCTGACTGATTTTTGATATCTCATAGAGTAATTACCTTTCACTTGCACAATTCTAATTTTTAAAGAATTGTTTTCTTCGGTTAACTTTTGTACCTTTTTTCCTTTTGGTGAATTCTACTTTGTAAGGAATTGTTTTCTTCAGTGTCCTTTTTTATTGCATTTTGTCAATTGTAGTTTTAATTTTTTTCTTCTAACTCTCTTATTTGACTTTTAAAATCCATCTTGAGCTCTTATAAGAAGACTTTTTGTTTTCAAGACCAGTTTGTATTCCCCTTTGAGGTTTCAGATACAGATATATATTTATCATGTTGTCCTCTCCTGAATTTGTGTTTTGACCTCTGTCAACAGGATTTTTCTCTTTGGTCATAGATCTTTTCAATTCTTCTTGCTCATGTCATTTGCCTTTTTTTCTGACTTTTCAGTTTGATCTCTGCCTCTGGGACTCAGGGGGCACTGTCCCAGATTGCTCGTGCTGGGGGCTAGGGACCTGGTTCCTGGTTTTCTGTGTTGGGGCCTCAGGTGCTAAGAGTTGTATGTTGTACTGGTCTGGTAATTTACCTGGTGCTGAACTGGTGTCTTAGGTTGGTGCTTGCCTGCTCCTCTGCCAGGGCTCAGGATTTCCCAATGGTCTGCTGAGGTGGGGCCTGCTGCTGGCTTGCCTGGATGCCTCCTGTGCTGTACTCGCTCCCCTCAGCCACAACCAGAGGAACCTTTCTAGCCTCCTGAGCTAAAAGACTGCTGTGCCCTGTCTTTCTGCTGGCCTCCACTATGGCAGGATTTTTCCTGTGTCAATATTCTCTGGATTTTTTGAGGTCAGCAAAGAGGGTGAGGGAGGCGTTACTGCTTCCTCTGCCATCTTTGTTCCCAGAAGTTTAAATAGGTGACTTTCAAACATTCAGTTTGTGTGCTGATAGACTCAGGAGTCGTTGCTGCTGCTGCTACAGGCCCCATGAGGACTATGCTTCTCTCACCTGGTTCTAACAGAAGCCCATCCTGTACTGGAAGGTCTGGGGTTACTATTGCTGCCAGTAATTCAGTTGGCTGGGGTCTGCTTTAGCTTTGCTATGGTAGTGTCTGCACTGGTGCAGCCTGTGCGTTAGCCTGCACTCCTCTCAGAGTCTGGTGAAACAGATCTTTCCTGTAGACACTCCAGGTTGTCTTGGACTGGAAATCTGCCACATTCTGTCCCTTTGTGGATTCTGCTGCTCTAGAATTTGTTCAGATTCACTTTTTAGAGGTATGTGAAGGAGTTTGTGGGAGATCTCAGGTGAATCAGTGCTCTTACTCCAACATCTTGGCTCCGCCTCCCTCCACTTTATCCATAGTTCTGTCAACAACTGTCCTCTCTGTCTCTCTCTATCTCTTTCTCTGTCTCTCTCTCTGTCTCTTTCTCTTCCTATCTTTCGACCCTCTTAAAGGTATGAGATAGAATGTCAGAGGCATTTCAATTTACTTATCTCTATAAGAGATTTTGAAGATTTCTTCCATCTGTTTATTTAGAGGTTATATTTAACCCTTTGAGAACAGCCTGCCCATATCCTTTAATTACTTATCTATTGGGATATGGCCCCTGTTTTTATATATTAAATTAAATTCATTGTTTATTTGCCAGTCAGACCATTATCAGAGAAACTTGTTGCAAGATTCTTTTCTTAGTTGCCTGATTCCTTTATAATTTTATTTGAACGAATCTTTGTGGATCCTTTGTTTTTCCAAGGTAAAATCGAGCCATCCTTCCCTTTAATTACACTTTTCTTTTGTCATCTCTTTTTATGGTGTTGTTATTCACGATATCAAGTTTTGCTATGATGAGATTTTTTTTGAAAATATCAGTTTTGAAAATTTCAATTTTGATATGGCTTTACTAGTTCAATAGGATTTTAGGTTTTTTTATTCATTGAATAATGATTACCCAGTCAAATCCCTTGTATTTACTTTAATTTGTAGAGATAGTCTAAAATTGTATAATTCTTAGCACCCTTTCCCCAACCACTCCAATAATTATTATTAAACAGAACACAGTCTTACAGGATTAAAGATTATTTTATTTTTCAATTTGCAAGTTGACTCTGTTTAAAAAAAAATCCATCAGCCAGTAGCCAAGACACTAGTAGGGAACCTTTAAATTTAAATCTGGAGATTTAAATCTCAGCCAGGTTGGGCCTTAAACTGGGCTCAGTCTATTAATGGGAGGATATCCAAAACCTTTACATCATTGGAGAAACTGCTAAAACTTGTGCTCTACTGGCAGAATATTCAGTACTCTAAGATCATCACCCTGCCATAATGAGGCATAAGAGTAGCACTTGTTGAAGATTGCTAGGTGCTTTATAGTAAAATCCATAATAAAACTGATGAATAATTATTGTCCTCACCACCATCTGTATACTTAGTGGGAAGAGCCATAGACTAGAAGTCAGAAAATCAAGATTTTAGCTACAGTTCTACCACTAATTTGCCGTGTGACCTTGGGTAATTAATTGTACTTCTGTTAACCCAATACACTTTGTGTGCAAAATTGCAAGTAATAACACTTGCCCCATATTCTTCACAGTGTATGTGAGTGTGAGTAAGTTTAGTACATGCTAAAAATGTAAAATATATTATTTTTATCAAGTGAGAGCAATATTAAAAAAAATAAGCTTCTGGCATCATTCTAGCATCTTAAGCCTTATTTCACCAGAAGCCCCAGGTAGAAATTTTCAGTTGATATAAACTGAAAACTATTACCAGATTTTATGATCTTAGCAGGACAGTGTCAAGAAATGAAATGGATAAACAAAATAAAAAGCTAGCATCTTCACTAAAACAGTGGTTTTTTAAGCTATTTTGGCTATTTAGTTCATGAGTGGAGATAGTTTTCAATAAGCATTCCCAGGAAATATCCATGTCTATTTATTTGTTCTCTGTGCATGTACCTTTTATTTTCCTTCCTCCTACATACTCTTAACATAACTACACACCTTTCACTTATAGAGCCATAATCAAAACATTTTTGACATTACCAACTGGAAAGAATGTGTCTTTCTATTGCTTTCAAGCTCCACCCACCCCCTCTCTGTCTTTCCACAGCATGTCCCTCAAATCCATGACTTCCCTTTGAAGACTATTTTCTCTTGCGTATCTGTCCCTAATGCTTAATGTAATGTTTGGTACATAGTAAGTGCATAATTAATGCTTTTTGTTCATCTATTTATTCATTAATTCTAAATTATATGCATTTTACTATACAAATATAGTGTTATACCACATACTGAAAAATGGAAACATGAAAAAGGATAAGATGAAGGTGAAACAGAATTTTTAAAATCCTCAATTAGAGGATTATATATATAATTTATTTTTATTTAGTATTATATATATATAAATATTTATTTTTATTTAGTATTTTATTTTCCCAGTTACATGTAAAAATAATTTTAATATTGAGTTCCAAATTCTCTCCCTTCCTCCCTTCCCAAACCCCCTCATTGAGAAGACAAGCAATTGGATATAGTTTATACATATGGGGCAAGTGTTATCACTTGCAATTTTGCAAACAAAGAGTATTGGGTTAACAGAAGTACAATTAATTATCCAAGGTAACATGACAAATTCGTGGTAGAACTGTTGCTAAGATCTTGATTTTCTGACTTCTAGTCTAGGACTCTTCCCACTAAGTATACAGATGGTGGTGAGGACAATAATTATTCATCAGTAAACATGCAAAACACTTCCATAATGGTCATGTTGTGAAAGACTAATTATATTTTCCTCCATCCTATTCCCCTCTCTTGTTTATTCTATACTCGCTCCTTTCACCCTGTCCCTTCTCAAAAGTGTTTTCCTTATGACTACACCTTCCTCAATCTGCCTTCCCTTCTTTACCCACCCTCTTCTTTTATCCTTTTTTCCCCTTACTTTCCTGAACGTTAAGACAGATTTCTATACCCCACTGAGTGTGTCTGTTATTCCCTCTTTGAACCAATTCTGATGAGAATAAGGTTCACTCACTCTCCCTCACTTCCCCCCTCTTCCCTTCTACTATAAAGACTTTTTCCTGCCTCTTTTGTGTAAGTTAATTTACCTCATTCTCCCTCTCCCTTTCTCTCTCTCACAGTACATTCCTCTCTCACCCCTTAATTGTATTTTGTAAATATTCTTTCATATTCAGTTCATATCTGGGCCCTTTGTCTATATATACTCCTCACTATCCTAATAATGAGAAAGTTCTTATGAGTTACAAGTATCATCTCCCCATGTAGTTAATGTAAACAGCTTAATCTTATTAAGTCCTTTATGATTTCTCTTTCCTGTTTATATTCTCATGCTTGAAAGTCAAATATTCTATTCTATTCAGCTCTGGTCTTTTCTCAATAATGCTTGAAATTCCTTTATCTCATTGATTATCTGTATTTCTCCTCCTGTGTTATTCTCAGTCTCACTTCTTAGTTGATTATAGTTTGTAATCCTAGCTCCCTTGCCCTCTATCATATTCTAAATCCTCTGATCCTTTAAGGTAGAAGCTGCTAAATCTTGTATTATCATGACTGTGGCTCCACAATACTTGAATTATTTCTTTCAGGCTGATTGCAATATTTTCTCCTTGACCTGAGAGTGCTGGAATTTGGTTAACTTATTCCTGGAAGTTTTCATTTTGGGAATATTTCAGGAGTTGATTGGTAGATTTTTTCAATTTCTATTTTACTCTCTGGTTCTAGAATATCAGGGCACTTTTCCTTGATATTTTTTTTTGCCTTTTGGAGGGCAATTGGGGTTAAGTAACTTGCCCAAGTTTACACAGATAGTTTGTGTGTGTGTGTGTGTTTGTGTGTGTGCCTGTGTGTGTGTGTGTGTGTTGTGTCTGAAGCCAGAACCGAACTCAAGTCCTCTTGACTCTGGGGGCAGCACATTATTCACTGTGCCACCTAGACGCCCCTCCTTGATAATTTCTTGAAAGAAAATATCTGGGCTATATTTTCTTATCATGGCTTTCAGGTAGTCCCTCAATTTTCAAATTATCTCTCCTGGATCTCTTTTCTAGGCCAGTTGCTTTTCCAATGAGATATTTCACATAGACTTCTTTTCTTTTTCATTCTTTTGGTTTTGTGTTATAAATTGTTGATTTCTCATCAAGTCATTAGCTTCCCTTTGTTCCATTCTAATTTTTGAGGAATTATTTTCTCCACTTAACTTTTGGATCTCCTTTTCCATTTGTCCAATTCTGTTTTTTCAGGCATTCTTCTCATTGGCTTTTTGGACCTATTTTACCCTTTGGCCTAGTCTGTTTTTTAAAATGTTATTTTCTTCTGCAATTTTTTTTGTATCTCCTTTGCAAAACTATTGACTTGTTTTTCATGACTTCCTTTCATCACTCTCATTGGATTGCATGCCTCTCTTACCCTGGTGCAAGAGAATTTTGTTGTCAACCTTCCAGGATGTTTTGGGCAGGAATTTTGTTCCACTCTGTCTTTTTGTTGGCTCTTTTTCTCTAGAATTTGTTTAGGGGAATTTTGAAAAGGTATGTAGAGGGGTTGGGAGAGAGCTCAGGTGAGTCCCTGCTTTTATCAATCATCTGGGCACTGTACCCTAATAAAGAATACATTTTTTATAAATTTAATGTTCCTATAAAAATTCTGTTTTAGTGAGAACTATACTATTATGTTATTAAATATTTTCAAAGTCCCTTTGCAATATTCTAAGGGGTGAAGTACATGTAAATAATAACATTTAATAATTAATTATTCAGTGAATTTGATCACTGCAGCTAGCTAAGTGAATGAATTAGTTTAAGCTTCTTTACCAAGAAGATACATGACAAAATAAATAAATAGTAAACAAAGTAGTCAGTGACATAATGGCTTTTATGAAGAATCATATTTCTCTAGGTTTAGATATTTGCGATACACAGTTCAAAAACACTGAGTTTAACAAAAATCTTTCACTAATGCTCTCTTAATTCTTTAATTGTCTGTTAATTTCTGGATACTTTAATTATATTTTTGGATAAAGAACAGTTAGGTCAGTTTGGTGAGACCCTAGAATGAAGTATTGCATAATAAACCTGGGAATGCGAACTGGAACTACGTTATGAAGGGCTTTAAATTCTCATTGAAGAATTTGTTAATTCATCTTAGAATCAAGAGGGAGCCATTCAGAAACTAGGTATAGACCAATATTTCACACCATATACTGAGATAAGGTCCAAATGGATGCATGATTTAGGTAAAAAGGATGATGTAATAAGCATTGAATAGTTTACCTGTAGGGCCCATGACGAAGAGAAGAATTTATGACCAAACAGGAGATAGAGAACATAACGAAATGCAAAATGAGTCATTTTGATTATTTAAAATTTTTCACACAAACAAAGCCAATGCAGCCAAAATAAAAGGAAAGCAGAACACTGGGAAAAAAATTTTACTGTCAGTGCTTCTGATAACTTCTCAACTATATAGAGAAGTGAGTCAAATTTATAAAAAAAAATACAATTCATTCTCCAATTGATAAATGTTAAATGATATGAAAATACAGTTTTCAGATGAATAAATTAAAAATTATTTATTGCCAGGATAGCCAGATCATGCAGTGAATAGAGCACCAGCTCTGGAGTCAGGAAAAACTGAGTTCAAATCTAGCCTCAGACACTTAACGCTTACTAGTCATGTGACCTTGGGCAAGTCACTTAATCTCAATTGCCTTTCCTTCCCCCCCCCAAAAAAAAAAAGCAAATGTATCTATATTTATCATCATGGGAAAAAAAAATCACTCTAAATCACTATCGATTAGAGAAATGCAAATTAAATAACTCTGAGGTGTCACCTCACACCTATCAGATTGGCTAATGACAGAAAAGGAACATATTAAGTTTTAGAGATGTGGGAAAATTGGAACAGTGATGATGTTATTGGTGGAGTTCTGAATTGATCTAACCATTTTGGAGAGCAATTTGGACCTATGCCTAAAGGGCTATAAAATTTTATATACCCTTTGGTCCAGTGATACCCCTTCTTCTATATTCCAGAGAGATCTTACAAAAGAAAAGTACCCACATGCAAAAATTATTTATAATAACTCATTTTGTGATGGTAAAAATTGAAGGGAAATGTATCAATTAGGGAATGGTTGAACTAGTTGTGTTATATGAATGTCATGGAATACTCTTCTACTATAAGAAACAATAAGCAGGAAGATTTGAGAAAAGCCTGGACTCACATGAGCTGATGCTGAATGAAGTGAGCAAAACCAGGGGAACACTGTATATAGTATCAGGCAACATTGGGAGATGATCAGCTTACCTCTTCTCAGCAAAACAGTGATTTAAGACAATTCCAAACGACTTATGAAGTGAAATGCTATCCACATCCAGAGATAAAACTATGGAGTCTGAATGCAGATCAAAGAATACTAATTTCACTTTTTTCTTTCTTCGGGTTTTTCTGATTCTTCTTTCAAAATATGACCAATGGGGAAATTTGTTTAATATGATTGTGCATGTAGAGCCCATATAAATTGCTTGCGATCTTGAAAGGCAGGTGAGGGAGAAAAAATTTGGAATTCTAAATCTTATAAAAGTGCGGGTGGAAAGCTAAAAAAAAAGAGGGAGCCATTGGAGTTTTCAAATAAGGAGAGGTGATGTGTTTAAACCTGTACTTAGGAAAATCAGTGCAATAACAATGTGAAGGATGAAGTAGAGTGGGGAGAGATGTGAGACAGGGAGCCAGTTAGGAAGATATGTCAATACCCTAAGCGAGAGGTGCTGAAAGTCTAAATCAGGGTGGTAGATATGCCAATAAAGAGAAAGGGACTGAAATGAGAACTTTTGTGGAAACTGAAAACCAATTTTGCAATTGGTTGAATGAAAATTGCAATTGGATGAGTGAAAATGAGGATTTGAGGAAGGTATCAAGGTTGTGGGTTACTGAAATGATGATAGTTTCACTAGCAGTAACAAGAAAGCTCCTAAAAAGAGATAACTTCTGTAATAAAGATAATGCAATTTGAAGTATGATTACAATTCATTCATTCCCACGTACCTTGTGTGACTAATCCAGTCTGGCCCCAAACGAAAAGATGTGGGGTGAGGTGGAGGTGAGAAGGACTTACATTTCTACGCCTGACAGGGAGAGGACATGTCCAAGATGGGTGGAAGGCAGGGATTGGGGATGCTATGTGGTTTGTTCTTCCATCCTGAGAAGGACCTTGACTTCAGGAAGATGATGCTTTGGCTTGCAAATGAATTGGATTTAAGTGAGAGAGGTTCAATGAAAATCACTGGCTTCACTTTCTCCTCCACAGCTCTCTGGGTCCAGTGGCCAGACATCGATAAGGATGACTAGAGATAGCCCAGAATGCAGTGGGAGGTCTTGGCCTTTTTAAACTTGTCTGAGTTCTCCCTTTGACTGAGGCAATGCCCATTTAGTGATTAGCACTCTTTAAGAAGTGAACCACAAGGCGGTCCCCCTAATTAAAAAATTCAAACTGGGAGGCGAAGACCCTCAGTGATTCTGACCAAAAGAGAAACAATTTCTATTTATATTCACTCTGAGAGACCAGGACCCCAAATAACCTTTCAGTGGTGCTTGGGCAGGGACCTGTAGGGTATGGGAATAAGGCCAAAGACGTTTTTCATAGAGGAACTGAACAGTTGTTGCTGGGGATGTTTGGTAAAAGTTATATTACAATTTCCTGAGCCTCAAACCTGAAGCCCTGAAGGTAGAAAACTTGAGGCTTGTGCTCCAAGTGGGAAATAAGCTAATATTGAATGATAATGGGTGAAGGTTGTTTGGAAACTAATTCCATGATAATCTGTTTTAGGGAGAATGGGGCATGACTTAATTTTCTACATATCTTGGGATGATGCACAGACCCAGAGGTGACTAAAGCCCTCACTTTAGAGACCTATCTTCTAGAAGATTATGTTCTAGTTGTGGTCTGCTTCTGAGGACAGAACAATAATCTACCTGATTTTGCTAAGCATTGAAATAGAAGAGTCAGATCGCTCCCAGGGATAAAGCATCAACTTGGACCTTCATTTAATAGTCCTTCTCCAGTAGGCTCAACAGCATCAAGAGTCATCTACTAACTTCACATGTTTTGAAATGGTAAGACAAACACAGCGTGAGGTTTTGGAATGGAATCAGCTTCTAGAACAAAAGTGACAGGCAATGCCAATTTGTTCCAGCAGTCCAGGGTTGCTGAGCATTTCCAACTCAGCAAGACATCTAAACAGCTGCTGGATCTTATAATTTAAATAGGGAAAATGCAAGAGAGTTAGAAATAAGCAAGGCAACAAGAATGTGCAAAGGCAATGAATGAAGAAAAGTCAGGAAATGCAGTTCAACAATAATTATTCTATTTGTAAAGCACTGTGCTAGGCCTTTGTGTTACAAAAACAATTCAGAAAGAAAAAGTTCTTGCCCTCAGAAAGGCTACAGCCTCCAGTAGGGCAACTTGTGTGTGTGCATGTGTACACGTCTGTGTTCACATGTGTGTGCACATGTGTGGGTGCACACACATGTATGGTATATGTGTGCATGTGCACTGTGTGGGTGTCTACATGTGTGCATGCATACGTGTGTATGCACGCACATGTGGAGTGTGTGCATGTGCATGCTCACATGCATGGTGACGATGGTGTTAGACAACATTGACACATAAATATAATACAAGCTAATTTCAAGAGGGAGAAAACACTGGCAAACTCAGGGGTCATTTCACTGGTGAGCATCAGAGCAGCAAACTAAGTGGTATAAAGCATCATATGGGAAAGTGTGTTGATTTGTTTTGTTTTGAGCAAAGGCATTTAAAAAGTCTGTGGGCAAACTTTTATGACTTTGAAGGTGAATACTGCAATTAAGATTCTCTTGCAACATGAAGTAGAAAAGCCCTATAACTTTACTCCAGGCTCAGCTCAAATCTAACTTCTGTGCAAAGACTATTTTGATGCTCTGAGCTGTTGCCTCCCTTCTCCTTAATTATCTTCTGTCTGTTTTGTATCTATTCAGCACATATCTATATACAGTGTGAGAACACTAGCTCCCCCAGCTAGTGTTATCTAGATTATCAGCTCCTGGATCTCAGGGACTGTTTTACTTTTTTGCTTTGAGGCTCTTGTATCTAATACAGTGATTGATATCTATTGGTATTGATTGATGATTTGGTCTGTAAAATGTGTAAATCCACAGGGTCAGTGGCAGCATCATTGAATATTCAATATTATATGAAATGCTATCTCATACAAGTCACAGAGATCATTTGTAATGCTAACATGAGAGCACATAGTCTACGTTTATGAAATGCCTAATATATGCTCTCTCTCTCCATACACACATACACACTTACATATACATATACTATATATATATATATACATATATATATATATATATATATATACACATACACACACAATGTGTTTGGCATACATAGCTGCTTAACATGATTCTTTTCTTATTGAAAGATTGAATATTGGTGTGGTAAACATTACAAACGTAGATCATTACCAACATGATTTGGAATGTTCAGTACAATCAGATATACTATGTCATGAAACTCATATAAGAAATTTATTATGCTAACATGACAGAGTATGCTACATTTATGAATTGTCAAATGTACACATATTTATGCATTTATGCATACACATATGCATACAAACACACACACACATATATATAGGGCCTGAGGGGAAATACAATTCAAAGCATGAGGATTGGACGTCATCCTAGAATGGTTTAAAACATAATTAGAGAGACTGAGTATATTTTCATTCATTTGGCCAATACTGAGTACCTGATACTTACAATGCTTTGTGAGGGATATAAAGATCAAAGTTAATCTCCCTGCCTTCAAAAAAGCAATGTCTACTGGGAGAGAAAAATATAGATGTAACAGTAATTAGAAAAAATAGTTTCTGTTCAGTGTTATAGAAAAGGGATCTGCAAGATACATTAGGAAGAGATTATTACTTCCTGCTGATGCTGAAGGAAGCAGTATTAAGTGGTGTATCAACAAGTATAATATAGGATAATTCTGTGTAAACCAAGGGGCTTGAATTTTAATAGAATAATATACACATAGATAATATATATGTAATATGTATATGTATATATGTTTATTTTTAAAATCTCTGATTTGCTAATTTTAGGGAAGGCCAACTATTTCTAATCACCCAATATCAATGGAAACCCTTACCATGATTCTGAAGTAAAAAATCATTCAAAAAGTGGGTCATTTCACAAGCAAGTTAATAAATAGACAAGCAAATAAATAAATAAAATAAAACACCCCAAACTGCCAGGGGCTTAAAAACAGCCCATCTGGCAATAATGCTTTCATCCTATAATGAAAACAAACTGTACACTTCTCTAAAGGAAACACATTTAGGTGATTGATGCACATATAAATGCAGTTTGTCTCTTAAGAGCTATTTAACCACCAACTAAATAAAAACCTGTTCAAATTTCAAGGACTTCTGTCTGGGAAGTGAGTTACTTGTGCATATTGACTCATGATAGTTTTTCAAAGATTTTAAAGGTTACTTTTCCACTGGTTTACCAAGAAAACAATGAAGATTACACATTTTTTAAGTACACATTACTTTTTTCATAATATAATAATTCAAATTTAAGACAATGAATGTCACAGATTGGCTTAATTCTTCTGTGTGTGTTTGTGTGTGTTTTGGGGAGAGTATACTGAATGCTCTGAGGACATTAAGACTCAAGTTGCATAACTTTATTTATATTGTATATTTTTTCTAATACTACCTTACTCATTCTGAAAGGTTTGCTAAGGATAAATTATCTTTAACTCAAGTAATATCATGATTATTATAAATTCATGATTACTGGATTCATAATTAATGGAGTTTTATTTTATTTTCTAACTTCAATATGAAATTTACAATGGCATTCACTAGTGATATAGTTCAAATTTGAACAAGGGGAAATGAAGTCTTCATTTTTCATGTTTGTTTTTGTTTTTTAGATTATCTTTAAAATATGAAAGTGTGGTCATAAGCCACAAAAGGAATCTTGCTCGTCTGGGGATAAGATCCCCAGACCCAGGATCAGATTGAATTATTGTAAGTTAAGAGCCCATTTAGCTCTCCTGGGTGATAATGAAGTTGTTACCAGACCCATATGCCTTAGTGTTATTTATTATAGGTTTTGGGAACAGAGAACAAGAGATCACTGAGTTCCTAAGTGTATCATCTAGAAAGGCAGAGGATATAGAATAGAAAATTGAGTCATTAGGAATACTTAATTTGTTAAGCAGGTTCTTTTTTTAAATAGAGAATGAGAAAGTCTGGCATTCCTCTAACCATATGTTTTACTTTTGGTCCCTTTAATTTATCAAGAAAAATCTTTCGTCCAGCCAACCTTCATTCTCCTGCTGAGTCTACTTCTGATTTTCTCTACATCAATACCATGCCCCAGTGTGGATAACTTTTCACCCCTCCATAATGTCAGCTCCTTTTATGTAAATTGAAATGGAAGCTCCTTGAGGACAGGTATTGCCAGCACTTAGCATAGTTCCTAGAACATCTTGCCTTGGCTTATACAATTCATGAACAAGGTCAGTAACTTGGCCTAATGTGGTGAAAGAAAATTGGATTTGGAATTAAAAGCATAAACTTTACAGGCCTAGTTCGTGAATTTATGGCTGGGTAACCTGGTAAGTCACTCAAAATCAATTCCCTCATCAACAATATGGAGAGACTAATTATGTATGCCGTTTTCAATTACGGGAGAATTTTGATTAATATCGGTTATGTTGGTAGGTTAAATTTTGGTTATATTGTTTGATTATATTGGAATTTTTTTTCTGGTTTCAGAGACACCTATCCATATACTATATATTATATGCTATATACATACTGCATAATACCATACTAAACCATATCATACTATGTTATGCAATGCCATGACATACCATTCTTCAAGAGTCCTTATCCAGCCAAACTAGATTTCTACCTCTTGTGAGGTAAGTACTAGTATACTTGTTGAGTGTAGCTGGGAACTCTTCAGTGTGGCAGCTCAGCTGACAGAAAACAGTCTTTCTTATCACATGCATCAGTAGTTTCAAATTAATTTGATTTCTAAGTGGCACACCTACAGATTATATGAGATGCAATATGAATATGAAATGTTCTCCCAGCCATGGTATTAGTTCATGCTGCACTTATTTCTTTGATGAGGAGAATGAAACTAATTTCACTTAATTTTGTTTTTGTTTTTTTTATGTGAATTTGTACAACAAGAATGTTCAAACAAAGCAAAATAATTGGTCAACCAATAATAATATGCACCCTAAAATAATTAATGTTTCTCAAAAACAAAACAATAAAAAAGGAGAGAATATATAATAAATGCTAGAAATTGCATGTGTAAATTTCCATAAATTAAGATGAGATAGATAGATAGACAGATAGATATACACATATACAATATGCCAATTAACCTCATTTAGGTGTCTAGGATCCTTCATTATTATAGAAGCAAATTGCATCTGAGATCATCTCTAGTCATCCTGATCTATATTTTGCCACTGGACCCAGATGACTTTGGAGGAGAGAGTGAGGCTGGTATTTTTTGTCTAGTCCTCCCTCACTTAAAACTAATTCACTTGCAATTCATGGTGTCACCTTCCTGATGCCTAATGTCAGGGTTCTCTTCGACAATGGAGAACAAATAACAACCTGTGAATAATAGAAGGGCCAGTTGCAATTGGGCCAAGTTAGTCCTTTCCTTCCTTCCTTCCTTCCTTCCTTCCTTCCTTCCTTCCTTCCTTC
>NW_027185791.1:25203769-25203860 GCF_028583685.1 Petaurus breviceps papuanus | reverse complement strand
CTTCCTTCCTTCCTTCCTTCCTTCCTTCCTTCCTTCCTTCCTTCCTTTCTTCCTTCCTTCCTTCCTTCCTTCCTTCCTTCCTTCCTTCCTT
>NW_027185791.1:25197458-25203669 GCF_028583685.1 Petaurus breviceps papuanus | reverse complement strand
CCTTCCTTCCTTCCTTCCTTCCTTCCTTCCTTCCTTCCTTCCTTCCCCTCCCTTCCCTTCTCCCTTCCCTTCCTTCTTTCCTTTCTTCCCCTCCCTTCCCTCCTCTCTTCCTTTATTCCTTCCTACCTCCCTCCTTCCTTCCTTCCTTTCTCTTCACATAGGGTATCATATTACCTGTGGGTGCTCTGCCCAAAGGAATGTAATTTTTTGTTCACCGAAACCTCATAAGATATCTTGAAGTTTACAGCTTAGATTTCTTTTTTTTTAAACCTAAGCCATTAACCCAAGTTACACTGGCTTCAACTGACTGGCCAATCATCACTGGTTCATTGTTTGGATTGTGATGACTCAGAGTGAGTATAAACAGCAGTTATTTCTATTTTCACCAGAAATCCTGAGGGTCTTCCCCTCCCATATTGATTTTTTTCTTTTTTAACTAGTTAAAAGGGGCCATTCTTTGCCTCTTTTCTTACCTAGCCTTAATCACCGAATAGGCATTGACTCAGAGACTGAAACCTCAGAAAGACCTTAGCTTAAAAAGTCCAAGGTCTCCCACTGCATCTGGGCCATCTCTAGTCATCCTGATCTTTTTCTTTATGCTTCTTTTCCCTGTATCCAGATGGCTCCAGAGGAAAGAGTGAGCCTGGTGACTTTATATAGCCCTCTCCCATTTAAATTCAATTCACTTGCAAGTCATGGCATCAGCTTCCTGGTGACATGGTCCTCTTCAAGAATGAAGGGCAAACAATCATAATAGAAGTAAATGAATATTTTCAGTCTTTGTATTTTTCTTTGATTCATTACTCTAGTTTTTTTTCTTCTAGTTTATATACTTTGAGATTTCCCAGGACTCTCTTCTATTATAGTAAGAAATGAACAAAAGGGTGAAGAAATGAAGCAAAATTTTGGTATAAGGAGGGGAAAAAAACCTCAACAACCATATTTCAATCACACATACTCAGTCAGGTAACAGCCTATATTTATGGAAGCAAATTTCCAAATAGAAATGAGGGCTGATTTTGGAGAATGGTAATATTGCCCTCAGGCAGCACACCTTCCATCAAGAATGAATGAAAAATGTCAAAAGAAATAGGCAATCTTTTGTTGCTCCTCAGTCTATTTTATAATATGCAATAGCTTTGCTGATTTTAATACTGACTCCAAAATTTCTTTCAGGAAAGAATTATCTTTCTCATAAATCAAGAAACATTTCCCCAAATTAAAGCAGGAGAGATGACGTTTTTCCCCTCACAGACTCATTACTGTGGAGTGTTCAGATCCAAGGATAGAAAAATGCAAGTCCTTCTTCTCTATCTCCAGCCAAATAGGAATGCTGTAAAGAAATATTAGCATATAAGGGGGAAGCATTTTAATCTGCCTCTCAAAGGCCTCTGGAAGCTTTTTCACTAAGAACTGTTGCTGCTTCAAAAAGAATCCACTCTGAGCATTAACTTAGGTGACACTTTTCTTTTCAATGAAACCTTCTAAGAATTGAAAAAGGACCTCAAAAAGAAATTGAAATTGAAAAGTAATTTTGTTGTTCTCGTAAGAATTCATCAAAAAGGTTTATAGGTGCAATAAATGTAGTGTTAGTTACAGGGAGATATTAAAAATTGCTGCCTAGGATTTCAGGGACACAAAGGACCATGAGTAATACAGAAAACTAATTATCTCAATAGTGCTGTCACTAAAAGATGGGTAGGATGAGAGAAAGCAATAGTGGTCATTGACCTTTGCTTCAATATTTTTTTAATTTTATTTTACTCCACCATGAACTGAAGAAAATTGACTGCAGAACTCAAATTATGTGGGTTTATCATTGAATGATCATAGTATCATAGAGTTAGAGCATGAAAGGACTTTGTAGTTGAGTTAGTCCAACCTACTTATTTTATACACAATGAAGTTAAGTGTCAGAGAGGTTAAGTGACTTGCCCAAAGTCACATAGGAATTTAGTGGAAGAGTTGATATTTCAAAGGCATAGAATGACAGAATTGTAGAAGTGGAAATTATTGAAATATCCATCTAGTACAAACCATACTCAAAACAATTCCTTTCTAAAACTTTTCCAACAGGTGCTTATCTAGCATCTTTTTGAAAATATGCAAGGACAGGTAACCAATCATTTCCTTAGGGCAATGCTTTCCACTTTGTATTCTTCTCATTGTTAGCTAGATTTTCCTGACATCGAGTTTGAATTTGCTTTTTTTGCAACTTCCACCCATTGGTCCTGATTCTTCTGTCTGGGATGAAATAGAACAAGACTACTCCTTTTTCTGCATGACAGCTTTTCAGATGCTTGAACAGGGCTTCTTTGTCCCCATTCCCTATCCACCAAAGTCTTCTCTTTTTTAGGTTGCTCATTTTCAGTTTCTTCAAATGATTCTCATATAACATAGACTTTAGGCCATCTTTCATCCTCATTGCCCCATTTCAGATGTTCTCCACACTATTGATAACTTTCTTAAAGGTCAGTACCCAGAACTAATAAGTACTCTAGATATGTTTTGGCTGGGACAGAAAATAAAAGTTCTATTACCTCCTTATTCCTATAATCTCTGTTCTTTGAATGTTGCCCAACGTTGACCATTGATTAACAATAACAACAATAATAACAACTAGCATTTAAATAGCAGCTTCAGGTTTGCAAAGCACTTTACATATGCTAATGCTTTTGATCCTCACAGGGACACTAAAGGCAAGCACTACTATTATCCCATTTTATAAATGAGGAATTTCAGGGACAGGGAGCTTGAATGAGTTCCCCAGGGTGACACGCTAGGGATTTTCTCAGGCAGGATTTGAGCTCATCTTCTCTGACTCTCAGTCCTGTGTTTTATCCACTGAGTCCCCTAGATACTTTGGCTAGTGTCATACCAGACACCTAATTGCACTAGCTGTTCTATCTGCCACATCACTCTACTATTCACATTCACTAAAACCTTTGTTTGTTTGTTTTTTTCTTTTTGGATATATTACTATCTAACCATGCTTCTACTATCTTGTACTTGTGAAACTATTTTTCTGTGTATCCCTACTGAATTTCATCTTATTAGATTAGGCCCAATGCTCCAGCATTCAGTTCAGATCCTCTTAGCCCAAATACAGCCATTAGTATGGATGCAATCCAGGTCAATGTTCCCAAACTGAATCAAAACCATTATCTATTGGTGAATATTAAACAGCTACTAAGTTGCTCAGCCCTATAATAGCTACTGTTGGACTATGTGGTCACCAAACTCAAGGAGCTTCTAACCTAGGTGGAGAAGCAAGAAAATGAAACAGAAGAAACAAGTATCAGTGTCTCATTATAATGGTAACTGACTGAGAGAGGATTTTGCTGATAATGTTTTAGGATCCTCACTGCAGTCCTATATGGTAGGCACTATGTGTAATTATCCTCCTGTGACAAGTTAGAAAGCTGAGGTTTACGGTAGCCAATTGACTTAGTTGTCATCACACAACCAGCAAGTGTCCAAGGCTGGATTCAAATCCATGTCATTTCCAACTCCAAGTGCAAGGCTCTTTCCGCTGCCTTATATGCCATTTGCCTGCCATATTCTACTTCCCAATGTATTGATGGACATCACTGCAGACAAGCATCAAACTGTATCACATGTGAGCTGGGAAGCAGAGTGAAAAGATTTCTGGGACTGAACTCAGGAAAATATGAGTTGAAGTCTTGTTTCAGACACTTACTAGACGTGTGGTCCTCTTCAAGGCAGGTAATGTCCACTTGATTCAGTTACCTGAACTCTGAAATGGGGTAGCAATAGCACATGCCTTCCAGGCTTGTTGTGAGAGACAAGAGATAGTATTGGTGGCTCATAACAATGTCTGGCCCATGGAAGGTGCAAATAAATCATTGGTTCTTTCTTTGCTTTCTAGTATGAGAGGGACAAACATGGCACAAATATAGGTGGAGAAAAACAGCTTCAGAGGAATGAATGAAAAATACAAATCAACAGGAAAGCGACATAGTTAGGCAAATACAATACTAGGATTGAAATGCTTAAGAAATGTTAGCTTAAAAGGTCTGAGGCAGTTCTCTCATTCTTAGCATATCAAGACCCTACTCACTTATTCCATTGTGTTATGAGTTCAACAAAGGTGATTTGGAGGAACAGCGTATGGAACAAGCAATTAGCTATAAAAAAGGTTAGAGACATTGGGATTATACACTTTAGTGAGGAAAAAATCCTTGTGCCCTTTAATCAATTATACCACTGGAAATCTTTGTTTTTCCCTAATCTTCCTGCCAATATACTCTTTCCTTTTCTGCCTTCTGGATATTTGCCAACATGTTTTCCCCACCAAACAAATGATAAAGACCAGAGAACTTATTCCAATATGACCACAAGTCCCATTCTCCTCTCCCCAGTGTCCATGGACCCAGTTCCCTCCAGGTTCCTTGCCATGGGGGCAAGCATGACCACTTACAGCACTTTGATGAGCAGAGTATTAAAATACTATAATCCTTCAAGTTATATGAAAGATCATTGCACCATGCCACATTCCTATCAAGGTGAAGAAACTGAGATGAACAGAATTTAAGTGATTTTTCTAGGGTCTCATTGTTAATAAGTGTCTGAGGCTGGATTTGAATCAGGCCTTCCTGACTCAAGGCTTAATGCTCTATTCAATATGCTATCTAAATGCCTCTTAAAATAATACTTAAAATTGAAGGTTATATGCATACAAAATTTTTTATCTAGTATATCTAATCATCTTTAAGACAAATCTATGAAATGGTATCACATCATTATTTTCATTTTCTACCTGGGGAAACTGAGGCTTAGGCAGATGAAATGGCCACTAGGTAATAGAGACGAATAGATGAAGGAAGACCTTGGTGTTCATCCAGTTGAATATATTTACTTCATAAATGATAAAACCTAAGCCTAGAAACATGAAATGAATTGCCCAAGATCGTGTAAATAGTAACTCACAAAACCCAGAGGCTAGCTGTTGTATTGATTCCAAGACCTGGGCTGTTTTATGTATACCACAGCTGCATTGACTAACTGATGGAACCAGGACTTGACACCACTGTCTTTTAATCCAATTCAAAGCTCTTACCACTACCTTGCAGTATTTCTATATGAAATGCCTAAGAGTTGAAAACAATGGATACCAAATTTCTTTGTACAGTTCTAAGTAAATATGTAAGTGAATATGTGTATAATAATATATAAATATAAGTTGCATATGAATATCATTGTACTAATATGCATGCTATAAAACAGAAAAGAAATATAAAAGCATGAGATTTTTATTTTGTTTATTAACAACAGATATAGAAAATTTCCTTCTCCAAACAAATATTTTCTAACAAAAAGTTTCAGTGGATTTTGCTAGTATTTGTTGAGAAAAAAAGATGTGTAAGCATCTGAGAAGATGGAAGTTTATTAACAGAATTTCAAATCAAAACTTTTGTACAATTTGTAGATGAGAATGAAAATGAGTATCATTATTTAGTATGAGTGGACAATAATATAATTTTTCCATTTGGAATGCCAGTTCTGACATTGTGTTGTCAATGTGTGCTTTTGTTACTACCATTAGCTTTTGTCCACAATTTCTTTTCAGGATTCACTTTAAGCTGCTTGTCAAGAAGCTTGAGAGTCATTTTAGTTAAAATTAAATAATACAACCTAAAAATCCACTTAGCTAAGTGTATAGAAGTTGCAATCTATAATAATGTGCTGAAAGAGAAGAAATAAGTGGGAGGGCCAGTGTAAACTCCTACAATTTGGTAATCCCACTATTCTTTCTGGATACCTTATGTAGAATATGATACCTTGCTGATAAACAGACCAAATGAGGCTTCCAGTGTCAATTCATAAGATAAATATTAGTGCATCTTATTTTCCCCTCATTTTTCTATAATATTTTCTTCTTGCACCTCAATGGATCACCTTGTGTACCAATTAGGGCGCACATACTCCACCTGGGAGACCAATGGTCAAAAAACTGCTTCAGGCACATTCTCTCCCCCCCAAAAAAGAAAAGACAATGCATAATAGCAATTAAAAAAGTAGAAAAGCATTGAAACATTGCAACTAACCAGGTTTCTGCCATTGTTAATTTTTTCCCCAAACAGAAAACATTATTGTGCCTATGCATATGTATACATACCTCTATCTATCTATCTATCTATCTATCTATCTATCTATCTATCTATCTATCTATCTATCTATCTATCTATAT
>NW_027185791.1:25165293-25197058 GCF_028583685.1 Petaurus breviceps papuanus | reverse complement strand
TATCTATCTATCTACTTTTCCATTTCAATGTAGATGTCCTTATGTTGATTTTAGAACATAAGGATTAATAGTGCCTCTCCCTTGGAAAGAAGTTAAATTCAACTTGGGAAATTAAAGATTAAATGTGATAAACTGAAAAATGCTAGAGAAAAATAACCTCAATCAAATTGTGACTATTCGGTGGCATATTAGGTAATAAAAAAATCTTGAGAAGAATAAATCATTGTTGTACATAGTTGGTATGGGTGGAATCACAGTTGAATCAACATATCTACTTGGATCCATAGGTATTTTCACTAATAAATGGGAAATTCTGATAAGGCCATAGTATTATTCTGCACTTCTGAATGGCCACACTCAGAGAATAGTTAATAATGGCAAACTGGAGGATTGCAATATAAAGATAAGGTGAGTTAATATGAACTTTCTAATATCTTAAAGGGGATTTTAATGTGTTTATATTTTAGGAAAGCAATAAGTACGAAAGTTTAACTACTTCTTTGTCAAATGGGCATAGTTGTGGTGAAACTGTTACAAAATAAATGAACCATTAAAAATGCTGGCCAGAAATTTTTAGTTTTCAGAGACAAAAAGGGTAACAAAAATAGTTTTAAGGTCATCATAGCTCTAGGACTCAATCTAAGGACAGACATATTATGATGCTTATATGAGCACTTGTAAAGGTTAAGTGGCCATCATTAGAAAAGTTTTGATAATAGATATTCCATGCATCATTTTCAGGCTCAATGACCTTTCTCAAGTTACATTTCAGATCATTTATGAAGTCTTCAGGATGATCTCCAGAGATTTATAACTTCTTTAAATATTTTCTGTTGCCTCAAGCTGAAAGATTATACAAGGCCAGTTTCTCTTTCCCGTCTAATCTAATGGCCCTTGAAATTAAAACATACATGCATTTTACAATGCAATAAATAATTTTTTATCTACATATTAACAACCATAGGTAACAATTTCTTTTCCAAAAATGGCAGTGAAAAAGATTTGTCCTTATTTTAGAGATTCTATGCAAAGTTAGTATTTAGAAATGTTATAATAAAATAGTGATATCTTGGGTAAAATGCCAATTACATAGATTCTTTTTTTTTTTACTAACTCAGTCAGTTCATAAATTTAGAGCAAAAATTTCAATAAGTCATCAAGTCCAACTCTCTTATTTTATAGGTAAGAAAATTCACTTCTGAGGCCAAGAGAAGTTAAACAAACTGCTGAGATATAGTTACTAATGGCAGAATAGGGATTTGAACCTAAGTCCTTTGGTTTCGTGTCGAGATCAATTCCACTACATCATTATTCAACAAACCTTCATCTGACTCTCTCTAAATCATGTATACAGTATTATGTGCTATATGGGATGAGATGACAGGAACTTCTGTCCTTACAGAATTTCATGTCTGAGAGAGAGTAAAGCATGTACACAAATAACAAAAATACACATGACATGATTTGATGTAAAGAATTACAAAGTTCAGAAAGCTCTTTCAGATGATATAATCAAGTAAACTTTTATGAAGAAATTGTAGTTGTAAAACTTGGGAAGAAATTTCATCAGGCACAAGGAAGGGGAAGGGGCTAGATTCTTAAAATAACATCTCAAAACAAATTCTGTAATAACAAAAGTAACCAGCAAAGGCTGAAAGATAAAGGTGCTCATCTAACTCAATATGGAAAATCCAAAGTGGCAGGCTCTCCCAAATGCCACAAATGACTGTGAGAAGACATTAACAAGTAGGGCGCAAGCTCCTAACCAACAGGGACTTGTTTTATCTTGTTTTTCCTTGTATGCCCAATATGTATTACAATGACATGCACTGTGCTTATAAATGCTTTAAATTGCAAAAGAATAATTTTATTTTACAGAAGAACAATTTGAAACAGGTGCACTTAGGAACAGGCTCAGAAACATATACTTAGCTAGTAAAACACCTAGAATAGGAATATAGTTCAACTGTCTTCTTTATATATATATATATATATATAAAGAATAATAATATAATATGCTTTATATATATATATATAGCATCTATTATATATAACATACACACGTTAAAATAAATGTTTTTATTTACTGTAAACAGAAAACAACAATTAAATGCCAATGTTAAATATTTGATACTGGATATAATTGGGTAATGCTTTTATAGTAAATTGACTGAGTATGCTGATGGAACCCTCTTTTCCCTTTCTTTTCAGGGGACTGATATATATACCTTTGTTTTTTAGTGCTAGTATCACATCTTCCACTGGGAGAGGACAATGGTATAGATCCTATTATTGTAGTGGTGTCCAAATGTCAAGGAAGTTGAATGTAAGCTGAAGTAGAGAGAATTCACTTGTTGTAATTTATTACTTCAATGATTTCTCTTTTCACTCATGAGGATCCTCCTTGTATCATTACAGATTATGACTCTGCCACTTCTTAGTGCTTAATATTATTGAGTTGATGGCCAGTTGTCAGTATCTTTGGTAAATAATATAAACTAAGTTACAAGAGAATAAATTGGAATTAAAACCAGATCTAAAGCACCTCTTAACATTCAGATAATGGAAAATAGCTTATACAATGTTTGATTTTTTTTTCTCCCTTCATTTTTTTCCTTTTTAAATTAAGTAACACTTTTAAAATGCATTGACTTTGCAGTAAAAAGTATTTCTCAATTTTCTTGACAAGGAGGTGTTAATTCATTCTGGTAATGAAAAATCTACAAAATATAAAATAGTGGTTCTTTCAATGGGATAGAAATTCTCAGATCTACCTAATAGATATGTTTTCAAAAGATTGAATTATAATGATTCATATGAAGAAGTCACGTCCAAGGAAGTTGGGACACTCAATTTCTTCCTTTGAGTGAGGTCCCTCTATCACAGATAAAATAAATAATGACTCAATTTTCTTCACAATGAAAGTGGCTTTTAAAGGAAAAGTGTGTAATAGATGGTAGAGTAAAGACAAGCACTTGGCCAAGCTCTCCCAAATTCCCTTCCAAAAAATCTTAAAATTACACCTCAAAACAAATTCTGGAACAGCAGTTCTACAAAAGAACAGAATGAAATAATTTTCAAGCACAAGAAAACTTAGATGGTCATCAGGTAAGATCTGTCTAACTGGGGTGAAAGTACAGTATAATGAAGGCTGATCTAGCACAGAATTTGGAGACTGCCAAACCTGAGACTACAACTTCTAGAGCTCTCAGGACACAAACAGTAATGGGGTCAAACAACTGGTCAGATGAAGATTACAAAAGAACCTTGCAGGGGAAGCCAGGTAGCCCAGTGAGTAAGAGCACTGGCCCCAGAGTCGGGATGACCTGGGATAGAATCTGGGCTCAGACACTTAGCACCCACCCAGAAACACCTGGCCATGTAACCTTGAGCAAGTTTCTTAACCCCAATTGCTTAAAAAAAAGACCCTTGATGGCACTGGGAGCAGGCCTTTGTTGTATTACTCATTCACAGGTTCAGATCACAGCTCCAAGGAGGAGCACTAGCTAGATTAGGGACCCTGGTCACAGATCTAGATTGGAAAAGGGTACTTGTAGTCACTTATAGACAAGAGCCCAGACCAGTAAAGCAGTGACCATCTCTCTACTTATATCATACTCCCTTAGTGGAACTTGAAAGTTACAGAACCTCAGAAATAGCTCTTAATACAACAGCACAAAAAAAGAGAAAAAAACTGAATTTTGGCACAGTGACCCCTACACCTCAGGAGCAGCACCCAACTTTAACATAAAGTTAAAAGTCAAGAAATAGGTAACAAAAAAATAACCTAAACATAAAAAAGTGACTCTGGTAAAAGGGAAGAAAAACCAAACAAATTTAGAAGAAAATTAAATCAAAGCAGTTACATGTAAAACCTCAAAGAAAAATATTACTTTGTTTGAGGCCCTGAAAGAGGTCAAAATAATTTTCAAAATCAAATAAGAGAAAGGAAAAATTGGGAAAAGAAATGAGAGTTATCAAAGAAAGTAATGAAAATACAATCAATACCTTGATAAAGAAGGCAGAAATAATACTTTAAAAAATATTTAAAAAAATAGAATAGGCCAAATGGTAAGAGAAGCACAAAAATATATTAGAGCCAATAACTCTTTAAAAAGCAGAGTTGGCCAAATGGAAAAAGAAGTACAAAATTCACTGTTGAAAATGAATACTTTAAAATAAAATAAGCTAAATGAAAAAGATCACTGATGAAAATAAAACCCTGAAAACTGGAATTTGGCAAGTGTAATCTAATGATTTCATGAGATATCAAGAAACAATCAACAAAATAGAAAAAATAAAAAAGGAGAAAATATGAAATAGCTCTTTGCAAAAATAACTGGCCTGAAAAATAGATATAGGTGAGATAATTTAAGAATTATTGGACTGCTAGAAAACCATGATTTAAAATATAGTTTAGAAATCATATTTCAAGAAATTATCAAGGAAAACTGCTTTGATATCCAAGAACTAGAGTCAAATAAAAATTGAAAGAATCTACCAATCACCTTCTGAAAGAGATCCTAAATTGAAAACTCCCAGGAATAATAAAACCAAATTCCATGCTCCCAGGTCAAGGAGAAAATACTGAAAACATTCAGCAAGAAACAAGTCAAATATCATGGATCTACATTTAGGATTACACAAGATTAAGTAGCTTCTATGTAGGGGCGGCCAGGTGGCTCAGTGAGTAAGAGCACCGGCTCCAGTGTCGGGATGACCTGGATCAAATCCGGGCTCAGATACTCAGCACCACACCCAGAAATAACTGGCCGTGTAACCTTGAGAAAGTTACTTAACCCCTATTGCTTTAAAAAAAAAGTAGCTTCTATGTTACAGGAGTAGAAGGTTTAGACTATGATTTCCCAAAAGGCAAAGGAGCTTGATTAAAACCAAGAATCACCTACTCATGAAAACTGAATATCATACAAAAAAGGACAATGGACATTTATAAAATTGAATCCCTTCAAACATTCCTGATTTTGGGGGGAAGGCACTAGAGCTAAATAGAAAATTTAACTTTCAAATAAAGACACAAGAGAAGAATAAAAAATGTGAACAGGAAATGGAAATTAAAAGGGATAAGCTAAGTTTAAGTGTTTACATCCATATAAAGGAACATGACACTTGTCACTCCTAAGAACTTTGTCATTAGTAGGGGAGTTAGAAAGAGGCACAAAAATATTTTTTCAGTGGAAGGAAAAATGGGTAAGGGTGGTGGGCAATGTTTAAACCTTCCTCTCACTGGAATTTGCTCAAAGATGGAATAGTTTTCAGAACAATTGGGTTCAGAAATCTACCTTACCCTAAAGAGAAATAGAAGGGGGGATAGATGAGAGGAGGGACTTGATAAAAGGGAGGACATATTGGGGGAGGCAGTGGTCAGAAGCAAAACACTTTTGAGGAAGGTCAAATTTAAAAGACAGGGTAAAAAGGATTAAAAGGAGAAAATAAGATGAAGGGAAATATATTTAGTAATCATAACTATGAAAGTGAATGACATTAACTCACCCCAAAATGGAAGCAGGTACAGAGTGGATTAAAAACCAGAGTCTTAAAATAGGTTCTCCATAAACTTGAAGCAGAGAGACACCCAGCAAGTAACCATAAGGGGCTAGAACAGAATTTATTATGCTTCAGCTGAAGGTAAGAAAAAAAAGGAAAAGCAGAGGTAGAAATCATTATCTCAGACAAAACCAAAGCAAAAAAAAATACATCAAATTAAAAGAGATAAGAACAGAAACTGCAATGTGCTAAAAGGCACAATAGACAATGAAGTAACAAAAATAATGAACATATATGCACCAAAAGTTATAATATCCACTTTCATAAAGGAAAAGTTAATAAATTAGATAAATTAGATTAGGAAACAGAGAGTATAATTATACCCATGAAAGACCATAACTTTCCCTTGAAGGAACTACATAGATCACCCAAAAATAAATAAATAAATAATAAAGAAATTACAGTGATCAATGGAATTTTTAAAAGGTTAGATTCAATAGACTTCTAGAAAAAAATGGAAATGGAAATGAATATACTTTTGTCTCAATGATGCATGACATCAATACAAAAATGGACTATGTAGCAGAAAATAAAAGCCACACAACCAAAGGCAGAAAAGCAAAAATAATAAATGCATCCCTTTCAGGTCATAATGCAATAAAATTACATTCAATAAATGACCAAGGAAGCATAAGTTAAAAATTAATTGGAAAGTTATTTATTCCTAAAAATTAAGTGTGTCAAAGAGCACATTATAGAAACAATCAATAATTTCATTAAAGATAATGACATCAATGAGACAACATACCAAAATTAATGGGAAGCAACCAAAGCAGTAATTAAGGAAAAAATTAGCTATCTAAATTCTTACATCAATAAAATAATGAAAAAATTAATAGAACTATTGAGTGGATATACAAGTAAAAAAAGCTAGAAAAGGAATAAATTAAACATCATAATTGAACAATAATTTGGAAATCCCATAAATCAATGAAGAAAATATCAAATCGAAAGCAAGAAAAAATCATTGCAAATGATACTGGGAGGTGATATTATGAAAAAAAAATGAGTAAATTAGATAAACCATTAGTTAATTTGATTTACAAAAAGAAAACCAAATCACAAGTTGCAGCAGTTACAATAACCTTTTATTATAAATATATCAAATATATAGATAATTGAGTTTAATTTATATGAATACAAGTCATTCCCCAATTGATAAATTATTAAAGGATATTGCATCAGCTAGGTAGCACAGTGAATATAGTACTGGCCCTAGATTCAGGAGGACATGAGTTCAAATTCAGCCACAGACACTAGCTGTGTGACCTTGGGAAAGTCACCTAACCAAAACTGCCCTGCTTTCCCCTCTCCATAAAGCAAAATAAAACAAAAAAAATTATTAAATGATATGAACAGTCACTATGTAAGTGAAGAAATCAAAATTTTCTATAATTACATGAAACATTCTTTAAATCACTATTCATTAGAGAAATAAAAATTTAAACAATTGTGAGGTACCACCTAATGCCTAACTGATTGGTTAATACGACAAAAAGGAAAATGACAAATATTTATGTGGATATGAGAAAATTAGAAAACTAATGAACTGTGTGTGGGGTTGTGAACTGATCCAACCATTCTGGAGTGCAATTTCAAGCAATGCCTAAAAGACTATGAAACTGTTCATATCTTTTGACCCAGTAATACCATTTGTGAGTTTGTATCCCACAGTGTTTTAAAAGATAATTTAATTTTAATTTATGGAATAAAACAAGCATTTCAATAACAGTATAATAAAAAAGATTATTACACACAAAACTACATATCAATTATGTGCAACTTGCTATTCTTTTTTTCAATTTTTCAAATGCTTTATTAACTTCTGATTTACATCATTCATTTCTGCCAGATTTTGAGTTACAAATTTTCTCCCCCTTTTTCCCCTACCCAGTACCCCACAATAGCAGTCCCACAGGATATCCCCTCCTCCAATATGCTCTTTCCCATATTGTCTCCCATACCCATTTTGACTTTTCCAGTGGATCTCTATGCCCCAGTGCCTGTATATCATATTTCCCAATTTCATGTAAAATAGTATAAATTATATATATATATATATATATATATATATATATATATGTATTTGAATATTTGATTTTAAAACTTTCAATTCCAGATTCATTCCCTTCCTTCCCTGTCACCCACACTTACTGGGAAGATAAGCAGTTCAGTATAGGTTGTACATGTGTGGCTAATGCAAAACAATAATATAGTAGATATATTGTAAAAGACTGACTAAATTTCCCTCCCTCCTATTTCGCCTCCTACTTGTTCTATTCTTTACTTTGATCCCGTTACTTTTCAAAAGTGGGTCCTTCCAACTTCCCTCCCCCCCAAGACTGCCCTCTATTCCATCATTCCCCATCTCATCCCCTTCCCCCCTACTCTCCTGGAGGGTGACATACCCTATTTAGTGTGTATTTAATTCCCTCCTCAAGCCAAATTGAATGGGAATAAGGTTGACCTATTTCCTTTTGCCTTCTTATCCTTCCCCTCCATTGTAACCATTATGCTTTGCCTCTTCTATATTAGATAGTTTACCCCATTATGTCTCTCCCCA
Organism: Petaurus breviceps papuanus; assembly: GCF_028583685.1. Lineage (NCBI taxonomy): Eukaryota > Metazoa > Chordata > Mammalia > Diprotodontia > Petauridae > Petaurus > Petaurus breviceps. The sequence goes on along the minus strand of NW_027185791.1, from coordinate 25,188,930 downwards.
TCTCCTCTCATTATATTCCTCCCTCACCTCTTAATATCATCTTTTAAGTATTATCCATTCCTGTTATCTATGTTTACTTGTATCTATGTTTACCTGTAAACATATATACACACATTCACATATGTATTCATATTCCAATAGACCCTCATATATAGACACATATATATTTCTTTTCCCTTCAACTACTGAGAAAAGTTTCATCAGTTACAGTTATTGTTTTTCCATGTAGGAATGTTAATAGTTCAACTTTGATAAGTTCCTTATGATTTCTTTTCCCTGTTTCTCTTCCCATGCTTCTCTTCCTTCTTGTATCTCCCTGTCAAATATTCTATTCAACTCTGATTTTTTCAGCAAGAATGCTTGAAATTCCTCTTTTCCATTGAATGATCCTATTTTCCCCTGAAATGTGATACTCATTTTTGCTGGGTAGGTGACTCTTGGTTTTAATCCCAGCTCCTTTGCCATCTGTAATATCATATTGCAAGCCCTTCGATCCCTCAGTGTAGAAGCTGCCAGATCCTGGGTTATCCTGATTGTGTTTCCACAATATTCAGATTATTTCTTTCTGGCTGCTTGTGATATTCTCTCCTTAATCTGAGAATTCTGGAACCTGGCTATAATATTCCTAACAGCTTTCTTTTTGGGATCTTTTTCAGGAGGTGATCAGTGGATTCTTTCAACCTCTATTTTGCCCTCTGGTTCTAACATATCAGGGCAATTTTCTTTGAGAACTTCCTGGAGGATGATTTATAGGTTCTTACTTTGATCATGGCTTTCAGGTAGTCCAATAATTTTAAAATTATCTCTCCTGGATCTATTTTCCAGGTGAGTGTTTTTTTTTTTTCCCCCATGAGGTATTTCAAATTGCCTTCTATTCTTTCATTTGATTGGATCTGTTTAACAGCATCTTGATTTCTCATCAAGTCATTAGCTTCCATTTGCTCCAGTCTAATTCTGAAGCAATGATTCTCCTCAGTGAGCTTTTGAGATTCTTTTTCCATCTGGAATATTTGGCTTTTTAAGGCATTCTTCTCCTCATTGCCTTTTTGAGCCTCTTTTGCCTTTTGCAGGCTGTTGACACTCATTTTGTAATTTTCTTGCATTGTTCTCATTTATCTTCCAAGTTTTTCCTTCACTTCTCTTATCTGCTTCTTAAGGTCCTGGCCTGTAATCAGCTGATATTTTCCTTTGAAGCTTTTGGTGCAAGACTTCTGACTTCACTGTCTTCCTCCTGTTCCATGCTTTGCTCCTTTTTGTCCCCAAAATAGGAGTGTAAAGTTGGAATCTTCTCTCTGCTTTGTTTCCTTTGTCTGGTCATGTCACCCCTCAGTCACTTGACCCCTGGGCTTTTTGCCACAGCAGGACTCTGCCACCAGACAGGGCAGCTTTCATCCCAAACGCTTGGGTTTTCTCAGCTGCCACAGATGTTAGAAGGATGCCTTCTGTGAGGTCTCCACAAGCTCTGGCAAGCTGGACAAACACACCAGGACTTCTACCCTAGACTGCAATCCATATCCAAGCAGGTTAAAGTAAGAATGATTACCTATCAGATTGGTGCTTGGTCCCACTACAATCAGCAGGACAGGAGCTGAAGCTGCCACATGGTGCTGGCTGTTCCTGGAATCTCAGTGGCTTCTCACCCCGGGGGCAAAAGCCAAGCACTCCCACTTAATGTGTCCCAATGTCCAGACTGCACTGACCTCTCACTTTTTCCTTCACATCTATGTGTTGATAAATCTGGAAACGGACACAGCTGCTGCTGATCTGTCATCCCTCTGGCTGGTGGCTGTTCAGGCCTGTTTTGGGGATAAAGCCTAGGCTAAGGGCTGGGCTTGGCTCCCAGAGCACTTTGCTGGCTGATTTCTGCCAGCCTGCCAGGCTGTCCTCTGTGGGAAGTTAAATTCTCTTTGTCATGTTGTGACTTCTGCAGCTCCAAAGTTTGTTTGGAGTCTCCTTTTTACATTGATTGAGGGAGGTGGAAGCTGGAGCTGCGGGGAGATCATGCTTCTACTCCGCCATCTTGACTCCGCTCAAACTTGCTATTCCTTTTAAACGTACAATGGAGTGATCATGTAAATATTATTTTTCTCCCCTCATCCCTCATAGATTATCATCATTAGACATGGAGAGGTACACACACGTATGTATGCATACATGCAAAAACATGTTTATACACATGTATAAACATACATATATTTATGTATGTGTGTATTTATTGAAATTATTCCATTCATATTTCTATTTATCATTCATTTATCTGGTTGTAGATAGCATATTTCTTCATATATTCCTTATAGTTAATTTTGATATTCATAATTATTAAAATAATTATTTAATCAAAGCTGTTCTTAAAACTTAATTGCTGTTACTATAAACAATGTTCCCCTGGTTCTGTTTATTTTGATTCAAATTATTTCATACTAGTCTTTCCATGTTTTTTATAAGGTCATTGAATTCTTCATTTCTTATTGCACAATAATATTCTGTCATAATCACATGCCATAAATTCTTCAACCTTTCCCTACTTGATGGACATCCCTTTATACTCCAGTTCTTGCCACCTCAAACAGAGCAGCTATAAACATTTTAGAGCATACAGGTTATACCATAGTCTTGTGTTGTTTTGTGGTTGTCATTGTGTTTTGTTTAATTTTTAGGAAGGACTTATAGGACCAAAAATATTTATAGCAAATCTTTTTGTTTTGTCAAAGAATTGGAAATTGAGCAGATGTTCTTCAGTTGTGGAATGGCTAAATAATCTGTGATACATGAATGTGATGGAATACCATTGTGGTATAAGAAGTGATGAGCAGGATGGTTTCAGAAAAGGCTGCAATGACTTACATGAACTAAATGCAAGTGAAGTGAGCAGAACCAAGACGACACTATGCACAGTAAGTACTATATTTTATGATGATCAACTGTGAATGACTTAGGCATTCTCAGCAACACAATGATCTAAGACCATTCCAAAAGACTCATGAAGAACAATGACAGAAAAGTAACTGATGGAGTCTGAATGCAGATTGAAGGAAACTTTTTTTGTGCTTTCTTTATTTTTCTTATACTTTTTTTTGTCTGTGTTTTCTTTTGGTTTCTTCTTTTCTTTTACAACTGTAGCAGCAAGCACCCCAAGCGTCCTCAGGGTTTGCTGCCACCACAGGTTCTTGGATCTGCTTTGATAAAGGAAAGCAACTCAAAATGGGTTAACAAGCTTACTTTAATCAGCCATAGATGTATTGTTTACCTAGTTCAGGGGAAGAGGTCAGCACCCCCAGAATATACAGACAGAATTATCGACAGAAACAGATCAAGTAGACAGATTTCCAAATTGTGCAACCATTACATCCATACCCAATCAACATCTGGGTTTCAACATCTAGGTTTTTCAAAGCCGGGGGACTCTCAAAATCGGCTTCCCAGAATTCAGATCAAATCACAGAACACTTCTCAAAGTGAGCCCCAAAACAAAGGCCCACATCAGGGTTTATATAGCCTTCTCTTGGCTCAGAGAATGTAACAACCTTATTGACCCACTAGCCAATCAAGAAGTATCTACTGAAAAACAAGCCTTCCACCCCAGGCTGCAGGTGCACTTTAGCCTAGGGGCAGGGAAGATCTTTAAATTTGCATTTCCATTACAACAACATGACTAATATGGAAATATATTTTGCAAGACTGTACATGTATGATCCATATCAAATTGCTTTCTCAATTAATAGTAAGGGGAGGAATAGAGGGAGAGAATTTGAAACCAAGATATGATGCAAATGGGTATATGATGTACCTATAAAGGGTGATATCATAAACAAATTAGGAGAACAAGGAGTAGATATTTTGTTTTTTTTTTGTCTTTAACAACATAACTAATATGGAAATATGTTTGCTGGATGCACATGTATAACCTATACCAAATTTCTCAGGTAGCTGAGATGGGAGGGAGAAAAAGAGAGAATTTGAAACTCAAAAAATTAATGTTAAAATTGTTTGCACATGAAATTGAGAAAAAAATAAAAGATTATTAAAAAATAATAAGAAAATCTTCAGTCAAAAACCTAATATCCAATGCATCTTCTGCTACTTCCATTAATGATTTCTCTCCAGATATCTGTCTTCTATCATTTTCTACTCATCTCTCACCACTATTGAAATTCTGTATTTTTTACATATACTTCTTAACTACAGACTTCTGGGAAATGTAGTCTTTATTTCAGTTGACAAATTCATCCTCCTAAACAAGGTGCTTATGTGGGAAGGAAAAAGGGGAAAAATTAAATGGTCTTCCATAATCCTGTTATAATCCTGGAGTTATAATTTTCCCTTTCCTTGTCTGTATTTCACACATCCAAACATAATTCCTTTCATCTGACTCAGTTCTTATTCCTACTGCTACCATTTGGTTTAGGCTGTCATTATTTGTCACACTGTTTGGAACAATATATTTCTAATCTTTCTTTTTCAAAAATCTTTTATTTACTTATTTTTGGTTTTCAACATTCATTTCCATAATATTTTGAGTTGCAAATTTTCTCCCCATCTTTTCCCTACCCCCACCCCAATATATCCAGCCTACTGAATACCCCTTCCCCCAATCTTCTCTCTCTTTTAGCCTCCTCCATGATGACCCTAACTTTCTAGTAGGGCAAGATGGATTTCCATAACCCAGTGCCTGTATATCTTATTTCCCATTTGCATGTAAAAAACAATTGGGGGGGGAGCTTTTTGGAGGATGAAAGGCAGAGCAATTGGGGTTAAGTGACTTGCTCAAGGTTACATGGCCAGTAAGTGTTAAGCATCTGAGGCTGAATTTGAACTCAGGTCCTCCTGCCTCCAGGGCCGGTGCTCTATTCACTGAGCCACCTAGCCACCTCAACAATTTTTTTTAACATTTCTTTTAAAAATCTTTATTCTTTCATTCGTCCCCTCCTCACCCACCCCGAGTGGGAAGACAAGCAATTCAGTATAGGTTGTACATAGTTATATTTTAAAAGACTTACTATATTTGCCTCCATCCTATCCAGCCCCCCACTGATTATGTTTTCTGCTTTGACCCTGTACCTTTTCAAAAGTGTTTGCTTCTAACTACGTTCTCCCCCAATCTGCCGTCCCTTCTATCATCTCCCCTCTTATCCCCTTCCCTCCTACTTTCCTGTAGGCTAAGTTACACAATTGAGTGTGTATGTTATACCCTAATTAAGCCAATTTCAATAAGAGCAAGATTGACCCATTCCCTGTCACCTTCCTCCTGTTCCCCTCCTTTGTAACAGTTTTCTTTTGCTTCTTTTATGTGAGATAATTTACTATTATTCTATTCTATCTCTTACTTTCTCTTCCCATTATATTCCTCTCACCTCTTAATTTTATTTTTAAAAATATCATCCCTTACTATTCAACTGATCCTGCACCCTCTGTCTATGTATATTTGCACACACATATATACACATTTACATATGCAATCATACACATACACCCTCCCTCCTATACATACATCATGTATGCATACATATATTTGAATATATTCCCTTCAACTATCCTAGTACTGAGAAAAGTCCCATGAGTTAAAATTATTGTTTTTCCCTGTAGGAATGTAAATAATTTCAGTATAAGTTCCTTATGATTTCTTTTTCCTCCTCATCTTCTCTTGCTTCTATTATTTGAAAGACAAATTTTCTGTTCAGCTCTGGTTTTCATGAAGAATACTTGAAAGTCCTCTATTTTATTGAATGACCTTATTTTCCCCTGTAGCATTATACTTAGTTTTTCTGGGTAGGTAATTCTTGCTTTTAATTCTAGCTCCCTTGACCTCAGAAATATATTCCAAGCTCTTCAATACCTTAGTATAGAAGCTGCTAGATTTTGAGTTATCATGATTGTGTTTCCATAATGCTCAAATTGTTTCTTCCTGACAGCTTATAATGTTTTCTCCTTGACCTGGGAACTCTTGGATTTTACTGTGATATTCCTAGGAGTTTTCTTTTTGGGATATTCTTCAAATGGTGCTTGGTGAATTCTTCCAATTTCTATTTTGCCCACTGGTTCTAGAATCAGGGCAATTTCCTTGAGAATTTCTTGAAGGATGATGTCTAGCCTCTTTTTTTTTTATCATGGCTTTCAGGTAGTCCAATAATTTTTAAAATTATCTCTTCTGGATCTATTTTTTTAGGTAAGTGGTTTTTCCAATGAAATATTTCACATTGCCTTCTAAATTTTTTTTCATTTTATTAATCTGTTTTGTAGTATCTTGATTTCTCATCAAGTCATTAGCTTCCATTTTCTCTAATATAATTTTGAAGAAATTACTCTCTTCAGTGAGTTTTTGAAATTCCTTCTCCATCTGGTCAATTTGGCTTTTTTTTCCGAGGGCAATTGGGGTTAAATAACTTGCCCAAGGTTACATGGCTAGGTTATTTTTTTAAGTGTGTGTGTGTGTGTGTGTGTGTGTGTGTGCGTGTGTGTTAAATATCTGAGGCCAGAACCAAACTTGGGTCCTCCTGTCTCTGGGGCAGGCTCTTTACTCACTGCACCACCTAGCCACCTCTCAATTTGGCTTCTTAAGGCATTCTTCTCCTCATTTGGATTTTTGGAACTATTTTTCCATCTTAGTCTATATTTAAAGTTGCTATTTATGTTATTTTCTTCAGTATTTTTGGGGGGTCTACTTTAGCAGACTGTTGACTTGGTTTTCCTGATTTTCTGGCATCATTCTAATTTCTCTTCCCAATTTCTCTTCTACTTTTTTATTTGATTTTCAGAATTCTTCTTGAGTCCCTCCATGGCCTGCAACGAATTAGTATTTTTCTTAAAAGCTTTTGATGCAGGAATTTTGATTTTGTTGTCATCTTCTGGTTCTATATTTTGATCTTTTTTGACCCCAAAAAGGGATTCTATGATCTGATTGTGCTTTCTCTATCTGCTCATCTTGCCAATTAATTATTTAAGTTTTGAGCTCTTTGCCATGGTATATCTTTGCTTCCAGAGTGGAGAGAGCTGTGTCCCAAATTGTTGTGATTTTCACAGCTGCCAGACCTATGAGGAGGGCACCCTCTCTACAGCCCCCACAAGCTCTGGCACACTGGCCACACACCCCAGGACCACCACCAAAGTCCATGATCCAGATCCAAGCAGGTCAAAGCAAGAGTGATTACCTTCTGAATGGTTGCTTGATCCCCTACAATCTGCAGGCCAGGAATTCTGGAGGCATCCATGTAGCAGCAACTGCAGCTGCTGCACTTCCATTACCTCTCACTCTGGAGGCAGGGGCCAGGACCGTTCTCTTCTCCACCCAGTTCCAACAGTATTCCTTACTGACCTTTTACTTTCTCTTTGGTGTTTATGGGTTGAGAAGTATGGAAACCTCCACAACTGCTGATGATTTACTCTCCTGAAGTCTGTTCTGGCTAGTTTGTGCTACTCTTTGTGGCTGCCTTGGGTCTGGGACCATGTGGCTAATGTGGGGCTGTTCTTGGCTCCCAATCCAGTGTGATAGAGCCTTCCTGTCATCCTGCCAGGCTGCCTTCAGCAGGAGATTTGTTTCTCTCTTCCACTTTGTGGGATCTGTAGCTCTAAAATTTGTTTATAGTCATATTTTACAGGTATTGGAGGTGGTTGGTGTGGGAACTTTTTCTCTGTCATCTTGGTTCTGGTCCTTAATCTTTCTAATATGTAAGTATGCTTATATCATTGTACTCTACTTTCTACCATTGCCTACTCAATAAAGACTGAACAGTTCAGCCTGACATTGGAATAACTCCATTATTTGACTTCAACTAAGCTTTCCATTCTTATTTTACACAAATATAACTAACATAGTTTATGTTTCAAACAAACTCTTTTATTTACTCTCTCATAACAATTTGCTCTGTCTGAAGGGTTTTGTTTAACGGGGAAACCAAATATTCTACTTTAACCCTTACCTTTCTGGGGACAGAGGTACTGTTTCCCAGTTCCTTTCTTCTATAATCCCCAACCTTCATTGTTTTCCCTCCTTCAACACCTCAACTCTGCCTTTCAGGACTGGTCAGTACCTTTTCCTTTTCTTTTTCCTGCTTTAAAAAAATTGTTTTATCAGTGCAAATGATATTAAACAAAATGCACAATCAAAGGCTTTGACATTGTATCCTAAGGATTATGTATTTTTTACTTGAGAATACTAATTGAAACCTATTATATGTGTTTTCTCCCACCTCCCCCATTAGGATATAGACCCTATGATAGGAAGGATTGTCTTTTTTCTATCTATATCCCCAACACTTGGCACACCACTTTGAACATAGTAAATAATAATAAATGACTTTTTATTCATTAATTTTGGAAACATTATAAAATATTAAAGCTCACTGATTCTATTACATGTTCTTCCAAATCCCTCACCAAGTATAGGATTTTGAGAATTATAAGTGGAAGTCCATTTTTTCCCCTTCTTTTTATGAGTGTGTGTGTGTGTGTGTACACTGTCCATCAAAATCCTTTGCTCTGTTTCTCCATTCTCAAGAATAAATTGCATAGCAATCAAAACTTATTATGGTCAACTGTGGTACATTTTAAACCTGCTTTCAGTATTAACTAAAGAGAAATAAAAAAAACTTTAGAGAATAGATAAATTTTTGATCTGATGCTTTCTCTCTCTTTGGAAGAAAGATATAAGGAGTAAAGGAAGAAAATCTCTGCTATCAAATCTTTGAAAGGGCAAAGTTTAGAATGATTTGTTTTACCTGAGGGCTGAGACATCCTTTTCTTCCTACAATGAGGCCAATTCATTGGCCATTGTTGGCAGAAGGCACCATTAGTAATGCAGAGTTCTAGATGCTGCTCAAAGCCAATCCCAGCATTTCTGGTCTCTACTTCTGATCTCTTTCCTGTGTATCTTAAGTGTCTTTTTTCTTAACTCAGATCCCATTGCCCAAATCACAGACCTTGTCCTTATGAATATGAATATCTCCTTTATTTCACAAGTGTTCCATACCCATTCTTCCTTTTCAAGACAGAGAATATACAGTTTTCATACTATTCCATCCCCACTGTCTCTGGGGCTTGTTTACATAGATAGGGATGAGGGAGTAATTCCAGTAAAGACTTTTATCTCCAGTTCCTTTATCCACTTTTATATAAATGAGCATGCCTCCTCTCCCAATTTTACAGATTATTCTCTAACTTCTCACCTCAATTACTAATGGGTCATTTCCTCTCCATCTCTCAAAGGTCATCTCCAGTTGTATTCCTCCACAAAATTTTCCCTAAAGACTCTTTTATTCACAAATTCCCCTGTTTCTTGCAGTTTAATTAACGAACCACCTCCCCTCCACCCTAGACACAATGCACAATGTATTATGGTAGGTACTAGGGATAGAGAAACAGAAAACAGTCCTTGATTTTGAAGAGATTACATCCTTTTGTACTTTCCCAAAAGCAACAAAAAAAATCCCCCCCCCCCAAAAAGCCTCTTATTTTATTTATATTTTACTATAGAATTTAGCATGTGGGCTCATACTTTCTTGTACTACAGTTATTTTGTGTATAACATAACCTAGAGTTACTATCCAATCCTCATTCACCCTGATGACTTGAGTCCACATAGCCTATTTATTATATCTTCTTTTTTTTTCTTTTCTTTTTTTGGAGGGGGGAAAGTAGGGAAATTGGGGTTGAGTGACTTCCCCAAGGTCACAGAACTAGTTTTGTGTTAAGTGACAGAAGCTGGTTTTGAACTCAGGTCCTCCTGACTCCAGGGCCAATGCTCTATTCACTGAGCCACCTAGCTGCCCCTTACTATGTCTTCTTAATAGTCTTGAGATATATCTTAAGGAGAATTTGGCTTTTCTAATGTGATGGATCACAAGGCCTGACCTATGTCTTTCTTCCATGATTATAGGTTGGTTTTCATTTGGTTAGCCAGTTATAATTAATTTTAGAAGGAGGATTTACTAAAGTAGTACAATGTGAGGTGGTAAAAGAGATACTGCTAAAGTTTCTGTCACACTCTACTAGCTATATGTAAAAAATCCATGGGAAAATTATTGAGCTCTTGTAGCAAAGGGATAGTTCACAAATACTCTTTGTATCTTTTATGTAGTGGGTGATCAAGAAATAATATCATTTTATTTTTTCCTAGACCTTTGTAGACCTGTAGATTTGTTTTTATGTCCGAATGCAGACATTGAATTGAACTTTTTATGTTTAAATAATTGATATCAATATATTTTCTTCCTTGTGTGTCTGGGATGGTGACTTTTAGCCCAATATAAAATTATCTGAGCCATTTGGGTGTTAGAAGAAATTTGAATGTATGACAGGACTACGAAAACTCTGTCCTAGAGAATGTTCCTAATTAACAAAAACTTGGGAAACAGTGTGTCAGAAACTAGGCCTAGATTTCTTAGTATACTAAGATTAAGTAAAAAAAAATGGGTGAATGATTTAAATATAAAGAGTGATAGCATAAGTCACTTAAGAGAGCAGGTAATCATGTAGCTGTTTTATTAAAGAGAAAGAAATAATTTATTACCAAGCAAGAGGTAGACAGCATTATTAAATATAAAATACATAACTTTGATTATATTAAATGAAAATATATTTGAACAAAGAAAACCAATACAATCAAGATTAGAAGGAAAGCAGAAAGGAGGGAAAGAATTTTTATAGTGAATATTTCTGATAAAAGTCTCATTTCCTAACTACGTAGAAAACTGAGTCAAATTTATAAGAATATAATTCATTCCCTAATTGATAAATGGTCAAAAGATATGGAAAGGCTCTTTTCAGATGAAGAAATCAAATCTCTCTATAATCATGTAAAAAAAGATGTAAGCACTATTGATTATAAAATGTCAATGAAAACAACTTTGAGGCATCACCCATTCTCCTATCACATTGGACAATGTGAAAGAAAAGAAAAATGATAAATGCTGGAGAGGATATTGGAAAATTGCTACATTAACTTATCGTGGGGGTGTTGTTAACTGATCCAACCATTCTGGAGGGCAATTTTGAAATATGCCCAAAGGGCAATCCAACTGTGCATATCCTTTTAATCAAGCAATACCACTATTGGTTCTGTATCCCAAAGAGTTCATAAAAAAGAGAAAAGTACCTACATGTACAAAAATAAATATGGCAGCTTTTCTTTTTGTTGTGGCAAAGAGGTAGAAATTGAGTGAATGCACATTAATTGTGGAATGGCTGAAAAAATTATAGTATGTGAATGTGACAGAATATTATTTTGCTATAAGAAATGAGGAGCAGGATGATTTTAGAAAAAAAAACCTGGAATGATTTGCATGAATTGATTCAAAGTGAAGTGAACAGAACCAGGAGAACATTGTAGATGATAACTATATCATATAATGATCAACTAAGAATGACTTAGCTATTCTCAGGAATGTAATGATCTAATGTATTCCAAAGGACTCATCATATAAAATGCTATCCACATCTAGAGAAAGAACTGATAGCATCAGAATGTAGATCAAAACATACCATTTACACTTTATTATTATTATTTTGATCTGTTTCTTCTTTCACAACATTAGTAATATGGAAATATATTTTATGCGATCATACATATATAAGCTATATCAGATTATTTGCTCTCAAAGGGGATAGGGGAAGGAGTAAAAGGGAAAAATTTTCATTATTTTTAAATGAATGTTTAAAATTGTCTTTAAATGTAATTGGGAAAAAATGAAATACAAATTTAAAAGAACCTTACCAAGAATTATACAAGCATATCCTAATGGCCAATGAAAAGATCTCATTGGGGCAATAGAAAAATGGTTATCAAGGAGTAAACAACATAAATTATGTATGATAAATGATTAACAATCTAACCCAAAATATAAGAAATGATGATAAAAAGGAAAGGTTCTTTTAAAATTATGTACTAAATAACAGCATCCAGTTTAGATTTTCAAATTATACATTTTTGAATTGTCAAGAAATATGAATTATAAATCATTAACCTTATTAATAATAAAAATAGACAATAAAATATCTTTGTGATATCACTTTATACCCCTTAAATAAACAAAAACATTTACATATAACAATTCCTGGTATTAGTAGACTTGAATACATATATTGGTGGAAGAATTAGACTCTATTGAAAAGTAGATTCTGATGAGAGAATTCTCAAAGTACTTTGTGAAAATGCCCAAAGTCATCAGTTCCATGTAGAAAACAATTCCTTTTATTGGTAGGAGAGAGGGAGAGTCAGGTCTGGAACAATGATTTATTCCATAGTGGAGAATGCCTATTGTGGAAACGATCTCCATTCATGCAATTCAACATCTTCTTTGGGATTTATTATCTAAAGAAATTGCCTTGAGTCCAGAGAAGGGAAGTTACTCTTCCAAGCTCACCTTGACAGTATGTGCCAGAAGTTGTTTGGTGTTTCCAAACTCCTCTATTCACTACGTCATTCTCTCTCTCCTCTATAGACAACAAAGTATTAAATGCAAAATAGATTTGCTAAAAATACTGAAGGAAGAATCCTGGTTATTTAGTGGAATATGGAAATGAACAATGTACAATTGCAAAGTGAACAAAGTATTTTTTGGAAGAAAGACCTCCAAGGGCAAAGGAAATGAAAACTCAATGACTTTGGGGAAAATTATCCCATATACACAGTTCCTGGACTACTAAAGTCTCTATGTATGATATATGACTCTCCTGGATCTTAGTTGGTTTACATCCAAATAGCATTTTTCCCTTCCAGGCACATTCATTGAATGATCATATATTAAATAAGCTTTATGATAAAGGATAATTTAAAATCAGTTGTATTTTCACAAGGGCTTTTATAACTAGTGGTACATAGCAATTTCATTTATAAAAAATGAAATAAGAATATTAGCATAAGTCTCTCTTGCATATTTTTTGGAAATTCTTCAGTTCTTATTAATGTAACCAGATATAATTCAGTATGCTGTCTCCCCCCATGTCTTTGTCCTCGAAAAGGATAAGTATCACATTTCAGTGACCTGGAAGAAGAAGGTATAGGTGAATTCACTGAATCTAAATTATATTGTTAAATTATATCTTTAAAATTATTAAAAAAATAATTTAATTAAGAAGGGGGGCATTTAAATGGATCATTTAAATATTTAAATTGAGAAAAATCTGTTAATGTGTGAAAGGATATAAACACATGTATACATACATTCAGTTTCATTACCAACTATAGAAAAGTTTATTTGATAAATAATAGAGTACAACCCATATTAAAATGCATTAGTTAAAGGAAGTCACTGCAGAAAGGCAATTTTATTTTCAAGACTTTCAAAAACTCTCAAAAAGGAAAATGTTGACTATAGCTAAGCCAGTGAAAATTGACTAATCAGATGAAGTGGAACAAAATACCTATCCTAATTCTCAAGCCTCTGACAAGTAATCTGAAAAAGGTGGTACCTTGGAGGCATCTGAAATCAATTTATTTCCACTACGAGGCAGATTTCTGCCCTAGTAGTGGCATATTTATTGATAGTGACAAAACTTTTTTTCTCTACTGTTAGGTTCCTCTAGAGTGTGTCCTGTAAAGAGGATATTTTAAAATCAGGAAAGCAGGACAATCCCCAGAAATTTAAAAATTCAAGTCTTCAAATGCATTCATTTATGTAATAGGAACATATGAAACAATGAACCAAATTTCCCATTCAACTACATTTCCAATAGTCCCCAAGTCTCTATTTCTTTTATTCATTTGGAGAACTTCCTGATAATTTTATCATGAAGAGCTTGCTGGTACATGGACTAAGCAAAGTTGATTGTAAAATAGAATTATTTCTAATTTGGAGAGATAATGAATTTATTTTTGTCATCCCCATCTATTGGAATCATTTCAGCAAATGCTACAAATAATTCCTTTTTCTTCATGAGACATTCATTAGAGGAATTTCCTTTGGTGAGAGACACTTAGGGAAAAGAGAAATTCAAAAGTCTTGGCAAAGTTTAAAAAATGTTTTACTTGTTACCATCCTATTGGCTCTTCAGAGAAATAAGAATTCCATTTTACTATTGTCTTGTTAATTTAATGATAGTTTCCTATCATAAAGTTTTTGCTTAGAATGTAGTCTTTCTAAGTTTTGCATTTTTACAAAACTTACATGGATATAATTTTTTTTCTTGAAACTTTAAAAAATATGTAATTGAACTGGTGATTTTGCTTTTTATTTCTTCGAGCCTTAGCTTTCTGACTTCAAATTTCCTATCAAAGAAGCATATGTGTTAAATTATAAACACAATATATATTGTGTTTGTATACAAAATATATTAAATATACACACATACACACAAATATATTTAATATAGGTACATAAATGTGTGCAGGTATACACATTTTGTATAATCTATAATAGCAGAATATGTTTATGAAAAATGAAAATGAGTCCCAAATTTATATAGCATTAAACCATGCTGCTGTCACACTCTAACCCCAATTGCCAAATATTTGTGAAAAGGACAGAAAAAAATACATATTATCATTCAATTCAACTGTAGCACATAAGATTAAATTTAGTAAAAGTTATTCTATTTTTACTTATTTATTAGCATCTTATAATCATAGGGTCAAATAATTTAGAATTGAAAAGGACTTTAGTGATTATCCAGTCAAATTCTTCCATTTTACATATGAGTACACTGAATCTTGAAGTGATAAAGTGAGTAGTCAATGTATAATAAGTAATTAGTCATTTTCAACAAAAAAATTGAAAATGTTGAATTTTAATAATTTAATATTCTTATATTACGTACTCCACTTTAAGGAAATATATATACAATGCAAACCTGTTGAATATTAACATAAAAAAGATACAATAAAATGCATGGTTCAACACATTTTATTTCCAAAACTATCACTTTATTTGTTAAGAACATGACAATCAACAAAGTAAACATTTCAAAACACAATGAACAGAAAAGAGGATTACATATGAGAACCAATGAATCTCTGTTGCATGCAATTAAAAAATGCTGCATATTGAATTCAACACAAAAGTAATATATCTTCCCTTATCATCTGTAAATCTTTCTGACCTTACTTCAACTCTCTTTTGTGTGTTTTCTGAAAGGTTTCATTGAAGTCATTTCCCTCCCTTTCTTCTTTTGTTTGTAACCCTGTCACTATTCATCACCCTTCCTCTACCATCACAAACCACGCTTTTTGGCAAAAACAAGAAGCCAAAAACTTTTGAAATTCCAAGGAACCTAAGTAAGAACCACAATTTAGCAGCCACAATAGTGAAGGAATGGGAGGTTTTTCCACATTTAGAGATTACAGAAGTAATCAAAAGACATGACTGCCTAAATGAATTCATAAAAAAGTTTTAAAATATGTTCCCTAAATTAACAGAACAAGGTGACAACCAAATGTCAGAAAAAGATAATTGAACAAATCATAACTCCCAAAGGGATGGGAAAATTGCACATATATTTATAAACAAATTATATCAAACATTTAAAATTCTTATATTATACAAAATCTTCAAATGTAGGAAAAGAAGGGAGTCTGACCAAATTCCTTCTTTTATATAAATATGGTCTTGGTACCTGAACTAGAAAAAGACAAAATGGACAAGGAATAAAAGAAAATAGTCTATGGAACCTAGGCATATAGAAAAGTTGCACACCAAATACCAGAATAAGCTCCAAATAGTACATGATTTAGATATGAAGATTGAAGTAATTAAAAAAATAGAGAAGCAGGAAAGTTCTTTGCAAATGTATAAGAGAAGAGTTTCTGAACAAGCAAGGAATAGAGAAAAAAGATGAATAAAATGACACATTTTGAAAAATTTAAAAATTTTTTTCGACAAACACAATCAATAAAACTGAAATTAGAAAGTAAATACATAACTCAGGGAACATCCTTGCAGTGAGGTTCTTTTCAAAATTATATATGCAAATGATTTAAATTTATTGTAATCAGACCTATTCCCCATTTATTATAAATGGTCAAAGTACATAAGGACATAGTTTACTAAGGATTGAATCCAATGAATTAATAGTTATTGAAATTTCAAATTGCTATTAATCAAATAAATATAAATTAAATTGATTCTAAAATTCTACTTCATACCTAATAGATTGACAAAATTCACCAAAAAAGAAAAATGACTACTATTTGTAGGAACTATGAGAAATCAGGAATGTTTATTTAATGTTTGTAAAACTGGTAGTTGGTCAGTTGGTCCAGCCATTGTGTAAAACAATTTTGAACTTTGTTAAAAAAGTTATTAAAGTGTCCATTCCTTTTAACTTTGTGATACCATTATTAGGTCTATCTCACAAAGGGATAAAAGGAAAAGGAGCCTAATGTATAAAAATATTATTACTACCTCTTTTTGTGCATGTTTGCAGAGATTTGGGAAAAAAGGGAGTTCATCATTTGGGGCATGGCTTAAAAATTATAGTACGTAAATGGAAAAGAATGCTGTTGTGGTATAAGGAATTAGGAAGGGGACAGTTTCACAGGAGTTTGGAAGACATATTTAAACTGATACAGACTAAAGTGAATAGAAACAAAATAATTTATGCATTAACTACATTGTAAAAACAAATAATTTTGAAAGAATTAAGAAATCTGATCAATGAAATGATCAACCACAAATTCAGAATAGGTATGAAAAACCTGCTGCTTACCCACTCTTTTTTTTTAAAGCAATCAGGGTTAAGTAACTTGCTCAAGGTTACAAGGCCAGTTATTATTTCTGGGTGTGGTGCTGAGTATCTGAGCCCAGATTTGATCCAGGTCATCCCGACACTGGAGCCGGTGCTCTTACTCGCTGAACCACCTGGCCACCCCTTGCTTACCCACTCTTGACCAACAAGTGATAGACTGATGGTCTAAACTGTGGTTTATTTTTAAATATGGCTAATGGGAGGATTTTGTTTTCCTTGACTGTATTTTTATCATTAAAGGTTTTTTTGGTCTGTTTTGTTTTATAGTGGGGTGGGCAAGAAGATGGAAAGGAGGAAAAAAAATAGATTTTTGTTCATTGAAAATATAGCTTTTTTTTTAAAGTTAGCTCCTCTCAAAGACACTATTATACTTTGTTTTTAACAATACACATTTCTATTCAAATATAAGTCATCTGAGTTTATGAATGAGGGTCTCAGTCAAAATCAAGTATCTATCTATCTATCTATCTATCTATCTATCTATCTATCTATCTATCTCTCTATATATACATATACATATATAATATACATATACATATTATATATAAACTTGCTCTTTCTAATTGTGGATGAAATCACTTGTCTGGTGGCTTAGGGGTAGTACCACCTAGTGTCCAAATCATATACTGACTTCCTAGCTGGTAATTATTTAGTCAGTAGTAGGTTTGTTTCTGCAGGTTTTAAAGAGGAAGGAAACACACCTGATATGCACAGCTATTGCTATGACATCAACCACTGTGTATATACCCAGTTTGCATCGATTTCATGGCTTCAAATGTTTTTGCATTCTTCTTGCCTCGTAGAATCAACTGTATTATATTTTACTATTATATTAGATAGGAAACCTCTAATCACCAAGTAAATTGGAACACACTGAAGGAAATGTGGATATCACTGGGGTATAATAAATGTAATTTGATGCCTAGAGATTTTAAAAGTGACTTTACAATTGAATCATTTGATATAGGGACACTGAAAAACCCATAAGATAGACTAAATTATATTTAGGGAATAATGTGTCTACCAAGAGAATAGACCTAGAAGGTTGGGAGTAGTTAAATTTAATTTAATATGAAAAGACCATCTACATAAAATGGATAATATACTCAGTCTATTAAGTTGAAATTATTTAGCACTCTACCTATGGAAATACCTCAAGGTGTTTTATAATGATGATTAAAAGATGATTAGAGAATTTCTATGTGATTAAGGGAAATGTAAGCATATATTACTTTATATATCTTTGCTTAACAAAGATTGTGGATTTGTTATTTCTAGTATATATTAAAGCAGGCATCATTTGTAATGAAGGTGGTAGCCTAGAGGCTTTAAATCAAGAAGTATGAGTTGATGTGATTCAAATAAATCTATTTTATTGTACAATTTGCAAGGGAATAAAAAAGGACAAAAACTAGTTTGACAACTTTGCAATAAGATTTATCTGAGAAATTTTGAGCGAGGAAGCAATAAAAATACCTAAATATTTAGCATTGTTGACCAAAGAAAAGGATTGGGTGTAGATTTTCTCCCACCCCAGTTACCTTGTTACATGTAGTAAAGAAGAAGATAACAAATGCTAACTCACCTTACCTACATATCAACTTCTTATTGTCCACCACAGAAATATCTACATTTCAATAAAGGAATGAGCAGTTGCCCTTACAACCCTGTCTAATCTGAATATACCTAATAAAAAGATCAGTCTGTGGTTATTTGTGAACACAGTTATATGATGTCCTCTGTAACCATAATATATGTAAGAAAAAAATACACTTCATTTTTGGAGTAGGTAAGACCAGACAATTGGGTTTAAGTGACTTGGCCAAGGTCACACAGTTGATGTTAAGTGTTTGAGACCAGATTTGGACTCAGGTGCTCCTGACTCCAGGGATGGTTCTTTATTCACTGTGCCACCTAGCTGACCCATTAAATTTCTTTTAAAGTTATTTAAAGAATCCTTTCTCCACTCTTCCAAAGACCTTGCCTTATCAAGGCTCCTGTATTCCAAATCAGGAGATTTCATTTCTTTTTATAAAAATTATTTGGTCTTTATTAATTTGATTGTTTACTTTTAGTTTACAGATTCAGTTCCACAATTCCTTGGGTTTCAAATTTTCTCTCCCTCCCTTCCCTACTGCCTCCCATAGCAGCACGCAATCAAGTATAGGATCTGCAAATACTTTCACATTATGCTTTATGAGCAAACACAACTGGGTTTGTTTTGGGGGGTAGATTCCCAAATATTTTATAATTTCTATAGTAACTTTAAATAGGATTTCTCTTTCTACCTTTTGATGTTGAATTTCATTAGAAATATACAGGAATACTGAGCATTCATGTGTGTTTATTTTATATCCTGCAACTTTGCCAAATTTATTTATTGTTTCAAGGAGGAGATATCATTTCTTTCAGAGACCAATAGCTAGACCCTTTGTCACATCATAGCTCTGGCCTTAGCGGCTTGCACACACATGAGAGTTCTAAGGTTCCCTTACTCCTTTATAAAAGGAGAAAATAGAACAATTATTTCTCACACAGTTTAGGTGTGATTATTCAGCAATTAAATGAACATACCTGGGATAAGGCTGAATGATCAAAGTTGTATTTTTTTTCAATTTATCACAGCATATGGCTCACATATCAACAAAATATTAATAATTTTCCTAGCCTATTTCATTCAAATAATTTTAACTGTAAAGAAATTATAATCTAGAAATGGCATTATCATATTTCCTAATGTTTATCTTCTATTATAAATGCTAAAGAGAGAAAAATATTAGAGGAATGGGAGAATAATTAGACTAAAGAACACTGATAATCCCTAATTTAGCTAGACTATTTCTGCATAATCATATATTTAATTAATCTGTTTCAATCCATCTATTTCTACCTATTCAGGTAATACTTCACCCTGTTTGTATGCCCGAAAAATGCAAATGAAATTTTGCAAATTGGTCTAAAAGTCATTATGAAATAAGAAAGTGCCGTTTTTGTTATGAACCCCTCCATACCCCCTCCCCTTGATTAAACTTTTTAGTTATAGACAAGCATTGTGCTGAATCTCCATGTAAACAATCAGTGAAAGTCCTGCCGACTCAAGCACACTCTTTCTTACTGTGATTTCCCAATTGTTCATTCAGGCAGATGGACTTGAAGCAAATCAATCCCTTGGCAATGCATATGCTAGTGGTTTGGACCAAAGCCAGCCATTGCCCCATTAATGGATGCAAGATCAAAACGAAAAAGAGAAACCTCACAACAGGTAGAGGAGAGGCCATTTATTGTTTACAGGACTTATAATCTTGTTTGGCTTTTTCCACATTTAGAAATTCCCCAAGCTATTGCTGTTTTATAGACACACTCCTTTTGAAAAAGGAAATTGAGGGGGCAGGGCCAAGACAATGGAGAGCTCTCCCTAAAACCCCTACAAAGACATTGAATGCCCTCATACAAATTCTGCATTGGCAGAACACACGAAAGGATGGAATGAAACAATTTTCCAGCCCAAGACAACTTAGAAGTATGGCAGGAAAAGTATGTTGCATTGGGGTGAGTGTAGGGTATAGTCCAGTACAGGCCACACCATTGCAGACCCAGTCTCAACAAACCAGGGGCAGGTGTTGTGGGTGACTGTGTCCAAAGCAGCAGTTGCTTCCAGAGTTCTCAGTCCACCTATGGTAAGGGAGTTGAATAAATGGTTAAAAGGAGATTACAGAGATCTCATTGCTGGCACTAGGGGCAGGACTCTGTAGTTTTGCTGATATTCAGATACAGGTCACAATCTTAGGCAGCAGTCCTAGGGCAAGGAGGAGTAGCAGTGCATCAGAAATTGTGGCCACAAAGGAGTGGGCACCCTCATTCCAATTCCAGGGCAGAAAAGAATGCTTGTGGTCACTCATAGACCAGAGCACAGAGCAGGACAGTAATAAACACACTCTCCTTAAATCATACCACCTTGGAATAGCTAAAAAATTATAGGTCCCTCATAGTGTCTCTGAAAATAGCTGCACAAAATGCCTGGAGTTTGGAACAGTGTGCCCTCAACCCTGGAAGCAGAGGCCCACTTTAGCAAAGAGCTAAAAGTCAAGAAATAGGTGGGGAAAATGAGCAAACAGAAGACAAACCATTCTGACTGCAGGAAGTTACTATAAAGACAAGGAAGACCCAAAACCACACTCAGGATAAGACAACAAAGTCAAACTCTTACATCTAAAGCATCAAAGACATATATGAATTTAATGAATTAATCTCTGGTCATGAAAGAACTCAAAAAGGATTTTAGAAATCAAGAGAGGTACAGGAAAAAATTGAGAAGACAAATGAGAGTGATGCAAGCAGGTCATCAAAAAAATAAATCAACAGCTAGCAAAGGAGACACAAAAATACTGAAGAAAATAACACCTTAAAAAATAGGCCAAATGGATAAAGGGGTACAAAAATCTAAGGAGGAGAAGAATGCTTTGATGAGTAGAACTGGCCAAATGGGAAAGAGACACAAAAATTCACTGAAGAAAAGGAATAATTTTAAAATAGATTTGACCAAATGGAAAAGGTGATCCAAAGGCTCACTAAAGAAACTTAGTCATTAAAAATTAAAATTGATCAAGAGGAAGCTCATGATTACATGAGACATAAACCATAAAAAAGACAAAAGAATGAAAAAAATAGAAGACAATGTAAAAATATATCATTGTAAACACAACTAACCTAGAAAATAGACCAAGGAGAGATAATTAAAAAAATTATTGGATTCCTAAAAGCCACAATAAAAAAAAGCCTTTACATCATTTTTCAAGTAATTATCATAAAACTGCAATGATCACCTAGAACCACAGTAAAATAGAAATGGAAAGAATCTACCCATCACCTCATGAAAGAGATCCCAAAATGAACACTACAAGAAATATGACAGCCAAATTTATAGGTACCAGATCAAGGAGAAAATACTGTAAGAAGCCAGAAAGAAACAATTTAATTATCATGGAGTTAGTCAGGATAATACAAGGTGAAATGTGAATACAGATAGAGTCTGAATACAAATTAAAACATATTTTTTTTGCTTTATATTTCTTGTTTTTTTTTAAATTTTGGTCTCTGAATCCTTTTAAACATGACTAATATGGAAATGTTTTGCATGACTACACATGTATAACCTATTGCAAATTGCTTGTCTTCTCAATGAGGGGGTGTAACAGCAAGCACTCCGAAATACCCAGGGTAATTGCCAACACAGGTTCTTAGATCTGCTTTTCTAAAGGAAAGCAACTCAAAATGGCTCAACAATCTTGCTTTAATCAATCGAACATTTCATTTACCTAGTTCAGCGGAAAAAGTCAGCAACCCGAACTTCAGAGTATACAGACAGAAGTTACAGAGAAACTTTTCAAGCAGACAGGGCTCCAACTGTTTGACCATTACATCCATACCTAGTCCCATTTACCAGAGAGGGAAACATCAGCATTTGGGTTTTTAAAGCCAGGGGGCTCTCAATGAGTGCCCAGAGTCTCATCTGGTCAGATCACACAACACTTCTCAAAGTGAGCCGCAAAGCAAAGCCTCTCAACAGGGTTTATATAGTCTTCTCCTGGCTCAGAGATGTCAAAACCTCTTGACCCACTGCCCAATCACAAAGCATCTCCTAAAAAACAAACTTCCCACCACAGGCTCCAGGTGCACTTGAGCCTATCAAAGGGCCTAGAGGCAGGGAACATCTTACAAATTACAATCTTAGAAAGATGGCAATAACATAAATTTACATCCCCATTACAGGAGGCTGGGGAGAGAGGGAGGGAATTTATGACTTATTTGGAAAAATTAATATTAAAAATTGTTTTTACATGTAACCAGAGAAAATAAAATACTAAATTTAAAATAAATAGGCCACAAAAAAAGGAAAGTTGAGTTAGTACTATTTTTCTTCATTTTATTTCCATCCTTCATAATTACAATAAAAAAGCAGGTCATATGTTCATTTTGTTTTCTTAAATTTCCTTTCAATCTTTTACTCCCCCAAATTTTCTTAAGTGTGGTAATTAGATGAACAACACAATTCTGGAACTCACAATTGAAAAAAGTTGATCTAATTTTTTTTTTACCTCCCTTGAATAGAAAAGAACAATTAGCATAGTTTTGGACACATTGCTATTTAATTGTTTCAGTTGTGTCTGACTTCATGAACCCATTTGCCTTTTCTTGGTAGAGACACTAAGGAAGTTTGCCTTTTTCTTCTCTAGCTCATTTTACTAATGAAGAAACTGAGATAAATAGGGTTAAGTGACTTGCGCAGGGTTACATAGCTGGTAAGTGTCGGGGACCAGATTTGAACTCAGGTCTTCCTCTATCCACTGTGCAAATTGGCTGTGTCCTGACACATAAAAGATCCTAAAAAAATTCTAGTTACCCCCTCCCATACACAAATTATGGTCCTTCAATATTTGTGATAGACAACAAGTGAAAAGTTTGTTTAATCACACTTGAACTCTCAATATTAACTGAGACTTAAACCAAGGAGATACATGCTTGTCAAATGTGAACATAAGCATCATGAAGCATGCTCTGTGTAGATTCCAAGTGGACAATATTCCTTATAGATGAAGAGTTTTGATATGCATTGTATATATATATATATACACACACACACATATATATGCATATACATGCATGTGTGTAAATATACACATATACACATGTGTGTATAAATATATAAAATTGTTCTTTAAGTATACTTCTGTTGTATTGTATTAATTTGGTCTAAAACTTAAGATTTAACATTCTAAATTCAAAATGAATTAATAGTTGACTAGTCTATTTCAAAGTAACTACTATCTCAAGACACTTTCACAGACTCTGTAACTCACATGGATTGAGTCACTAGGGTAATGATAGTCTCTCTCTCTCTCTGTCTCTCTCTCTCTCTGTCTCTCTGTCTGTCTGTCTCTCTGTCTGTCTGTCTCTCTGTCTGTCTGT
>NW_027185791.1:25142969-25165193 GCF_028583685.1 Petaurus breviceps papuanus | reverse complement strand
TCTCTCTCTCTCTCTCTGTCTCTCTCTGTCTCTCTCTCTCTCTCTCTTTCTCTGTCTCTCTCCAGGAAATTTCAAAAATATAATTTAGTTATATCTTGTGTTTAGATTTCTACAAATGTAGATGAACTAAATAGACCCTCAATGTAATAAACATTCACTGACTTTGTGTCTGTGGGAAGGCCTTTTTCCCCTACTGTAACACTATGCACAAGCAGCTTTCCAGAGTACTGCTGCTGTGAACAGCTTTCAAGGTTTAGATTACATAGTATAGTGAGCTATCTATTTAATAACAAATCAGAGTAAAACATCCATAAAAATCAAACTACCACATTAAGAATGTCACAACTTATAACAGAAAATCAAAATGCAGCATTCACCATGTCACAACTAAAAAACTTATCATTAAATGGCCACATAGTTTTCACCAAAGTGGTCACATAGTTTTGAACAAAGTGCAATCATTTAGTAATTAAATTATTCAATCATAAAGGACAAAAGGTCAAAGTCCTGAACCCATGGGGCACAGTAAGTTACAAATCAGTTACTAGTCACTCATCAATCACTATTCAATCATCAGTCACTACTCAGTCATCCATGGAGAGATCTTTTAATCTTGACCCAAGGCAGGCTCTTAGCTTCACTAGTTCCCTTTCCATGGTCCCAGCTCCTAGCAGGTTTCACCAAACTGTCACCTGGGTTCAAAGGCAGACAACTCCTACTTCCTTGTATTGCTCTCTGTGCCATTCCTGTTGCACACTGAAGCTAACAGTGTCCAGTCCACCTTAAATCCTTCACATTCTCTGTTCCTGGGAAGTCAAGGCTTAACAAAGGCACAAAGAGACAAAATACTGACACCACAGTCATGCTTCCTCTGGCAGGTCCTAAGCAGCTCTGGTTGGCCATCAGAAATCTTCAGCAGAAATTTCAACTGGTTCCCAGAATCAAAATAACTTCATTCTCAAAATAAAAATCATTGTCTCCAGCCTAGACCTCTCTTTCTCAGCCTCCAGAACCTGGCTCCAATAAGATCTGAAATTCCAGCTAGGCTTCTCCTTATATACCAGCTTTTCCTTTTTCTGCGCCTTCCTGCTACATCAGTAACTTCCTGTTAAGTCATTAACAAGGGTTCATACCTTTTGTTTATTAACAGATGTGTGATTTAATTAATTTCAAACTAGAAGCTAAGTACCTGTTAGCTTTGCAAATATAATGGGATCAAATTTCATTGCTATGAAAACTACATACCCAGAAAATTCATGACATAATACCCAAAGAAGCCTCGAAATGGATGCGTACACATATAAAATATTCTAGAACTTATATGTATATTGAGAATAGATCTCAGAGGCTTTATGTAGAAAATTCCCTTAGCATTATTCAAGAAATATTCAACCCATGGGAAAAAAACAAGGGGTAATAGCAAGGGACACAATTTGCATCCCCACCAAATTACTCCAGTCTTATAACTACAAGTGTCATGCTGCCATTTCTCTTCCCTCATCAAGAATTATGATGTTGAATAATTTGTCTTTCCTCTAACAATATTGCCCCTGACTCAAACAAACTCTTAAGAAGTGTCAAACATGGAAACTCTTATAAATGGGATTACCCACAAGGAGAACAATCAAGGTTGGGAAAGTCCACTCTCAAATTCTTTTTCATACAATAGTTAAGCATATGCCCACAATACCATGTACTTCTACAACGACTCTAGCAATTCCCTGCAGTTTGCTCTATCATTTATAAAGGAAGTATATTCTCATGCTTCTCAATCATTGGACACCAAGTTTGTTTTCAGGTGTTTGCTATCACAAAGAGTGCTGCTACAAATATTTAATTAAGTAATTAATTAATTTTTATTAACAGAAACTTCAGATTCTTTGACTTTAATATACTACATGTCCAATCAGAAGAGAGATGAGTCTTTGTCCTCTTCTTAGAAAAGGAAGGAGGAAAGAAGATGGCCCTGAGTTCCAGACCTGCCCTGCCCCTTGCTCCCTGGGTAAAAGGTAAGCACTTAATAAATATCTAATCTAATGTTTATTTTAGACAGATCATCGTGTTCTTTAAGTGGCTTCTCTTAGTTTTGGTGACTGAGGGGAGGGGAGGACAAGAGAAGAGGGATGGGAGAGAAGGAGAAATCTTACTCCTTTTGCATTATGACTCAGGAGTTCAAGGGAGAGAGAAAGTGCCAGTATGTATCTCACTTTTATACACCATTGGAAATGGTTTGGTTCATCTGCCAAAAGTCTAGTCACCTGTATTTCTTTCAGCCAGTCTTTTGAAGGCAGTCTTAGACTCCAAAACACAAACTGAAATTATTGGGGGCATGCACAATCCATCTCATTTTACAGATATAAATGACTTCTAAATAAAGAAAATAAAACTATCAGCATATATAACACACATATGCATGCATATCTAATGTGGATATTAAAATCACTAATAATGATATATAAATTATAACACTCAAAACTATTTACTCACACTCATCAAACTTACAAACAATGAAAAATAGGATTTTGTAAATTATTTCAAGGCTCATGGAAAGATAAGCACATTAATTTGCCACTGTTGAACTGACAATTTAATCAATCTTGCAGCAATAAAAACAGGGAGTTCATAATCATTGCTGAATGGGAGTAACTATGGAAACCATCAATAAATATATATTTATTTTGGCCTATAAACTCAGTCATTGAAGATATATTAAGTCCCTACTATGTACCAGACACTATGAGATCCCAGAATTATGAACATCCAATGAATTTTTTTGATGATGTATATTTGTATACCCTATTTGTTTTTCTGCTAGAAATATATTTTATTTGTAACATAAATTCAATTTTTTCTTCTTTCTAGAGGACAAAGTGAAAGTACTTGAGGAATGCCTATCTACATTCAAATTTATTAGAAAGGCTAAGTAGTTCCTAGAAAGAATAGAAAAAAAAAAATCACCCAGCAAGGAGTTGAGGGGAAAAATGTCAAGGGAGAGGGGCATTCAAAATTTTTGTTACTAGTTCACTAATGACTTTTAGTTAAGATGTGAATTTTAAAGGTAATAGAGAATCGTTTTCCAATAGAAATTCCAACAAATACAAGAAAAGGACTCTAGCCCAGAAAGACTATGAAAGAACAATGGAAGGGATGATGGTGATAATGATGATGACACTGAGGATGATGAGGATGGTGAGGGAAGGTTGTCTGCAATCGACACTTTTCTCATAAGTCTCACAACCAGAGACTCTAATTAGTCCCAGAAAGACAATCAAATGCTAGTGGCAGCAGGCAGAGAGATGACATCAGGGGAACAAGTGGGGACTCTGGTAACCCAGTAGGAAGCTAGTAGAGTCAGTAAGAGATGAGGGACCAGTGTTATTTGCCCTAAACGGATCTAAAACAAAACATTGCTTTAAGCAGGGGTGTCACAAGCTCGTGATACTCCAAGAATGAGGTGTACATAATGGGCCTCTGGAACAGGGGAAGCACAAGTTAAACCCAAACATACTAACCATGCTAGCGAGCACTGTTGCAAGCAATGAAGCTGTAATGCAGATCTGGGGAAGTTGGGGTTGGTTTTGTCTGCAAATTAATTGATCTGGAGTCCTTTTGGGGCAAATGGGCTATAAAATTAGTGGAAAGATTTTAGTTCAGATTTTCTGAGACCCCAGTGAAACTCCTTACTGATTGCTTGTTTACATTCTTACCAGGGATATTTTTAAATTTTTTGTCCTCTGGACTCCTTTTCATTCTTGAAAACTACTTCTACTTGAAGGTATTAGAATGTATTTCTAGTAAAAACAAAACAAAACAAAACAAAAAAACCTAACAAATAACAGCAACTATTCTTAAACCCCCAGGCTCTGAGTGATCTATAATACCAGACAAAGGACAGTTACCTCAATATAAAAATATTTTGCTTCTGGCTTGTAAGGACAAAAGTGAGAGAAAGAAACAGCAAAGACATATCACTGTGTAGGAAGGTAGCACATAACTATGCACTACCCAGAACACTTAGAGCCAAAGCATGAGAGAGGGTCAACAGTGTTAGTACCTGGCTACCAGTGCTCAGAAATCTGTGCAGGAGCCCTCAAATCATTCATCAGCTACATCCCATGAGGGTTGGCAAGACCACAGCAAGGGAATGAAACACTATTTGAATGAAGATCCTACAGAGAGAAGTGGAAAAAAAAAGGAAACCAAGACTTGAACTACAGTGACCCATCAGCAAAATGATAAGTCAGAGACTGAGGCAGAAGGTAGGGAATTGAGCCAACTAATTTATCCTGATCCACAGTGGCAGCAGCACAGAGACTTCATAGGGAATAAGAAAAAAATAAGGTCTACTCGATCCATCCAAAAGTGTTGACTGGGACTAGCCTTAACACAAAATTCCAATCCAAGACATGAAACTTATAACAGAAGATATTAAATATTCTAAAGAAATGCTGTGGAATGAGAGATAAATCAAGAGATAAACCTGGAAGGAAAGAGAACACCTATAACAAATACAATCAGAGCATCAGAGGAGTAAAAAATGTACTGGCCACCAGAATTATAATAATAATTATAACAAAGCAAAATTAAAAAAAAATAAATGAGACTTTGGAAGGAAAAGAACTGAAAATGTAATAAATAGTTTAGAACAGATGGTGGACATCCTTACCTAAGTCATGCATATGCTGACAAACATAATGGAAAAATAAAAATTCATTGATTCCAAGAGACAATGATAAAGATGAGAATAAAGTTAAAAGACTAAAATATGGAAAACAAAGTTTTTGCTTTTTAAAATATATTTCCAAAGCTGAATAAAACGTTTGTTGACCGACAATGAGTAAGAACACCCAGATTCTTTGAAAACATAACACATCAGGAGTCAAAAGAAATCTAGAAAGGAAAAATGAATTTTAGCCATTAGAAGGGACTAAATACTTGTTGAAGTTTGGCCACTTCAAAAAAAAAAAAAGTAGAGACAAGTGTCTCTTCAAAATACTGATGTTTTCATGTATCCCAGAGGCAATTGAATGTGACAAATACAGAATTCATATGTTACTTTGTATTATTTTGTTGTTCTAAAAAAGAGTGGGGAAAAGGAAAAAAGGAATAAGGAAAGGAGAAAAATGCATTAGTCTTCATAAGTAGAGTACAGGAGAAGAGACAATAAACATAAAAGTAGAGGGTGGTGGAGACAAGGATTTCATGTCTTCATTCTTATCATATAAAGAAAAAGGTTTGAACACACACACAGAGTAGTATAGAATAAAAAAAATATGGGGAAATGAGTGAGGATGGGGAAAATGTAATTGGTTTTTAAGGGAAAGAAAAGATTTGAAGAGGAAATAATCTCCAGAAAAAAATAGACTCTAATTTGGTTATGGGACTGATCATAAAACAAACAAACTCTCAAACACACAAAAAAAGCTAAGGACAAAATATCAGAATCTGAGCTTGGTTAAGAATAAAATAGTAGAGAAATAGAAATGTCACTCCAATTATACATTCTTAGAGTTAATAAACATCTTTTTAAAAAATAGGTAATAAATAATAACCATGTAGTAACAGTAAATGCAAATGAGATGAACTCACACTTAAAACAGGAAGAATGCTGGTCATCACTTCATTTGACTTTTAGTGCATATTCTGTGGATATACTATATAATTTTTTCAAAGAATAAACAATATGTTCTTTGTAGAATCCAGGAAGAAGTTGATTTTTTTGTATGTGTTTCTTCTTTAACTCTGAGTATACTTGTCTTTTTCTTTCCGTTCTTTCACTTTTTTACTTTTCCATTCTTTAACTCTCTAATGTGGGTTATCTTACCTTCTCTAGCTCAGATAGTCTTTGTTTAATATTGAAGTTCTGCTTTTATTTCTTTTAGAAATATTTCAGTCTTATTTTACTGAGCTACTTATCACTGCTTGTACTTGACCTTTAAACAAATTTAAAGTGAATAGTTACCTCATTAATTTGACAGATCTACTCAAGGACCTTTGCTTTGTTTTATTTTAACAAACCGAGGTTATATCTCTCTTCTGATCTTGTACAAAGTTGCTATTTGTTTTACTCATATGCTCCTACCAACATTCTTCTTTATCGATTTGATTTATTTTCCAATTTGTTACACCTCCATTTTCTTACATATCTTGAATTACCAACGACTTTCCCCCTTTTATTTTTCTAGGAGTCCTCTTAAACTATTTATTATTTACTCTTTTACTCTTGATCCATATCCTTTTTCAATCTTGTCTTGGAGTAGTCAGAAATAAAAAATTGGATTTAAATATTGAGTTCTGTCAGTTTTTCTTATTTTCTCTCAAATTTCTTCTCCCCAGATTTCAGCTTTGCCTTTTTTTAACCATTTGAAACCCTATCAAATCTCAAATATGTTTTTTTTCTTCCAATCCAATTCAAGTCTTTTTCTTTATTGTTTTATTAAACTGGCTTCACTTTTATTCATATCTCCTTTTGATTTATTTTCTATTTATGTAATTAATTTTATAATTTCAGCTTCTGCCAGAAATACAGTCAGCCATCTAAACCCCACTTTATGCTGGTGCCAAATTCTGCTTTCTAATAGTGGTCAACCTCTCACCTCTCAGCTCAAATTTATCCTTCAAAATTATTTCTAGTTCTGAAAGACTAGTCCCAAACTTCTGACTTCTTCCTGAATGAGGAACTTCTGTTTATGAATCCTCAGGTGTGAGCAAGGACTATTGGGGCCCATATCATAGGAAATACTTAATTCAAGTGTATGGACAATCCTATTTCTGTCCCTGTATTTAAGTGATTTGGCAAGAATATTAAACCAAATATGGTTGTCATGGGGATAAAATGAGATAATGACTTCAAAATATTTTAAAGTATAGCTTCAATGCAAATCATTATTTAAAATGTTCTATGTTGATGAAATGCCAAATAATTTCAATGTTTTATTTTCCATTTTTCTTTTGGAAAATAATATGCATGGATAAACATATTTCCTCAGAGATCATATTCTCATCTCTAAAGACCGAAACATGAGACACTTGTAATGAACATTTTTAATGATTCACATTTTTTATATCTTCAGCAAACAGTTTTATTTGCAATCTTTCTAATTTATTTTATTAATTTAATAATCTGAATTTCATTATGGAATCAATTTTAAAAGACTATCATGAAACTGTAATCATTTTAATTTTTGTAACAATTTTATGTGAATAATATTGTTACTTGAATTTATTTTTCTACATTTATAAAAAAGGCACATTTCATGGATTTAACAAATTAAAATAATTATCCTATTTCTGACTTGCATACGATTGTCTTCTAACTAAAATTTGCATTGCTCCTTTTTCCTCTCTTTCCAGTTTTATATATTTTCTGCTATTCATAAATGTTACCATTTCTCACATAAATACAATGAAACGCATATGACTTCCAAATCCATATGTCCATCAATTTCCATGCTAGATTAGAGCTCAATTAGAGGTGGCACAAAGAATAGAGTGACAAGCATGGAGTCAGGAAGACTTCAGCTCATGTCCCCCTCATAATAGCTATTGTGATCCTGGGCAAATCATTTCATTTTTTGTCCTCAGTTTTCTTTTCTATTAAAGGTGAATAACATTAGCATCTATTTCTCGGAATGTTGTGAATATAAAATGAGATAATAATTGCAAAGCACTCTGCACAGTGTCTGACACATAGCAGGTGCTATATGCATGATAATTACATGATCATCGTTAAGATGCAGCAGTAGCAATAGCAGTAGCTGTAGTAGTAGTAGAAGCAGCAGCAGTAGTCCTGTTTAATAGTTTTAATATTGGGGAGCAGTTAGGTGGCATAGTGGATAAAGGATTTGGAATGAATAAGACTCTTCTTCATAAGTTCAAATCTAACCTCAGACACTTACTAGCTATGTGATACTGGACAAGTCACCCAACCCTGTTTGCCTCGCTTTCCTCCTCTGTAAAATGAACTGGAAATGGAAAAAAAAACTACAAAATCTTTGCCAAGAAAACTTTGAATGGAGGTAAGAATCAGACACAACTAAAAAGACTGAACAACAAAACAACTTGTGTGTATTTGATTTTTCCATCAAGATTCTGATTAATGCTTTTAATGAATATCTGAAGTTGTCACAGGCATTTGAATTCATTCTATGTTCAGTTCTAATTAAATAAAGTATGGTAAATGGTTCCAGCCCAAATGGAGATATACAATGAAAATTCAAATACTGTGATCCCTTCCGGGGATTCATTCTACACAATAATCAGGACCTACATAACCAACTTTGTATGATCTAGAAAAAAAAATCACCCAATGTATTGGAAGTGTGGTCATTTTAGAAGCAAAATGATTAAGTTCGTCTAGGGAGGAAGTGTGCCATAAAAAATTACTGGAGAAGAGGGTTTGAGTCTTGGTTTGGTCAGTGACTTTTTCTGCAGCCCCAAACACAACATTCATTTCTCCTGATCCTCAGTGTTCTCTTCTTTATAACCAGAGTATTAGGCCAATTGATATTTAAAACTTCTTCCAAAACCTAATATTTTATGATGCTTTCATTTTCCTTGACTCTCAGTATTCTTAAATCACATCATGTTTTTCATTTTGGATTCCTTAGTAAATTTCTTAGAGGCTAGAATATATTTTTTTTTACTTTTTGTATCTAGATTAACAAAAGTAGTCCCAGGAATACTTTATATGTAATTCCCGGCTTATTGAATTGAAATAGTTATAATTGAATCTGTAACAAAAATAAAGCACTTAACCAAAAAGGGCATAAAATATTTTCTGACCTCAAGGAGTGTACATTCTAATGGTGTCCTGTGAACTATTGTGTGGCAGTTCAATCTAATCTCCTCTCTCAAACTGTTGTTTTGCATCATTGTCAAGACAATCTATCTAATAAATTTAACAGATTAATAAATTTAATTAATAGATTAATAAATTTAACCATAAGATTCTACTCATAACTTTTTTTTCATTTTCTTAACTATATAATAATCTACGTACTCCTTTTTTTCAGAGATTTAAGTTCCCAGACACATTTTTGTGATCTCATTCTCCGCCCTCCTTTCTCTGTGCATTTGTACAGGATGCTGACTTTCCATTGCATGAGTGTAGAACAGTTTTTTCTTGATTTCTATCTGCTGAGATATTCCTTTACCCTAATCAGAAGTCAATTTTTTTCATGAAATTTACTTTCCCAGAAATGTTGTCCCTTACATTTTCCTAGATCACTTTTATGTGGATTTCTATTTTGATTTTAT
The DNA here is from genome assembly GCF_028583685.1 of Petaurus breviceps papuanus. NCBI lineage: Eukaryota > Metazoa > Chordata > Mammalia > Diprotodontia > Petauridae > Petaurus > Petaurus breviceps. The sequence continues at coordinate 25,155,935 of NW_027185791.1, read as the reverse complement.
CACATGCTACTGTGAGTGAGGATTATTTTTGTATATATTCATATTCACCTATCAGTTCCTTTAATGTTCAAGACTTGCTTTGTTTCTTTATATCTTTGCTGTCTAATAAAATGCTTTGCATATACTAAGTATTTAATGAAAATTCAATATATGTGATGTGTTATTTCATATGTAGCGACATGGTTTATTGTGTTCCCTCTTTATTTTTATGTCTTCTTAGCTCACTTCATTCCTGCAATACTGGTTGATTATCCAGCAATAAGCAAGGTTGCTCTATATAGAAATCAACAGGAATAAGGTATGTTCATTTCCCTCTAGGAAGTACAAGCTTAGTTGAAGACAGAACTTTAATATGTCACAAAAGAAATACATAAAAATGATGCAAGGTCTAAAATCTGATGGAGGATTTGGTAATTGTTCAAAAACAGAAAAGAAGAAAAATGAGAAAGAGTAAATAAGGCAAAACTCCTGAAATAATAGAATTCAATACGCCTTGTGGATAAATACCAAAACATCATTCATTAAGGAAAGAATTTTCTATTTTATAGCAATTTTGGGGAAAATCAGAAAATAGTATGGCAGAAATTAGCATAGAGCAATATCTTATACCTCATTCCACAATAAATTCAAAATGTCTGTATAAACATGAATGAGAAAGGCTGTACATTTAACAAATTGAAGGAAAAGTCTCTCATATCTCTTTCACAACTATAGATAGGATAGGAATTTTTAACAAAAATGGAGATAGAAGCAATTAGAAAAGATAAAGTGGATTATTGTGATTATATTACATTTAAATGTTTTTAACCAGACAAAATTAATATGTGTAGAATAAAGTGGAAAGAAATTGAGTTGGAAAAATTACCTTTCTATCAAATTTCTCAAAGTTTTGATATCTAAGTTATAGAGAAATAACCCAAAAGTATAAGAACAAAAACAATTTTTAATGGATGATGATGATGATAATGATAATAGCATTTCTTTAGTGATTTAATATTTGAAAAGTAATTTACGAACATCTCCTTTTATCCTCCTAATAAGTCAGGTAGGTACTATTATTATACATAATGATCCTTGGGCTTCTAGCTGAGTCTTACCTTTCCCAGGTCTTCAGTGCACATTCTGGTCATGCCCTGCATGTTCACATAAAGGAGAAGTTGAGCCAGTAAAAATGTAAAGAGGCACAACTTTATTGGCAGTAGAGGCATGTTTTTGCATCTCTCCTCTGGTCCTCCTCATGCTTCAGCCCTTAAATACCCAAAGTGCACTTGCAGAGCTTGTGATCAGCTCATGAGGGAAGGTGGGGGGGGGGAGAATCAGGGAAAAGGGAGGCTGTGTACAGAACAGCTTGTGTACTCCTGAGCACCTCCCCTTTGTCCCCAAGATTAATCTCAAGGTAACAGGGTAAATTGCGTGACAGCACACAATCTGGGTCCCTCAGCACTTCCTAGAGGTTAGGGTGCCCTGACCACATATGAGATGAGCACATATTGCTTATTGCTCTCTATTCTGTTACATCAAACTTGAACTCAGAGAGGCTGCCTGAGACCCAAAGAGGGGCTACAGGCCCCCAACAATTATAGTCATTATATAGATAAAGAAACTGAGATAAAGTTTGAATGTGTGTCCTAAGGTCACAGACCTAGTAAGTATCTGAGGTCAGATTTAAATTTAAGTTTTTCTAGCTCCAAATGATGTGCTCTATCCACTGACAACAGTTACCCCTCAAAGTCATCAAAACACATAAACTGTTATCAAAAAAGAATTGCATACTATTGACAACCAAATTTAAGACTACTATAATTAGCAAATAGTGCACTGATCCTTGAGTCAGGAGGAACTGATTTCAAATATGGCCTCGGACACTTAACATTTACTATTCAAGTGACCTTGGGGCAAGTCACTTAAGCCCCAATTGCCCTGCCCTACCCGCTCCAAAAAAACAAAACTGCTACAATTAATTTGCTAATATTATAAGAAATGGAAATTAAGATAACCCTGAAAGTTTGCTTCATATATAGCAAAAAGGCAAAGATGAGAAAAGTTGGAAATAGTCTAGCTTAAGGAAGATGGGAAAGACAGGCATTGCTCTCTTGGTAGTTCTACTAACTAACATAAATATTCTGGAAAGTAATTCAATCCTACAAATGATGGGACTCAAATATCCAGTCTTTTCGTAGCGCATATATCCCAAGGGAAGACATTGCCCAAAGAAAGAAAGCCTCCATACATAACAAAATATTTATAGCAACATGTCTTGTGGTGACAAAGAATTACAAACAAAGTAAAGACCCATCAGCTGGGAATGACTAATTGTGGTGCATGACTATTATATATAGAACAATGAATATGATGAATAAGGAAATGCAATAATTGAGGATAACCTATGCAAGTGAAGTAAGCATACACAATGAAAATGATTAAAAATAAAGAGCAGCAATAATGAACTGAAAATAAATTTTGTAAAATGAAGTAAAAAAGTCTAAAAAAAAAAGATATGTAAATAGAAGAAATGTGAGATGTCACTTCCCAATAGTTTGAAGTTCTGTTTCTTTGTGGTGGGGGATATAGGTATAGAACAGTACATGTATTTTCATATATTTTAAATATATTGTTCAGTTTTGCTTATTTTTTCTTTTTTTCTCAAAATATTCTTCAATACAAAGGATGGTTCTCTTGTAGATGAGATGAGGAGAGATTAAAAAGGGAAATTTAGGCTACATAAAAGCAAAAGATCATTTTTTAAAAATTAAAAAAGTCTATTGGAGACTTGAAAAATATCTGGTAAATGAGGCCAAATATAAACATTCAAGGATAATTTAAGTTTACTTACCCATTTCTGACTGTGCAGATAAGGCCATGCAGTACTACCATTTAAAACCTTTTTATGCTATATTTGTCTTAAAGATTTTGTTCTCTTACAGATAACAAGCTTTTAAAGAAATCCATTCTAAAGAAACTTCTTATTACAGTGTTTTATACTTAGGCAGTATGTGAAATCATACCCTTTAAATATAAAACAATAGTTAACCCAGCAGCTATCACTGTAAGTTTTCTTGTGAGCATCTTCTCTATATCCTTTAAGAGAGAGAGTAGAAAACTTCCATTTTCTGATGCTTCCTGTTGTTATTTTTCTATAACTACATATAATAGTATTTTGTTACATTTTTTTCTGTTTCCAATATGAGGAGAGAGGGAGAGAATGTAATGGATTCCATAAGCAACAGCAGACCTGCCAGGAGATGTTAAGGCTAGAAAAGTAATTAAGGTTGTGCCTTTGATCAGCTCTAACAGCCTAAACAAGGGCATTGATGTCTTCTATCTTTTACTCAGTGAGACAAAGCAGCTGGAAAAAGATAGATCAGAAGGACTTTGATATTACTAGGCTGAAGTCCTGAAGCAAAGAGCCTGAAACTATAGAAAAGGCCAGGAGAGGACTGAAACCCAAGATAAGAATTCAGTTTGAGATAAAAAATAAATAAACCCCATGAAAACTATTGCATTTAATTAAGCTGGAAATGATTCCTGTTAAAGATTAGTGAGAAATGTACCATTATAATTATCAGCACTTATTGAATACCTACCATACACTGAATCAGGAATTGGGGATGCAAAGTAATCATTGGTACAGTTCCTACCCCTCACCAGGTTAAGTTTTTTGCTATGGAGGTGTGGACTTTTGTTGCTTGTCAAGTACTTAACATTCACTAATATCCTACATAGATATTTGTCTCAATGTAGGTTCTTAGTGGATATGACCATATATATTTTGTTAACTGTTAGCAAATAATAAAGATATTATTGCTATAAATAATATAATATACTACAATGATATTACATATTAATTATACTTATTAGTGTATATATACAACATAGTATATACATATAATGTATGCATTATATATACTTATATATAATAGGAGTTTATATAACTATATATTTCCTATGTATATGTATTCTCTATATCTATCCATCTATAGTCTTGCTTAGTGGGGAATGGTTCATCCTCAGAAAATTATATATGTGTTTCTATACATACATACATACATATGCATATGCATATATATTCATATTTATGTTTGTTTACATATAAATGTGGAAGAGTTCATTTCCCCAGAATGATGACCATTAAATGATGGATTTCATTATAAAAGCTCACAGAAAAATACAACCAAAAAACCTGTCTTCACAATCATATGCATTCTCCACTTTTCCACTTTAGTGATGATGGTAAAAAGGAAGAAAAAAGGGAATGAGTTATTTGACTATACATAGACATCAATTTGACTGGTGATATTTTAAAAATCAATCACTGTCCACAGATCATAGAGTAACCACTAGAGGAATTAGAGGTACTAGAGGAATAGAACCACATCTGTATTAACATTCTTTCAATAAGAAAACATGAGGGGGATGAAGTCAAGATGGTGGAGTAGAAACAGGACTTCCATGGGGCTGCAGCTCTCACCTCCTCCAATTCATGTAAAAGGTGACTCTGAAGAAACTTTGGAGCTACAGAACCCACAAATTGACACAAAGAAGCTAACCTCCTGCTGAGGAGAGCCCAGCAGGCCAGCAGAAAGTGGCCAGAGCAGTGCTCTGGGAGCCGAGCCCAGCCCTGCCAAAGCTAAGTGTTTTAGCTTCAGGGTGGCCTGACCAGTTGCAGGCTGGAGGGACTTCAGATCATCAGCAGCTGTGGTGGTTTCAAGAATTATCAACACAAAGATGCCAAGGACAAAGTGAGAGGTCAGTACAGTATGTACTTTGGGATCCAGTAGTTGGGAGTGTGGTCAGCCTTTGCCCTGAAGCGAGAAGCTGCTGAGGCACCGCAGCCATGCAGCCACAGCCACGTGGCTGCTTCAGCTCCTGGCTTGCAGATTGAAGGGGGACCAAGCAACCAGTCTGAGGAGTAATTGCTCTTGCTTTAACCTCCTTTGATCTGGATTGGGGTCTATGGTGGAGTTCCTGGGGTGTGTGGCCAGCTTGCCAGAGTGTGTGGAGACTTCAGAGAGGGCACCCAACAAATACCTTCGGAAGCTGAGAAAACCCCAGCATTTCGTATGAAACTCCCTGTCTTGTAGCAGAGTCCTACCTTAGCAAAAAGCCCAGAAGTCAAGCAATTGAGGGGCAACATGAGCAGGGAAATGAAGCAAAGCACACAGAGCAACCCAACTTTACACTCATATTTTGGGGACAAAAAGGATCAAAACATGGAACAGGAGGAAGACAGCAAAGTCAGAACTCCTGCACCAAAAGCTTCCAAGAAAAATATGAGCTGGCTACAGGCCATAGAGGAACTTAAGAAGGATTTTGAAAACCAAATAAGAAAAGTGGAGGAAAAATTGGGAAGAGAAATGAGAACGATGCAAGACTTTTATGAAATGAGAGTCAACAACCTGACTGAAGAAAATAATACCTTAAAAATAGACTAACTCAAATGGCAAAAGAGGCTCAAAAAGGCAATGAGGAGAAGAATGCCTTAAAAAGCTGAATTTTCCAGATGGAAAAAAATTATCTCAAAAGCTCACTGAAGAGAATCATTGCTTCACAATTAGATTGGAGAAAATGGAATCTAATGACTTTATGAGAAATCAAGATACTATGAAACAGATCCAAACAAATGAAAAACAATAGAAGGCATTGTGAAGTATGTCATTGGGAAAACCACTTACCTGGAAAATAGATCCAGGAGAGAGAATTCAAAAATTATTGGACTACCTGAAAGCCATGATCAAAAATGAACCTAGAAATCATCCTTCAAGAAAATTGCCCTGATGTTTTAGAAATAGAAGGTAAAATAGAAGTTGAAAGAACCCACAAATCAAATCCTGAAAATGATCCCCCCCACACACACACACAAAAGAAAAAAAACTCCTTGGAATATTATAGCCAGGTTCCAGAGTTCCCAGTTCAAGGAGAAAATATTACAAGCATCCAGGAAGAAACAATTTCAGCATTGTGGAAACACAATCAGGATAACACAGGATCTGGCAGCTTCTATCCTTAGGAATCAAAGGGCTTGGAATATTCCAATTGATATTCCAGAGCTTAAAGGAGCTGGGATTAAAACCAAGAAACACCTACCCGACAAAACTGAGTATCATATTTCAGGGGAAAATATGGTCATTCAGTGGAATAGAGGAATTTCAAGCATTCTTGTTGAAAAAACCGGGGTTGAATAGAAAGTTTGACATTCAGAGACAAGAAGCAAGAGAAGCATGAGAAGGTAAACAGGGAAAAGAAATCATAAGGAACTTATCAAAGTTAAAGTATTTACATCCTCAAATAGAAAACATGATAATTGTATCTTATGAAATTTTCTCAGTATGAGAATAGTTGAAGGGAATATAAATATGTATACACATATATATGTATATGTATATATACACATTTATGTCTATATAGGAAGGTATATGGGCATATGAATACATATGTGAATGTGTGTATATATGTTTACAAGTATACAATGACAGAGGGCACCGGAGTAATTGAACAAGAAGGGATGACACTTAAAAGATGAAATTGAGAGGTAAGAGAGGAATATAATAAGAGGAGTTGGGGAAAGACAGAAGAGAGTAAATTATCTCATACAGAAGAGGCAAGTGAAAACAGTTACAATGGTGGAGAATTACAGGAACCTAAAAGGGAATGCTTCAACCTTATTCTCATTGAATTTGACTTGGGGAGGGAATGACATATACAAGTAAATAGGGTATCTTGCCCTACAGGAGAATAGTGGGAAAGGGGATGAGAGAAGGTATGACACAGGGGATGGCAGGTTGGGGGGAGGTAAGTTGTAAGCACACACTTCTGAAAAGTGACAGGGTCAAAGTAGAGAATTGATCAAGTAGGGGGAGGTATAGGATAGAGGGAAATATAATCAGCCTTTTACAATACGTCCACTATGGAAATGTTTTGCATAGCCACACATGTACAAACTATATTGAATTGCCTATCTTACCATTAAGGGTGGGTGACGAGGGAGGAAGGGAAATAATCTGGAATTCAACATTTTAAAATCAAATGTTAAAAATAAATGCTTATAGATCGATTCTTTGTAGGGTGGATGGAAGTAAAGAAAGACTTGAAGCAGGGAGATAATTTAAGAAACTCTTGCAATAAATAGTCCAGTCAGTCAAAGGTCATTTTATTAAGTACTTCTTATGAATCAGGCTCTGTGCCAAGTAAGAAGAATACAAAGAAAGACAAAAAATAGTCCCTGCTCCCCAGGAGCTGATAGTGTAATTATAGAGAGAACATGCAAAGAACTATGCATGAGCCAAATATATGCCAATTAAGTCAGGGATAGTATTAGAGGGGTGAGAAGTAAGGAGGTCCTGAACTATGGTTTTGTTTTGTGTGTCTAAAGAAAGGGATAGATATTGGAAGTGTTTGCAGGTAGAGATGAGGAAATTTGACAACTTACTAAATATACAGGATGAGTGAAAGTGAGGAATAGAACATGACTCGTTTTTCGTAAACCTGGGTGACATGGGAGGATGTTGATGCTCTGAGCAGGAAGAGATAATCTGCATATGGGTGGTGATAAAGATGATAAAAGCTCCTCACTCTCAGGGTTCTTGGCAGGGTCAGCTGAGATAACATTTGCAGAGTCCTTTGCATGCCTGCTAGTGCTCTACAAATGCCAACTATCATCAAGAAGGAGAGAGTTTTGGGGAAAATAAGATGAAATGTGTTCTGGGTATCTGGAGCTTAAGGCCTCTATAGCCAATGAGTTATAAACGCTCAGGAACCAGTTGGATTAGAGAGAGAATTTATCCACTCACCCTATGCCATGTTCAATGCTTGGCCTTGAGGACATAAAGAGAAAGCACCAAACAGGATCTTTTCTTTAGAGAATTTCAAAGATACTAAGGGACTATATCAAGTAAACAGATAAATCAACTCACAATGTCATCTCAGGAGGGACAGAGTAACAATAATTATGGATATGAGGAAAGCCTTTGTGCATGACACCCAGGCTAAGCCTTGAAGGAAGTTGAGATTCTAAGACCTAGAAATGAAGAGAGTACATTCCATATATAAAGGACAGTCTAGGCAAAGATATGGATTTGGAGGATGTCGTTGCAATTTCGGAAAATAAATAGCAGGTCAAAAGATCTGGAAGATAGAGTATATGAAAGGTCACAAAATAGGAAAAGTATCATTGAAAACTATAATTTCAAGTGGGTATAGAGGACTCCGTCAATCATAGGTTTCCTAATCAACCTTCTCTTATACAAAATAGATAGAAACAAGACAAGGAGAGGGCACTAGCACCTGGAGTATTGTGGGGGTCAAGAATTGTTTTGCATAGAAGGAGGTTCTTTAATTAAGGCTTAGTATGAGTCTCATGATTGACCTAAGACTCTGCAAAGTTTTACATTATTCAAAACTTTATGAAACTTTGTTAAACAAAGTATGCAAATATGACAGAAATGTTTATAGCCAATGCTACCTTCAATGCTAAAAGGATCATTTTGCTATAAACACATCTACTCCTGGCTCTTTCTCTTAATTAATTCTGTTAATTCAGAAAGCAGCAGGCTATTACATAAGCAGTTTGTATATAAACAATTAAATTAATCAGTCAATTAACACATATTTATTAAGGCCCTGGGTATGATCAAGGCACTGAACTAGGTTCTGTTGATAACCTTGAAATGAGAAAGATAATATCTACACTAAAGGAAATAGTTGTATAAAAGGGGAGATAGCATGTACACATTTAATTATATGCAGAACAAACATCTAGAGAATAAATACAAATAAATTGTAAAATAATTAACTATATGAAAACTCAGCATGAATTTATCAATTGGGGAAATCAGGGATTTCTATAGGTAGAAGATATTTTACCTGAGTTTGGTTCTATGAATGATAACAAGGCAAAGGTACATGATATGATAAATGAGGAGTCTTACCAGATCCTCAATTCTAGGAATGGTGAGTAGTGGGAGAGGGAAGGTATATACAATGAGGATGGAAAGATAAGTTGAAGAAAGCTAAATGGGGTGCAGTAGTATATTCACACACATAAGTATGATCTGTAACACACTCCCAATTACCAAAACAGTCAAATCTCTTTTCAATGCATTGAGCCCCCATTCCATGGGCTGCCCCATTTCCACAACCACAAGATTTGCCAATTCACTGTTAAAGACTTTGTGAATTATTAACACAATCACATAGCATGGGAAAGTCAAATAAACAATAAGCTTCAAATAGAAGATTTCACTGTCGTTGATTCTTGTGTGGAATTTCCTTTCACCCAAGCTTCTTCCTTGCTGATTCTGAGAGGAACCTAAAGGAAAAGGATTAGAAATCTTAACAAGACACACAGCTAAACAAATAACATAGTAAGCTTTTATTCATCTAGTGCTCTGAGGAAACAATGTGTGTGTGGTGATGGTGGTAAAGAAAGGTGGAAGGGAAATTTAATTTGATCTTTGTGGTTTCAGAAAAAATCTAGGAAGACTTATATGAACTGATGCAAAGAGAAATGAACAGAGAGAATATTGTACACAGTAACAACAATACTGTAAAGATAACCAACTTCGAAAGAATTAGCTACTCTGACCAACACAATGATCCAAGACAATTCCAAAGGTCTTATGATAAAACAATGCTATCCATCTCCAGGGAGAGAACGGAAGAACTCTGTAGACTGAAGCAGTTTTTTAAAATTTCATTTTCTTGCTTTTTTGGAACATGGCTAATATGGAAATGTGTTTTAAATGCCTTCACATGTAAAATTGAAAAAAATAATTATTTAATATTCAGGCAATAAAAACTGCTAGCTTCACTTGAATCTTGGTCCAAAAAAATAGCTTTAAAAATCTTTCAGAGGGTGGCTAGGTGGCACAGTGAATAGAGCACCAGCCCTGGAGTCAGGAACACCTGAGTTCAAAAATGACCTCAGCCATTTAACAGGTGCTAGCTCTGTGACCTTGGGCAAGTCACTTTACCCCAATTCCCCTGCCCTCTCCCCTCCAAAAGGCAAAAAAAAGATTTCAGTTCTCACTTTGCTTTCTTCTTGTGTTTGCCACACAACAGGAAAATAATAGATTAGCAGAGTAATTTATTTTTTTCATAAGTAATCTCACAAAAATTTGCATAGAAATCATTCCAAAAGAAATACAAATGGAGAGTTAAGAATTCTGCAGAATGCACCAGCACACATATACTAGAATACTTTTCTAACAATTTCTATGTGTTCTAACCCTGGACTAGCTTTCTTTTCTGTGATCCTTTCTACCTTCACCTACCTGGGGGCCTTGGAAGGCTAAGCCTTAATAAAAATTCATTCTTAAGTTTACAATATAGCACATGTTCTGGCTGACTTTCAGAAAACTCTGCTTGTATTAGTAGGACATCAAAGGGTATCTTTTATAGTTCTTAACAGAATTCTAGGGATGACCTAGAAAATGTTGGGGACTGGTCATGAGCACCATGGCATCCATGTGCTCTCACCATTATTAACATTTCTATTATTTGGTCAGTCATACAATTTAATTTTACAAAAATGGAATCATAAGAAAAAATTATGTAAAATACCCTCCGCCCCCACCGGTCTATGAACCAGTCTTCCACAAGCACAGAGTCTAAGGGAAAGTGCACTCAAAATTAGAGAAACAAATGGTAGTTACTGCTTTCTCGAAGACCTTTTTTTGTCTTCATGAAGTGTTCATGAATTTCTTAGTAATCATAAAATCTCTTTGCTGGGCTCTTTGGAGAGTGCTGAAGCTGCCTTTCCTCAATATATTTAGTTTGTTCTCACCTTCCAGTGTTGAAACTCATTAAGTTGTTCTGGGGAAAATGCTAAACCCTGATGAGGACAAGAAATGTCCAAAACCTCTGACCTTTACAGATGAAAAGGCTCTCATTCAGTCAGGTTGTGAAGGGTGGACACTGAGACCATACTTGGGGCTCCTTTCCTAACCCTAATCCTAACTCTAAATAACACTAACTCTCCTCCGAGTACATCTACAGGAATGATTTTTAATAGCTTGGCTAGAGGTTTCCACTTCTAAGCTTCTAGATGTTCAAATCTGAAATTGAAAAGTAGCTTCCTGGTTTTATGCAAATTCCACAGAAAATGATCAAATCCATCAACCATTTTGAATGTATTTCTCATCATACAGAAGGAAATGCTTTTAAGTAATTGATTTCATGGTTCAGTGCAGATATTTTGACCTTTCTAGCACACAGTGCCTGCCTCTTCTTGAGTCAAATGTTATGTCTTCTCCCCTGATAAAAGTATCCAAGCAAAATTGGGTGTGTGTATACATGATATACCTTACAATAGGCTCCTTAATCCATTCTTTTCATTTTACAGATGAGGAAACTGAAGCCTAGGGAGGTCAAATGAGTTGGCCAAGGCAGTAAGAAGCAGAGATGGGGTTTGAACTATAATTCTCTGACGCCAGAACTAGACCATACTCATGTGAATAATTCAAGAACTAGAGTTAGGAGAGGATGTGAAAGAGTATTAACAAGATAAGTTGGGGCAGACACAGATGGGATATTACATAGATAGATGGATAGAGAGACAGATAGATAAATAAGTCTGGACAACACCATGATTTTGACATAGCGATGATATAATAAGGACTTCTAGTGCTGCACATCAACCAATGTTTTGTGTGCACATTTGGAGTTTTCTTGTCAAAAAGACTGGAGTTATTTGCCATTTCCTTATCCAGATCATTATACAGATAAGGAAAGTGAGGGAAATAGGGTTAAGTGACTTGCCCAGGGTCACATAACTAGTAAGTGTCTGAAGTTAGGTTTCCATTCAGGAATATGAGTCTTCCTGATTTCAGACCTGATTCGCCATACCACGTAGCTGCCTAAATAATAAGCATGTGGGATTTCAATTATTTGCATATCTCAAGTTTTCTCTTTACTAGAAAATGAACAATAAATGCATTTTTACTTGCTTTATTGATAATTTCAGGATGCACAATCTTCAGAAACCAATGAGGGAAATAGCTTTCTGAATCTGATCTGCACCAACACAGAAGTACTGATTCCTGGGGGGAAAATGATGAGAACCTCAGTATAGTGTGAGAAAGTGGAAGGGAAAAAATATTTCATATTATCCTGATAAAGAGAAGAAAATTGAAAATAGAAAGACAGTCTCCTAGATTTGAGCCAGAATATTTCAGAAGATTTAAAGAAAAAACAAGATTCCAATGTCTAAAATTCTATAGGAAATATCAGCCCAGAAGTGATAGAAAAATCTCAGAAATGCAATTCTGACATCAGATAGAGGAACAATGCCATTTAGGAACAAAAATGAGGAAACTGACATGGATACACTATAAATTAACTCAGGAACTAATAGAGATTTTATAATACATATATAGAAGATGGAAGAAATGTAAATAGCACAGAATGCTACTAAGTAACCAATACTACTATTAATGATAATAAATAACAATTTCAAAGTTTTGAATATATATATATTCATATCCCCATTTAATTTTTTCTAACTACTTTTTGAGATATTATATATAACATGTCCCTCATTTACACATTTTTTTTTAAAAGGCATAAGTCGGGAAATAGTAGCAGAGTCCCTTACTGTGTTAGTGTCACCATGCTGAAATACACTGCATCCCAGGGAATTGGAAAACCGAGCAGACATGGCTATTGTTCTAATTTTTGTGATTTTTGAGATAACATGAAGAATAGGAACACTGTCACAAGAGAGAAAGGGCAAATCAAGGAACAATATGAAGAAAGTGATGGAGTGAAAAGAGAATGGAGTCTGCATACTATAGGCAAGAGAGCCTGACTTATTCCTGACAGTATTGTAGAACATTTTAATAAAGGGATAATTAGTGAAATCCAAAAAAGGAACTGGTGATCACAGTTGCTATAGCTTCTTCAAGAACAGGTCATGCCAGATGAAATCTCTCTCTCTCTCTCTCTCTCTCTCTCTCTCTCTCTCTCTCTCTC